>NC_056574.1:29426972-29796138 GCF_018340385.1 Cyprinus carpio
CTTTTAAATCGGTTAAAAATACATAAATACATGAATTTATTTCACTATGACAAGCTAAAAACCAAACATTATTGAATATTACAGGGGTCAAGGGCTGTATTTAAAAATGTATATTCTGGCCACAGAGACAGAGAGAAAGACGAAGAGAGACATTCACCGCCCCGTGTCAGCGAGTGGGTCTCACAGCGGGCTCACAAAACAAACGAATTTCCTTCTTGTTTAAGACCTTTTAAAACATAAAAATATTACAAGCGATTGCAACAACAACTCAACCCATTAGAACAAACCAAGAGCTCAAAAGTGGGTGTTTTTCAGCTGTTGAAGTTTGAAAATGAACGATTTGCGTCAGCTCTTTTGACAGCGCGAGAGGCGCTGCCCTCAGCGTCGCACAGCGTAGTCAGGGGGAGCTCGGTGCAGCTCGCCACTACGAGCTAACCAAGTTGTACAAAGCCGAATTATATGTTTAGTATCTTTTTTCCTGTTTAAGACCTTTTAAAAGTACAAAATATTACAGCGATTGCACACAATCCACCCATTTAGAACAAACCAAGAGCTAAAAGTGGGTGTTTTTCAGCTGTTGAAGTGTGGAAATGAAGGATTTGCGTGAGCTCTCTTTGACAGCGCGAGGACGGCGCGGCTTCTCGTGCAGTGACACAACGAGCTCGCAAGAAACGAATTTATTTTTTTCTTGTTTAAGACCATTAAAAATAAAATATTACAGCGATGCACACAATATCCACCCCATTAGAAACAAACCCCAAGAGCTAAAAGTGGGTGTTTTTTCAGCTGTTGAAGTGTGGAAAATGAAGGATTTGCGTCAGCTCTTTTGACAGCGCGAGACGGCGCGGCTTCTCGTGCAGTCGCAATACGAGCTCACAACAAACGAGTTTATTCTTGCTTAAGACCTTATAAAAATAAAATATTACAGCGATTGCACACAATCCACCCATTAGAACAAACCAAGAGCTAAAAGTGGGTGTTTTTCAGCTCTTGAAGTGTGGAAAATGAAGGATTTGCGTCAGCTCTTTTGACAGCGCGAGACGGCGCGGCTTCTCGTGCAGTCGCAATACGAGGCTCACAACAAACGAATTTATTCTTGTTTTAAGACCTTATAAAAATAAAATATTACAGCGATTGCACACAATCCACCCATTAGAACAAACAAAGAGCTAAAAGTGGGTGTTTTTCAGCTCTTGAAGTGTGCAAAATGAAGGATTTGCGTCATCTATTTTGACAACGCGAGACCCGCGGGGCTTCACAACGACCTCACAACAAACGAGTTCATTCCTGTTTAAGACCTTATAAAAATAAAATATTACAGCGATTGCACACAATCCACCCATTAGAACACACCATCGGCTAAAGTTCAGATTTTTGTGAGCTGGTAAATGGTGAAATTGAATGATTTGCAGCAGACTCTCTGACGGCTCGAGACTTCAACACTGGCATGGGGGAAAAGGTCTACATACTGAAACTACAGCATTCTACATTAAAACACTCCAGCGAATCATTACAAAACAATTAGAAGAATGGCCTATAGAGATTAAAATGAGTGCTTGTGTGATATTTTTTTTTTTGTCTTAGGCCAGAAAAAGACATTGCATCGATCTCTCGAGTTACAGAATGATGCTGATTCTGGCTTTTCGCTGCAAGAAAGGACAAATCATTCGTCTTGGCAGCTTTTTTTTTTTATGTCTATATTTGTATTGTCAATAGTAAATATTATGAAAACAATAACTGTTGTAATTTGGTCATCATTATATAGTTTATGTATTATTATTGCAAAATACAATTTAGCAACTCACATAGTTATCATTCATCACTGCTTAAAAATGTAAGTTGAAAAATAAACTCTTAAAGCATGAAATAAGATACAGTTTTAGTAAATTCGATTTTAATGTGGGTATATTATCAGTGAACTAATCATTAAATATTTGTAATCATTCATAAAATATTGGCCCCTTTCGTAATGATGTTGTACAGAAATGAAGGCCACAATGCTAATGTTGTCCACACGATGGCGCCACAGGATAGAAAATAATTCAATATATGTTCACAGATTTTAAAATGTTCCATTTATGTGCATAAATATAAAATGCATATACATGCATTCTATTTTCATAAACTTTAATAAAGCCCAATATAGTATTTATGCAAAAACTGTAATCCCCTAAGTACCATTACATTTTTTTTCTTATTTTAATAGTATTGACAAAATATTTCTCAAGTTATCACACATAAAGTGAAGAAAAGAAACTATATTACTTTATCTATTTTTCATATCAATTTTCACCTTGACTTAAACCACATTGTTTCTTTTTACCTTCTGTGTTGTTGCCTACAACACTTCAGTTAGAGGACTGGGAAATAGCAAACAGGGGATAAAGGCATGACTTATTTCGCATACAGCTAGCCAAACCTGTTGAAACTGTTGTCATAGCCAATGCTTTTTATTGGAACAGAAAACAGCAAGGGTCCATAGAAAAATACTGTTGGAAGTTTTTTTTTTTTTCCACCAAGGCAGCTCAAGAAGGTTGGACACACAAGTACAGTGGCTCTTTTAGCCCAAGGCCAAGCCAACATCAAAGTTAGTTCACTAACTTTACATTCTAGTTATTATTATTATTCTTTTTCTGAGACTAAAATTTCTGACTCTAACTCCTCCTAGAGCTTTAACTCTACAGACTTCAAACTCAGCCCAGCTCTTCAGACTGATCTCGCCGGGTGTGCTATATCTTTTCTAACTGATCAGACTTATGGTTTTCATAAAAATGAAGATTAAAAATCATAAAAAATCCATAGACTTTTATTGACGGAATGTTCAGATGAGCCAAGCTCCAACTGGTCAAAATTCAAAACTAAACAAACTAAACCCCATTAGACTCAATCAAGCTTCGCTTCTATGTACTATTTCTAATCCATTTAAACTCATTCAAACTCATCTATCTAATATTTCTAATCTATCTATCTATCATCTATCTATCTATCTATCTATCTATCTATCTATCTATCATCTGACTCTATCTATCTATCATCTGACTCTATCTATCTATCTATCTATCTATCTATCTATCATCTGACTCTATCTATCCTATCTATCTATCTATCTATCTATCTATCTATCTATCTATCTATCTATCTATCATCTGACTCTATCTATCTATCTATCTATCTATCTATCTATCTCCAGACTGTTTCTTTCTATCTATCTATCTATCTATCTATCTATCTATCTATCTATCTATCTATCTATCTATCTATCTATCTATCTATCTATCTATCTATCTATCTATCTATCTATCTATCTATCTATCTATCTCCAGACTGTTTCTTTCTATCTATCTATCTATCTATCTATCTATCTATCTATCTATCTATCTATCTATCTATCTATCTAATCTATCTATCTATCTATCCATCCTAGCAACATGCTAATAATGTTAGAAACATGCTAGTCACTCGCTAATCATGCTAAAAACATGCTAGCGACATGCTAGTCACTCGCTAATCATACTAAAAACGTGCTAGCGACTTGCTAGTAACTCGCTAATCATGCTAGAAACATGCTAGCGACATGCTAGTCCTCGCTAATCATGCTAAAAACATGCTAGCGACATGCTAGTAACTCGCTAATCATGCTAAAAACATGCTAGCGACATGCTAGTAACTCGCTAATCATGCTAGAAACATGCTAGCGACATGCTAGTCACTCGCTAATCATGCTACAAACATGCTAGCGAAATGCTAGTCACTCGCTAATCATGCTAGAAACATGCTAGCGACATGCTAGTCACTCGCTAATCATGCTAAAAACATGCTAGCGACATGCTAGTCACTTGCTAATCATGCTAAAAACATGCTAGCGACATGCTAGTCATTTGCTAATCATGCTAGAAACATGCTAGAGACATGCTAGTCACTCGCTAATCATGCTAAAAACATGCTAGTGAAATGTTAGTGACATGCTAGTCACATGCTAATCATGCATGCTAGAAACATGCTAGTGACATGCTAGTAACTTGCTAATCATGCTACTGACATGCTAGTCACTTGCTAATCATGCTAGAAACATGCTAGCGACATGCTAGTAACTTGCTTATCATGCTAGTGACATGCTAGTCACTTGCTAATCATGCTAGAAAAATGCTAACGACATGCTAGTCACTCGCTAATCATGCTAAAAACATATTAGTGACATGCTAGTCACTTGCTAATCATGCTAAAAACATGCTAGCAACATGCTAGTCATTTGCTAATCATGCTAGAAACATGCTAGCGACATGCTAGTCACTCGCTAATCATGCTAGAAACATGCTAACGACATGCTAGTCCTCGCTAATCATGCTAAAAACATGCTAGCGACATGCTAGTAACTCGCTAATCATGCTAGAAACATGCTAGCGAAATGCTAGTCACTCGCTAATCATGCTAAAAACATGCTAGCGACATGCTAGTCACCTCGCTAATCATGCTAGAAACATGCTAAAGACATGCTAGTAACTCGCTAATCATGCTAGCAACATGCTAGTCACTTGCTAATCATGCTAGAAACATGCTAGCGACATGCTATTCACCGGCTAATCATGCTAAAAACATGGTAGCGACATGCTAGTCACTTGCTAATCATGCTAAAAACATGCTAGCGACATGCTAGTCATTTGCTAATCATGCTAGAAACATGCTAGAGACATGCTAGTCACTCGCTAATCATGCTAAAAACATGCTAGTGAAATGCTAGTGACATGCTAGTCACATGCTAATCATGCTAGAAACATGCTAGTGACATGCTAGTAACTTGCTAATCATGCTACTGACATGCTAGTCACTTGCTAATCATGCTAGAAACATGCTAGCGACATGCTAGTAACTTGCTTATCATGCTAGTGACATGCTAGTCACTTGCTAATCATGCTAGAAAAAAAAAAAATGCTAACGACATGCTAGTCACTCGCTAATCATGCTTAAAAAACATATTAGTGACATGCTAGTCACTTGCTAATCATGCTAAAAACATGCTAGCAACATGCTAGTCATTTGCTAATCATGCTAGAAAACATGCTAGCGACATGCTAGTCACTCGCTAATCATGCTAAAAACATGCTAGTGACATGCTAGTCACTTGCTAATCATGCTAGAAACATGCTAGCGACATGCTACTGACATGCTAGTCACTTGCTAATCATGCTAGAAACATGCTAGCGACATGCTAGTCACTCGCTAATCATGCTAAAACATGCTAGTCACTTGCTAATCATGCTAGAAACATGCTAGCGACATGCTAGTAACTTGCTAATTATGTTAGCAACATGCTAGTAACTAGCTTATCGTGCTAGAAACATGCTAGTAACTTTGCTAATCATGCTAATGACATGCTAGTCACTTGCTTAATTAAACTTCTTAAACTTTTCAAACTTCAAACTTCAAACTTTTCAAACTTTTTAAACTTTTTAAACTTTCCAAACTTTTTAAACTTTCTGTTCAGGCTTTCTCAAGCCAACTTAAAGTTTGTCTTGACGAACTTTTTTATCTAGTTTTTCTTCTTGTTCTTCTGGTCAAGCACATTTCTGCGCAGTATGAAAAACATACATTGCAGAGCTAATTAGAGTTAAGACACAAGAGTTAAGTACAATTTACTTTTACAAATAATTTTACTCTACTGTTCAAAATTTGGGGTCTTTAGGATTTTTTAATGCTTATTTTTTTTTAAGAAGTCTCACCACATGCTCACCAAGGCTGCATTTATTTAATCCAAAATTCTATAAAAACAGTAATTGTGAAATATTACAATTTTAAAAAAGTTTTCAATTTTAATATATTTTCAAACGTAATTAATTCCTGTGATAGTAAAGCTAAAATTTACTCCAGTCGTGATACATATTTTTCAAGATTTTTTACATAAATATTAATTTCTTTCAAATAAATCTTACTGACCCCAAACCTTGGAATGGTAGTGTATATGAAAAAATATATTCTCCAAATATTTTTTATTTTCTTTGCTTTTATTCTAGTTACGGCTATTTAGAAATAAACACAACATCAAATATCCTTGCCTGAAGTGTGTTGCTAGCACCAACTTCCCTTCCTTACATATTTACTTGAATTATTATGTAACAAAACACAAAACAGGTCATTGACATTAATAGGAACATCTTTTTGAAGTTTTCCCTGTCTTCACTGCTTACCTCTTTAAGGAGTTCATCATCGTCTGGATGGTTGAGGCTTCTTGACATGTGCCCTAAAGCTCCGAGGGTTTGATCCTCAGCTGCATCATAACCCACTTCTCCTCCATTTCCCAACCTCATGCTTAGCTCTGAGGGTTCCTCCACATCTTCAAGTCCTCCACCTTCCTCAAGGAGACCCACTTGAGCTGGAATGGAGACTCCATTTTCAGGCTCCCCGTGGACCAACCAGGCTTCCAGCTCCGCCGCTGGCACCTGCAGGCGGTCAAGGGAGCGAACCCAATTCAGAAGCCTACGAGCTGTGAAGAACCCATCTAGATCTGCACTTTTTGGGTGCAGGTTATATCCATCCAGGATGTTTCGAAGATTGTGGAATTGAGTCTGAGTTAGAGCTGAATTTGGGCCCAGAATGATTTCACTAAAAGGGGGCAGGTAGGGATCCACATCCACACGCATCCCAGCCAGACTGAGCAGAATAGCTATTTGGATCAGGCCCTCTGTGAGATACTTCTTCAGGTCCAGCATGGTCCAAACCAGGGCCAAGAGCAAAGAATGAGCCAAGTCAGTCTCAAATGCAATTTGAGTGTGTTTGTGTATCCAGCTCTAGAATTTCAAGACTTTCTACATGAAGAAAACTTCAGTTTCTGATTTTGATTTTTTTTTTTAGTTCATAGAAAAAAAAATCTCAAAATCCTGAAACAGAAGAGAAGAATGATATAAGAATTTAAGATCTGCACATTCCCTTAATGTATAATGCTTAGATTAACCCTTCTTTTGTATTCAGTCATATTTGTTGTAATACATTTTTATTTAAAAAAAAAAAAAAAGAGAGCTGTAAAGACTTAGAATGGTTTATTGTAAATAAAAATCATATTTAAGTTATAAAGGTTATTGAGTAACGGATAGTTTTACTAAACACTAGGCTATAATACTTTTCGAAGTAAATAAAACAAATATTATTAAATTAGCTATTTTACAAGAACAGCTAGCCTATTTAAGCTATTTAAGTCTTTCTACTTCAGAATTTCACATTTAACCCATTGTTTGTTTGTTTTAATTAATTGTGAAGTTTACTAGCAATTTTAGAGTGAAAATAGTTTTTTTTTCAGTGCCAAAACATCATTGTATAGCCTATAGATATATGTGTTCTTGGCCTCTGATTTTTTATTTATTTATTTAATTATTTTTTATTGCGAGAAACAATAAACAGCACTGCATTATGATAACGTAAAAGGAAAACGGAGAAAAGGGAAGAAAAACAAAAACAACAAGAGCAATCAGTATCCTAAGAAAAACATCAACATAAATCTTAAGAAGCTGATATCAATGAGTTTAAGAGATTTAACAATAAGTGAAATCTCAGCAAGAAAGACATCAAACCTTAGCGAAATCTTTTTCCTGGCTTCTGATTGGTCATTACAGCGTTCCAGCTGTGACGTAAACACGTTCACTTTGAAATAGCACAACGCTGTACAGAATAACGTTTTTAGAATAACGAGTTATTTCACGTGCTTTATTCTCTTAATTGATTTACAGAATAAAATGGAATCTAAAAATGTATTTTAATTTTAAAATGTAGGCGAATGACCCTTTGGAAGAAAAAAAAAAGAAGCAATGATGCACTCGAGGCTGTTCTGTATTGTGAATGCAGTTTCTTTTCAGGCAGCTGTCAACATTTCAAACATAAGTGAATAATTTAACTTCTAGAATGTTCCGTTTTCTTGAACGCGACACTGAAGAACATAAACTGCAATCATCATCAACGCGTGACACTCCCTCTGACCCACTTAAGCTTCTTCTTTCTTCATAACCGGGCAACAGGCGTCTGAGTCACCACATGATAATCAAAACGTTTCTCATGCAATAAACACCAGGGTTTCAGCACGGCTAGAGTTGAGGTTTCTTCAGAAAAATAAAATGTTACATATTTTAAGTAACAAAATATTGCAAGACATGCTTCTTTCCTTTCCTATCTTATTCTGGTAACGATCAGGATTAATAGCGATGCCACACACAGTCGGATTCATAACAGATTCATAACAATCTGAGCTCACAATATCTGGTGTTTAGATTTAGGCTATGGATAAATAAGTCAATAAAACATTACTTTGTCTGCGGACGAGAGTTCTCGTAGTCCCAGGACAGATTGAGAGCGGGATAGGCTGCTCCTCACACAACTTGACATGCTCTATAATAGTGTGCGAGTGTATTTATAAGGCAGAAGACGTGATGACACTTTCGGTTTTCCTTCTGCAAGAGCGCGCGTGCTCGCGCCCCAGTTATCACTGTTTAGAAGTGGGGGGTGGTTGGGGGGGGGGGTTGGGGGGGGGGGGGGGGGGGGGGTTTTTTTTGGGTGTGTTTTGTGTGTGGGGGTGTGGGGGGGGGTGGGTGGTGTGTTTGTTTGGGGGGGGGGGGGATCTTTGGACCATGAAACAATAACCTAGCAACGCGTGCTCGCGCCCCAGTTATCACTGTTTAGAAGAGATTGCAGATTTTTCCAGTAGCACATGTGTTTTCTAGAGCTTTCGTGTTTATCTTTGGACCATGAAACAAGAGCCTCGGAATAACTGTTCAGTACCTATCCTTAGTTGTCAGTTATAATCATCAAAATTAAAAGAAATAAACATTTGAAATATATCAGTCTGTGTGTAATGAGAAACAAAATAATATACAAGTTTCACTTTTTGAATGGAATTAGTGAAATAAATCAACTTTTTGATGATATTCTAATTATATGACCAGCACCTGTATATTGGATGATGCTTAAAGTGATAGTTCACACATAAATGAAAATTCATCAACTCACCCTCCACTTGTTCCAAACCTGTATAAGTTAATTTGAACACAAATTAATATATTTTGAAGAATGTTGGTAAGCAAACAGTTAATGGTAGCCATTCATAGTTTTTTTTTTTTCATACTAGAAGTCAATGGCTATATCAACTGTTTGCTTACCAGCATTCTTTAAAATGAACTCGGACAGGTTTGGAACAACTTAAGAGTGAGTAAATTATGATATTCTTTAAGGAGGGAAAGGATTTGCAGATTATTATTGTTTATTATTATGTGAGATTTTAATGAGTGTATTTACAGTACCTTAAGCAGTAAGCAAGCTTCACCCCTGATCCCTGAACCTTTTCAGCTTTGCTGCCCCCTGTCGCGCTAGTAAGAGGTGACGTTACATAATGAATTTGCTTACAGCAGCCGTTCATTATCTATTCATTGCATATCCTGTTGGTGCCAGTCACGCGTGATGAAACTTATCTGGAAAACGCGTTACTCGTTAGAGGAAATTATATGACTCCCAAAATGTAATTTCATTCTCAAGACTTCCCAACAAACATTCAAGTGAGCAGCAGATCGTAAGCGAGCGTACGATGGAAGCCGCCATTGTGGCTCCTGTACCGTAGCGCTGCTGAAGCAAAAAGCTATGGGGGGTTTGAGCCAACATGGCGGTTCGAGGGCTGCAGTTGCAGACACGCCCCCTGTGAGTCAGAGGGTTTTAGTAGAGCTACTGTAATGACAGCCCAAAGCTGTCCACGTCAACACTGAGCTACCACCATGGACTCCGCGGCTCTGGTAAGATATGTGTGCCATTTACTCGCTGTTTTTAAAATTCCTTTTCTCATTGTAAACGCTGAAATAATAGATCGACTGGCTTTGGTAGCTTGTAAGCAGTTTGTGTCTTTGAATAGAGAATTATGTTATCGATTGCATCTATTTTTATCTTTATATTATTCTATAAGTCTTTGCGTGCTAAGTTGGAACAATATTTTAAGAAGCTCTACAGTTGTGAACTAAGTTACTGTAAATACGTATTGTCTTGTAGGCTTTATAAACGCTCGTGCATGCTTTTTTCTCGCGAAAATGAAATTATTGTTGCCAGAAACCGATGCGGTTTCGCTTTGCGACCTAACAAAAATTTATGCGAGCAAACCATAACATTATTTTTCCGATTATGAACAGATCGTACATTGTAGTGCACAATGCAAATGTAGTGCGTTTTCGCCTCTTGTGCTCTACGGGTTTGTTTATGTTCATTTTGCACTTGTGTTTAGCTTGATCCGAAAGTTTTTCCCGTCTAGTCGTGGAATATGTGGGTTTTCAAAGTGGGACGTGGATGCCACGTCCTCGACGCGTCTCTGCCGGAGCTGAGCGCGCGCTGCCTGTGTGGTGCGCGTGATTGATTCCACAGGTGGATACTTGGAGGAGATCAGGGATATTGCTTGCCATGGACATTTTAATACTCTTATGTGATGACCTATATGGACAACAGTTCTAACGGCAAAAGATCAATACTGTAGCTCAGGGGCGCAACTGCACATTTGCTGAGATCAGTGTTGGCGCCCCCCTGTATTCTAGCCCCTAACACGAACTGTCGAACTCCCACAGAAAACTTTCTATTAGTTAAAGACCAAATCAGTGATCTTCTTGTCCTGTACACTGCCTCACGATCCTTACGTTCTTCCAATCATCTTATTCTTTCTGTTCCTCGCTAATGTTACAGAATTAAAGGTGACCGGGCTTTCTCGGGGGCTGCTCCCAGACTCTAAAACAGTCTCCCTCTCAATATTAGATCTTACTCTTCTGTTTCTATTTTTGAAATCTTCCCTAAAAACTTGTCTGTATTCTTTGTTTTAATTGAGGGTGTTTATATTTTTACATTTCTCTCCAAGGTTTTGATCCAGTGTGTTAATTCTGTTTTAATTTTGTTCTAATTTTGTTTTAATACCTCTGTACAGCACTTTGGTTGCAACTTCTGTTGTTCTGAAATGTGCTTTATAAATTAATAAACTAAACTAAACTGATGGCTGACCCTAGACAGCAGAACACATTTTTTTTAAAGTAGGCCTAATTTTCCTCAAACACATGAAATATTGCTCGCCCTTTTTAGTTAGGTAATTTCATCTGCATTTTTTTATTTTTACTTAGAGATAATTCATGGAAAATTTGCCATGCTTAAGTGGAAGATTTCTGCCACCTGGTAGAAATACAAATACTATTGAAATGAATGTCATGTTATTCCCACTATAACCACTAGATGGCATACCCATTAAAATGCAGCAAAGGTTTTATGTTTACGCAGCGCAATGCAACACAACACGTAAAAACACACTACAAGACATTATAATCAGTAATTATGTCCCCACTGGATGCAACAAATGCCTTGTTTGTACAACGCCTATTCATAAACATTGCATGACTTTTTTTTTTTTACATTTTCTGAGCAACAGGTATACTCAGAAATGAACTGATATTAACGTTAATCACTTTGCCACATAATCTTAACAAGCAACACAAAAGGAACCCTTTCATGGAAATAGACGTGCAGGTATTCGGTAATGCGATATATCACAGTAATAATTATGCATGATATTGTTATGATGGGCACTTCTAAATACCATGAATAATTATACATTTCAAATGATTCAGAATTTGGAATGCATTTTAAGAATACTTTTCCCATCAACTGGTCAAAATGCACAACACCGCTGTATGCTGAATGAAAGATGCGTGTGCTCTGATGTAAACAAGCACGCATGAGAAGCACATGGGGGAACACTTGAGAGATGCGCTGAATGAAAGCACATTCTCTCTCTGACAGCAGATGGCGCTAAACTGCAGAAAATGCAGCCGTTAACCTGGAAACCCCATAAATAAAGCAGCTGAGCTACTTTCTAAAACATATTTAAATTATTTTTTAATAGCCATTCAGATTTGTGTATTTGCTATGGTGTTCATCACAGCACCAAATACTTAAATATTTAGACTTAATAGGCTATTCATTTTCAAACTTTTTTTTACAATTTAATCTAGACTACAACATGCCCTAGATGTTGTTTGAAAGTGTTTTGATTCTTTATTGTTTGTTCACACTTTACATTAGGGCTTCATTAGTTAACATTAGTTAATTCATTAGTTAACATAAACTGCCAATGAAAAATTCTTCTGAACATTCATTAATCTTAGGTATTCCAATATTTAATAACACATTGTTAAAATCGAAAGTTGCAACTGTGTTATTTAATGAGCTAACATGAACTAAGACTTGTATTTTTTAACAAAGATTAATAACTTCTGTAGGAAATGTAGCTATTGCTCATTCTGAATGTTAATGCATTAACTAAGCTTAACTAATGAGGTCTTATTGTAAAGTGCACTTTAATCTGTGTAAAACATTTAACTTTATATATTTTTCTGTATTGCTTTATTGTATTTAAATATTTAGTTATTTTTGTTAAAAGTTTTGTTTGTATAACAGGTTATTAAACCTGTTATACTGTATTATGACCACTTTTTTGAAACTAAATTTCAATAACGTGATAATATTGTATACCGTGATAAAAGCATTAGCAATTAATCGCAACATGAAACTTTGATACTGGCATATCCCTACGTGGAATTAATCTTGGATGGAATGGATGGCAATATGCTGCATATTTTATTGTTATATATAACATTTTCTATTAGTCAAAGGATTATTGGTAACACTTTTAATGGATGGATTTGCAGTGCAAGGTGTTACTGTGAATTATATATTATAATTTACAGTGGGGAAAGTTTCATTGTTGGGCCCTGAAGGTCTACATCGAGACAGGATTCTCTTGTATTTCAACCAGATGATCTGAAAAGATGACAGTTTTCTCCTATTGTTCTCCTGGCTCAAGTTCTGTGATACACTCAGACTTTGAATCAGTGGTAGTCAGTGCATGACAGAACTTTGGCCCGGACGGACCCAATGGAGAGCCAACAAGCAGCCACTTCTGACTACACCTTCTCCTTTTATAGTATTTTTCTGTCTATAGGCATGCAACAGTATTATTTCATGGGTGTTTATTTATGACATCTGAGACATAAAAAAATTCATGTTGAATGTTTGAAAATAACGTAGATTTCTTTTCAACCAGGAACCCTCGCTCTACACTGTGAAGGCTGTCTTCATCTTAGACAACGATGGAAACAGACTGCTTTCAAAGGTGCATTACCCTTCTAAAATATTCTTTCTTGTCATTGAAGATGGGAAATTCTTCCACTTTAGACATTTGTGTTATTTTCAAAATTGCTCTGAACAATGCAATTGTTAAACTGTTGGCATATTAGCCACTCAATAATATAAGAGAACAGAGATCAAATTACTTTACATATCTAGAATCTCAAAGAATAACGTTTATTAAAATTTATTTATTTATTTTTGCATATTTTGGATATTTTCAGGTTTATTGATTGAAACTCTGTGGCTTTTTCCTTTTAGAGTAACAGAGAAAAAAAATTTACTTTTATTCAGCTTTATAATCAGCAGAGGTGCAAAATCACACTCCTAGAAATCTTAATTGTGACTGGCAGGGTTTAGTTCCAGCACTAATTAAACACACGTTCAACAGACAATCAGGAATTAAAAATAAAATACATTTCAAAAAAGTGTAAGACAATTACAGGCAGGTTTGTTAGCACAGGGTTGGAAATGAACTTTTTACATTTACAAAACACAATTCATAAATGCACAGCACAATTTACATTTACAAAATCTGATTTGTAAATTTAAAACACAAAGATGCATTTGTGTGAGCATTTGGGGAAATATTTTTGCTTTTACTTGCGTATTTATGAATTGTGTTGTGTTTTTGTAAATGTAAATTGTTCTGTGCATTTATGAATTTTGTTTTGTAAATGTATTATTTTTGAGGCTGATCTGGCTCCATAGAGGATCTCCTCTTTTACGGAGTCCTTTTATGAAGAAAAAACAAACATGTGCAGACATGAAAATGTGGAAATAGGAGTTAAGCATTATGAATACATATTCACGTACTATAATAACAAATGATTCCTGTGCAATTTCAGTACTATGATCCAGAACTCTACCCCTCCATGAAAGAGCAGAAGAATTTTGAAATGAACGTCTTCAACAAAACCCATAAAGCTGACAGTAAGTTCATTGTTAAACAGCTCTTATGTTGCATTTTACTGATCAATAAACTGCCTAATGTATTGCTTGTAGTGATTAGACCTGATTGGCTGATTTATGTTCCAACTCAAGCTCTTCAGATCAATGTTTCATAGTAAATTCAAGAAAGTTTAGAGATTTCATTGTGCAAATTAGGACCACAACCAGTTACTAGTTTACAGTGGTCCTTGGCCATTAGAACTTGGATTTGCAAGCTTCCTCTGGGGTTTGCAGGTCAGATTACTGGAAAACTGGGTGGAGAACCTGTTCTAGAGTTCATAGATGTTTCTGTCACTTGCCCTGTGGGGTGAAGGAGTATGACACCAGGACAAAAAAACACCCTGATCCTCTCACCTGTTTAGGTGTTCACCGTTTAAACATGCTCAAAACACACCTGTATTTGTCTCCTAAAGGTGAACCTGGAGAAAGGTGAAACTGTCCACTCTGTTTTAATTTCTTGGAGTTTTCTTTTATTCTTCAGACAAACGTATGGAGATTAATCTAGGTGAAATGGGCCAGAAATAGCTTCTGGCCTGCAATTGTTTTGCGTCACATGAAACTTTCAGTAATCAAACACCCGGTCCTTTTAACACTGACCTGGGATCAGTTTTCCTAGTACATATTAACAGAACATTAGAATTGGATGTGATATTGTTTTGTTGTGCTGTATATTACTTTCAAGCATTGTAGTCTCTGTGGCCTCACTCTGTCTATCATGTATGAGCACTAAGTAATAAAATAGAAAAGTTGACTTTGATGAAAATAACTTTGATGTTGGCTTGACAAAGACTTGGCTAAAAGAAGGGCTGTGCAATATTTATCGTCTATGCATATATCATAATTGTTGTTTTAATGATGTGCAAGCTGGCATGATTGAGTCTGTCTTTCACTTTGCTTAAGAGAGTCTGCAGTTTTTCTATATAGTTGAGTAATACCACACAAGCAAGTATGCATTTTCCTGAATATCAGCACATGTGCCTGATCACAAATGTGGTTTTTATTTTATACAACTGTTCAACAAACAAGATGTTAATACTGAGTGAGTTACATTTTAGACATAATATTGTCTTTTTTCTCTCTCTCTCTCTATTTTGCCAATGAAAGTAGTTTAAAACAAAGCCGTGACAAAACATTTGTGCATCTCAGAGCAACATTTCAGTATTTTGTTCCTGAATGAATTGGTTAAAATTTTGTTTTATATCTCTAATGTTTAACTAAATATACATAATTTTATGAACAAATAAAGGGTACATATTGTGTATTTTATGTCTTCTGCTTCTTTCTGTGTGCGCAGATGAAATTTCTTTCTTAGAGGGAATGACGATAGTCTACAAGAGCAGCATAGACTTGTTCTTCTATGTTGCTGGCAGCGCTCAGGAGAATGAGGTAAGTCCTGTAAGCTGGCCTGTGATTGGCTGAAGAGCTGTCCATACTCCAACCTTGTCACTTAATTTGCATGTGACCGCAATTCTCTCTAGCCATTATGGAGAGCTGGTCAGTTTTAAACACTTTTTGACATCTGTGCTATTTTGCTTGTCTAAGAGGATGCAGATATAAGAAAGTCAGCTGTGTTTCATTCCTTTCCTTTTTTGTCTCTCTCTCTCTCTTCCTGTATTTGTCTGATCTCAGCTCATGCTGATGGCAGTGTTGAACTGCTTGTTTGAGTCTCTCAGTCAGATGTTGAGGTGAGTTCATGCAAACAGTTCTGTTGACTTTATGTGGCATCCTAGCCATAGATATGTATAGGTAGGCCTAGATGCCTTATTAGCAGCTGTTTCTAATGGCCACTATACGGAAGCTGTCTGCCATATTGGAACAGTCAAAACCGTTCACACTCAAAGGCAAGTTGACTGTCTGCAGCTGTAGTTATACACTTCGATATCTGCAATAGACTTAAGCAGATGATATTTGGAAACTATCAAAACACCACAAGATGAAGCAGCTAGCTAACACGACATTAAAATGTACCATAGTTTAAAAACCTGTAATACAGAATTACATATTAAAAACACAAACCAACGCATTCTCACCTGTGAAAGTTCATTGCATTTCTTTGGGAATTTAAATTTTGTCGGTTTTACAACCAAGAGAATGCTGTGCAATGTTGTGGGCATTTTGGAAAACTCATTTATTTTTATGGTTACATATGAGATGGTGGACACGTCAATGTGTCTGGAGCGGTCGAATGTGGCATCTGCCCGTACATATCCACAGTCCTAGCTGCCTATGGTTAATTCATGTCAGAATTCCCTGAATTCTTGGCATCAAGCCTCTTGTGGTAACCATAGAAACTGGTGTAGTGCAGCACGGGATGTCACAGAAGAACACTTGTGTGCTCAGATGTCTGGTTCTTCTCCAACAGGAAGAATGTGGAGAAAAGGACTCTGTTGGATAATATGGATGGAGTGTTCCTTGTGGTGGATGAAATCATCGATGGAGGGCAAGTAATACACAGTTCTCTTTTAGAAATTAGTTGGATTTTTAAAATTTCTCCAGTTTTCAGTCACACAATCCTTCAGAAATCATTTTAATATGCTGATTTGCTGCTCAGGAAACATTTCCTATGTTTAATATTTTGTGGAAATTGTGGTAGGCCTACATTATATGAGGATTTTTGATCCATGGAAAGTTCAAAACAGCAGCATTTATTTGAAATTTGGTAACACTTTACAATAAGGTTCATTAGTGAACATTAGTTAACTATTAGTTAACATGAACTAAGCATGAACAATAATTCTACAGAATTTAGTGATCTTAGCTGATGTTAATTTTAACATTTACTAATGCATTATTAAAGTCAAAAGTTGTGCTTGTTAACATTAGTTAGTGCACCGTGAACTAACATGAACTAACAATAAACAACTGTACTTTCATTAACTAACATTAACAAAGATTGATAAATACTGTAACAAATGTAATGTTCATTCATATTAGTTAATACATTAACTAATGTTAACAAATGACAGCTTATTGTAAAGTGTTACCTGAATTTTTATTTTATTTTTTGAATTATTAAAAATGTCTTTACTGTCACTTTTGATCAATTTAATGCATCCGTGCTGTTTAAAAAATAATTCCATAATATTAATTCCAAAAACCTTACTGGCCCCAACAAAGTCTCAATGCTAACAATTCTGTGTCATAAAATTCATGACTTCATTGACTCTATATTGATATGCTGCTCTTCAACTTATTTATAGGGTGATCCTAGAGAGTGACCCCCAGCAGGTCATTGAGAAGGTCAACTACAGGGTAAGAGACTGTACAGAAGAGCAAATATCATTGTGTAATGAACTGACGGTGTTTGTTTCCTGTATTTAGGGGTTCTTCTCTGACAGCTTGATATTAAACCGCAGACAGTTGCCAGATATGACAATAGTACTGCAAGTCAGCAGAGTTTCTAGCTTGCTTTTTTATCTAGAATCACTGCTTTCTGTATTTATAATTACCTCAGCATATCATTTTAGCTTGACAATAAGTTGCCTTTTTTTGAATGCATATGTTGAAAGGAGTGATAAACAGAAGATTTTATTCCATTATACTACAAGTAATGTATCCCTTTCACATACATACACACAGACAGACTAAATGTCCCCTCTCTTGCCCTGTCAGTGTGTGTCAGAACAAGCGTATGGCTTCGTCCTTTTTGATTACATCACTGGTAACATGGAGGACCAAGGAGAGAAGCGGCAGCTCCTGTAGCTCTCCTTCAGCCCCCCTCCCTCACTCCCTCTGATTTAGAGCTGGATAGAGACGGGAGAGAGAGAGGGACGAGGGTGAGAGAGTGTGCAGGTAACTGCATGGCATGCACAAGCGTGTGTGTGGCTCACAAGAGGAACAGCTGTAACCCAGGCGGACGATCAATATTAAGAAAACACGGCTCTGACATCTGACCATAAACCTTACGCTGCGGAGTGGGAGACACTGAGTCACATCCTTGAGTTACGCTCGCATAAACTCACTCAATCAATGATCGCGCATGATTTCAGCGCAGCTGACCTCTGTCCACAATTCTGATGTGCTGTTATGAGTTTTTTTTTTTACTCCAGTACAAGGGAGGAAGATGCTATGACCCACCTATAAAATAAATGATTTCAAATCTTTAAATGGTTTCAAATAAGATTTAAATACATTGAATACAAAAGAAAATACAAATAGATAATACAGTTAAATTGAGCTCTAAATTCTATCTAAAGATCTAATCCCAGGCAAATGTATTTTGTAAGTAAATCTTTTTTTATTATTCTTATTTATTAGAAAGTTTTAAAAGAATAAACTTTATTATTTTTTTTATTTTTTTTTTAGATTCAGTTTTAGTGATGGTCCTGCTTCAGTGTAGTGATCAGCTCCAGTGCCGGGATGTCTTCTGGGAATATTTTGTCCCACAAACAGCCACCCATAAAATAAATGATCAACTTTAAATAACATTTTAAAACACAACAAAAATACAATTATATAATATACTTAAATTAAGCTCTAACCTAAAGATTTAATCTCAGACAAAATTGGCTAAAATAAAGCTAATATTTACATAATAAATGTAATCAAATAATACTTATTTTACAAAATATTTACAAAACATTGACTTAATTGACAACAGAAAATGTTTAATATCCATTTTCAAGGCTGTCAAAGTATCCTTTGATGGTGAACTAACAACTGGGCAAGCTGGCATTATTATCAACCAATGCCATTCATCTCAAATTAGGCAGAAATTTGCAGATCATTTGATCTATTATTGCTCCAGATGGTCTGTGTATTTTTGCTACAGCTTTGGGACATTGTTTTTGTTCATTAGTGATGTTTATCAGTAGTAGCAGTTGAGTTGTGGTGTGTTGTTGACCTTTAACCTTTGCTTTGGCATACAGTAACAGTTTAAAACATCTTGCCTGATCTGGCTTGGTTGGTTGTGGTTTATGTTGGTCAGTTATTATTTCAATTATAATTGTTCTTCATTTTGGGTATTTTACAGGCAGATGACAACCCATTATCAGAACAGAGTGTGGCACAGGTATTGAACACAAAAAGAACGAACATAAAAAATTCCACACGCACACACACAGACACTGCAATGATTAATTTTCCCAGCTTTTAACATCTTTCTCATGAAACATTTTTAAAGCTCAAAACTTGTTGAACGGTGTGAAATGTTTTGCTTTTTCTAACCGTCATTAACGCCTGTACTGATTTTAGTCTTGCTCTAACCTTTGCCACTAACTCTAACCTTGACAGCACATCACTGAAAAACTGGCTCTCACCTCTAATGTAAGTGCATGAACAGCCACACATAAGTGCTATTGGACACCCTCACATATATGCATGCTGAAGTAAGCATGTATGTGCATTGATGCTCTTAAAATGTTATGCAGTCTTTTGTGTAAATCTTTAAAACATTATATCAGAGTGACAACAGAGGCGTAACATCATCAATAATGGACTGAAACTACTCTAAAGTGAAGTTTAATTATAAAAGAGGCATCACCATAGATATAAGCAATTGTTAAGAAAGTCTAATATTGTCTGGTAGTGTAATATTGTGGTCTTTAGATGCCCCCTTGTGGCCATGATGTAACATTGTTAGTGTGGTTGGGGAGTTTTATCATTAAGAATATACCCAGCTATCTGGTCTTCAGTAATGTTCTCAAAACGTTAGCACGAAACACTGTTTTTACAGCATTCAAGGAATGCTTTTCCTTTCTTGCAGAAACATTTTTGTCCCTCTTTCAAAGAATATTCAAAAGTAACATTCCCGTTATGTTTGCAAAATGATCAAACTGAACGTTTTTAAAACATTTTAACATTTAAAAAAAAAAAAAAAAAATTCAGTTTTGAACGTCCAGAGAACATTCAGAAATAGCAATTACATAACTTAATGGGAACTTTAGCAAAACGTTCTTAGAAAATATTTTTGTTAGCTGGGTACACCTCATTATTGCACTACTGAGTCTGGTATCATGCAAAATAAAAATTGCACTTTCCATTTCATAATAGTCTTCCTTTAGCTACAAAAATTGAGCAATAAAAAAAAAAAAATTAATGGTGTATTATAATTACATTTCATTGCATCAGTGTGGGACTTATTTATTATTATTACTCACAATATATGCAAGAAATATGAAATACTTCTAAATATCATATTATATTAACTAATTAACAACACAAATTATTTCACATTTAAATTGCATATGGAGCTTCTTTTTGAAGTGTGTTACAGTTTTTTGGGTTTATCCTAATAATCTGCCTTTTTTTTTTCTCCAGGTGTTACAGTCAGCAAAGGAGCAGATCAAGTGGTCAATTCTAAAATAACATTTTCCATGACCTGAAGGAATCTGTAAATTAGGAAGGAATTACATTTTTTATTTTTAATGAGTTATAATTTAATTAATTATTTAAGTAATGCAGTTGCATTTCATGTTTAGTACTGAAATATGTATATTTTTTGCCAAAGAGTACATTTTTTTTTAAGTGATATGATATAAAGATGCATATTTGCTTACTGGGTTCTGAACTTAACATCATTAAATACACGCATACCTGTCTATTTCAGTACAAAGCCGCTTTAAAGCAATTACAACTCTTTTTAACCTCTGCAAATATTGGTATAATGCTGTTCTGTCCAGAGGAGGAACAGTCATGTCTTCTTCTAGCACAGCCTGTCTTAGCACAGTTTTGTTATTTTGATTATGCTTTAAAACCTTTTGTCAAAATAATAATAATAATAATAATTGACAAAGTTTTGTTACACTAAGTCTCTATATTTTGCTATTTAAAATTGTATGTTTTTTTTTTTTGTTGTTGTTGTTGTTCAAATGAGAAAAAGGCAATATTATGAAATTGACAGAGTCAGATAGAGGCATTAGTATAATAATATAGCCCACTATAATAAAAATAATTTACTGATAAGCCACAATTACATATACTTTAGAAATATGGAAAGTAATAGCATTTACTAGGTTTTAAATAAAGTATTTTGTTTTGGTGATACAAAATAACAATAAAGTAACATTTCCATGAAAATAAAATATTAAATTTTTATAGTCAGATAAATTGTGTATATTCTGCTGATTTGTTTATATATATATAAACCATGGTTTCAGGAAATAATATGCACAAAAATGTCACTAAAAACTAATAAATGTTTTTTTTTTTTTAGCATTTGTTCAGTCGTTTCAGTCTTTTCGAGAACGAATGACAATATGACAACGATGCTGATTCACTATTGGTGAGAGAACAGTGAATGAAGACCAATCAGATTCGTTCCATTATGAATATTCTGCATAAATACGCATATGTTTGTTAGTAATGAAAAGAGGGTGTGGCTTGGTCTGCCATTGGATGCCGTTGGCCAATGGAAATCGCGAAGCCGAGGCTCCGCCCACACGTCTGAACCAAAGGGACGCAGCTGTGGACTCGTCAAAGCCTGACTGGCTGCAGATATTAAAGGTGGGTGTTGACTTTTGGAAGCAGGGACAACTTCAACACCCAATCACATTTCACTCTTTCTTTTCGACGTATGCAGGGTCTAGACAGCCGATGCTTGTCGAATCTGACCTGCCAGCACTAGCCCAAATAAAACATCAGATTATTATGTATCCTAGTTTTCTTTAGGCTACGCTTTCTTACTTGTTTTGCTCAGTATCAGACAACAAAATCAGATAGACCACTGAAAGCTTTGGTAAAAGTGATAATAGGCCTACATAGGTAACCATTTACTATTTTTATTTAGGCCTACTTTAGAGGTTAAATTATATTTAAAAATATAATTTTATATTTTAAAATATAATTTAAGAATGGTGCACGATTTAACACGTTTTAAACAGTAACCATATGACAATTTACACATAATCCACAGTGAACTAAATTCCGTTCTTATGTAAAATTATTAGAATATATTTATTCTTATCAGTAGGCCTATAGGTGATCACACACATATATAGACCTAATAATAGCATAATAATAATAATAATAATCACTGACGCAATGAAATGTTCACCATAAACATAAAAAAATAACCAGAATGGTGTGTACAAAACTAAATGCAGCCTAGTTATAGACTAATAAAAGTGGATTGATTGAAGCTGTTTAGTTCTGTTAAAGAATGCAGTTACGGAGATTTCGTATTTTTCATACCGTGATCATTAAAAATCAGATTGATTCATGTGCACAAGTTGATTAATATAAAAACTGAGACATGTTGAAACTAGCCTAAATCATCTTTTTTATTAGCATAACATTTTAACTTTTGTAAAATGTTTTTTTTTTTTTTTTTTAGATTTCGACTTGTATATATATTTTTAACCTGTTATTTAAAAATAGGCTGCTATAAATTTAGCTAAATACTTAGCAATTAGCGTTTTTAAATTTAAAATGATTATTCACTTGATTATTCACAATATTTATTCGGTAGAAAGAAATAGCGCTGAAGAGAAAGCCCCGGAGGCGCGTGACCTGGACGCGTTGATCAGCGTGAGCGCAGACCATCGACTGTATAAAAACAGGCTCCGACTGACCAGAAGACAGCGGTAGCTAACACTGTTACATACTTTCTTTATTTTTACTGTCTTTATTTCCTCCCTACCAGAATATATTTTTCTTTCATCTCCTATTGTGTGTTTAGTTTGGACTTCTGTTTGGGGTCCTCATGGGTGTACCTCCACAATACCAACACCTTTTTGCCTATTTATTTGTGCATATATTTATCTCTTTATTTATATGTTAAAAAGAGAGAGAGATTAATTTTGTAAATAAATAGATGCAATTAATGAATGAATTAATTAAATGCAATTAAATTTTAAAAAATGAAGAAAAAGATAATGAAGAAAGAGGATGCCAGCCTCCCAAACATAAATAACTGACCTACTCCTATCAGAAGCCCAGTAATATTGTTGTTGCTGTATTCTTCCTGTAAATTAATTTGTGCCGTTGTAATCATAAATTATGAGTTATTTCCCCCACATCCCATAAACGCTGTCAAAACTGACATGTAGGTATTGTTTTAAAGAGTTTGGAATTCCCTTCAAATCAGCCACAAAAAATGTTTGATTTTTTTTTTCTCAAGATTTCAGGTTATACTCCATATAATAGAAAGCTTGTATTTTATGTTTTAGGTCCATTTTTTTTTTTTCAAGTACAAATATTCCATGTAGTCATGAGTTTAAGAAAAAATAGTATAGGCAAAGGACATTGTAAGGGTGTGTGCAAACATATTGCAGTGTTAAAAAAACTAATTGAAATCAAAATGTTAAGTTTAATTGTTGCCTTAAATACCTTAAATCAGTGATGTAGTCACTGCAGTGTTAAAAGTCATTGCATTTTTTTTTAGGAGTTTGAATTGGATTATTGGTAAATAAAATCAAGCTAAAAGTACAAAAACCTGTGAAATCGAGTAGAATTGACATTACTTGTTGTAAAAAGTTAAATGGATGGGAACAAATGTTTGAAATTGTTTGAAAAACTGTACAGTACACTGTACACTCAGAAGCACAGATATTTTACAGATGTTGATTTAAAGCCCTGCCAGGAGCGCTGAAAGATTGTGATGTGTTTGTCATCATCGCCATCTAGTGGACACATAGAAATCTACACTGTCAACTTGAAAAAGCCAGACTCTCTGCACTTAAAGCATTTGTGCTCAGTGTAAAATATATGATGATGATGAACAAAAGATGATGTATGAACAGCTGCTGATAGTCACTGACTTATATAGTATGGGGAAAAAATCATATGGGCTCGATGACATTTTTCAAAATATGTGTTCAACAGAAGAAAGAAACTCATACAGGTAAGGGGTAATGTAATTTTCATTTTTGGGTGAACTATCCCTTTAAACCTAAGGCCTAAGATGGTTGCTGATCTTGTCACTCAGCCTGGTCAGGCTGGTCTGTTGGCTGGGTTTAGAAGTTAAACCAGGCAAGGCTGGGAAATCAGACCAGCTTGGCAAGGATGTGAGATCTTAAACCAGCATAGGACCAGCAAACCAGCATCTCTTTGCAGCATCCTTTCCCCCAAAACATATCATGGATGTATTTTAAACCATTGTAGAAATCCATCATTAATGGCATCATGTTTCCTGCATGCAATTATACAGAGGGGTCATAAAACGAACACACACGTGTGCGCGTCACTGCATCTTCACATCCTCAGGAAATGTGTTTTTGAGAGAGTAGTGGGTGTTAATAGATTTCAGATCGCTTGCAGCTGCTCACAAAGTGCTTCAAAGTGAAGAAGCGCTGGATGAAAGAATGCCCCTTCATTTGTCACAGCCCTCTTCATGGGATAGAGACACGCAACACTGTGGGCTCGTCCCAAAATACAGTCCTCCACAAGGTCACAACTGCACACTAATTTCCTCAAGGACTTAACCTTGAGAAGATTTGTCTACATATTTCTAATTTTTTGCCATGAGAAAACTGACCTTGTTTCCTCTGTACTGAGTAGTTTATTGACATGATGAAAGACAAACTTATGCATAAATGGCATAAAGCTCTTGTATTCTATTTAAAGTCAAACAAATGCTTTCATAAGCTCTAACACATATTTATAATTCAACGACTGACGGCTGTTAATTAAGTGTGACAGCCATAACAAAGACATTTCTTTGTTATGGCTGGTATATTAAATCCCAATCATCTTAATCAAATAGATCTGTATATATTGTCAATTATTATGCTTTTACATGATTGCTTCTTGTCACTTTTCACCTAATATTTTTTCCACCTCTCATTGGCACTTTACTAAGCACCTGCCAGTTTTATTCTGGAAAAGAAAGAAAGAAAGAAAGAAAGAAAGAAAGAAAGAAAGAAAGAAAGAAAAACTTAAACTGTTAAGGCATTAAATATATATATATATATTTTTTACATTTATAAGTATATATTTCTAGCCATGTACATTCACTCTGTATCATATGATGTCAAATAATTAAATTCAAATAACTAAATAATTAAAATCAGTTTGTTAAAATAAACATAAAAAATCGTTGGGTTCTAAACTAATAAAATAAAATACATTTCAACTAATATATATGTGATAATATGTTAACTATAGGCTATGATATAATATTATGAACTATATTAGGTTTTAAAAATAAAAAGACATTTATTTAGGGGTAAGTCAAACACACTTCATGGTGTGCATCTTTAAGACAGATACGAGCATATAATATTGATCAAAACATCCAGCTAACTCTATAAATCAAAGAATTATGAGGGGGTTCAGTTCTGAAACACTGATTAACCCGAGCTCATGTGATTGGTCACATGCTCACCCGTAATTGGGCATAAGTGGCATCTGGGAAGTAGAGGCAATGATGATTTTTACATCAAGGAGCCAGTTGGCATATGGTGAGACCTTTGAACTGTTCCTCATATTTCACTTACTGGCATAGTGTCATGCTTGACATGGGGAAGATTTACTGCTGGTCTGTTCGGAATAGATTATGGATAAAAGAAAGAGTGAGAGTTTGTGTGAAAGAGACTGTATGGTAGTTTTAACCTTTTTAGACATGGGGAACTGTGGTGATTGGATGTGCATGAGACAAAAATGGGCATTTTGTCTGTCTTGTGTATTTGTATGTTAATGTATGTGTGGCCAGATACACTCCTCACATCACAGTTCAATCATCTGAAATAATTCCTTTGTTTTCAGTTGCGTAAGTTAAAATCCATAGTCACCAGAACAGCAGCACATATCATTAAAGTCTGGTCTAGCTCACATTTTCAGTCAAATCTTGCAGCACAGCAAGGGGTTGTTGCATATATAGGAGATGGAGTGAACAAGCTGAGTGTGATTGGATGGCAGCTGTTTAGCATACTCTCCCTGATTGGCTAAGGAGCTGACATTGATGGATTGGTCCTTTACTGGTTGGTTCCTCAAAAAAATGACGTTCTCAAATGCAGGGCAGGGCTAAACTTATGGGGTGTGGCTAATTTAATGTGTGCTGTCAATCACCATGGGCCCTCTACACAAAAATAAATCGTTAACAGTTTTTACAACAATTTTGTTTAAACCAAATGTACTATATTTATGATTATCAACTCAACTCATTTGTAGAAAAGACAAGTATTTTTTGCATACCAAATGTACACACAGTTTCACCTTTAACCCTCTGAACAGAACTAAAGAAAAAATATGGAAAAATCAGAAAGATTACACCTGAAAACAAAGGTAAAATAACTAATGAAGACCTATTTTTCAAGCTATAGCCAGTGATTAATAAATCAAATGTTCATGACATTCTGGCATGTTCCTCCAGAATATTAACTATTACTCAAACTGCTGAAAGATAAAGTATGAAATTAACTATTTTAATCGTCCGTTTCTTGGAAGAACTGAATAGCATGGTGTATTTTGGAGGCCTGTGTTATTTAACTATCAATGTTCTTTCTTTAAGTATCGTACTGAATTACACCGCGCTGTCAGATAGGCTTAAAATCATATTAAAATATGTGTTGGGCTGGATCTCGAGATCTCATGAAATGAATCCATCCGTGAAGCCAGGCGCTTCCAAGCAGACCCAGGGCCGTATGGAAGGCCTGAGCTCATAGAGAGACGCCCGGCGTTTTGTCTCCTGTTTCTCGTCAGGTCGCCTGCCAGCTCCGCGTCACCCAATCAGGGCGCCCAGAGGAACACATGGTCCGCGGGGCTCCTTGATACCCTCGCGTGCCGCACGCCCCATTACAAATAAACACCGGGTCCACTTGGCGCGGCGAGACCCGCCATCTGCCCAAACAGAGCAGGCGGAAAATAAATGCCGCCCTCCTAAACAAATAAACCCCCGCGCCTTTCAGAACGCCCGAGCTCGACGCGAGATGGGAGCGCGGGATAGGAGAAAATACGATTTATCCTCGCGAAGGGTAAACACGGCGACGGGGCTCTGAATGTACGAGGAGAGCCGTGGAATGGAGAGGTTTCACAGAGCATACAGTCAACAGGAAAGTAATCAACGGAAAGTGCAGGCGAAGTCGTTTGGAGAAATAAATGATAACGTTTTCAGGCAGAAAGCCACAGCGGGCTCCACTTCTATTAGTCAAACGTCAAAGTCCAATTTACTAGTAGATGACAACCATAGTAGCCTAGATATCCACCTAGAGCAAATATTTTTTTAAACTTTATACAAAAAAAAAAAAAAAAAAAAAAAAAAAAGGAAACCTGTCAATGTTGAATAATTTGACATAGCCTAGGTCTAACTTAATTGTGTGTGTGTGTGTGTGTGTGTGTGTGTGTGACCTATTAGCTGAATAATAAACAAGTTAATTTAGATCTTATCACATGAAGCATACTTTTCTTTTTACTTTACAGGTTCCGTTTTGTAGGTCATTACTGAATTCTCAAAATACCATGTTGTTGCAGTTTCGGTTGTAACCTTTTGTTGAATAGGCCTATTTTACTAAAAAAAAAAAGATTAAGATGATTTCTGAAGGACCACGTGACATTGCATTAGAATTTCTGAAATGAGTAGGCCTATTTTTGTTGTTATGAAAATGGATATGAAAATGTTCTTGAAGTAAAAGTATAGGCTACGATGTAAAATACTTTTTTATGAGCAGGGTTTTAATCAATTGATTGCTTAATTTGAAAAAAAAAAAAGTTGGATTAATTCCAAATTTTCCTCATATTATAATCATTATCACATCATGTAGTCATTGCTTTACCATGTTAATTGTTTTTGCATAAATTGATACTTGATGTTAACTAACTGCATGATTTGTATTATCTTATAACTGTTCTGCCATATGAATATTACTCTATATTACTCTGTTACTAAAATGCGTGTAGAAACAAAGCTGATTTGAATCTATGTTTATTTGGAAAACTCTAAATCATACATATTAAAAACCTGTCCTACATTATCATAGTCTGTTTTTACAGTGAGTCTGTGCATCAACCTTACATCCAGCAGAGGGCAATACAGCATCAAGATGCAGTTGGACCAGACAGCCTCCAAAAGAGTTTCTGAGGCCTTTTTCAATATTTCTGATTAAACAACCTCATATGTACACTGTGTGTTCCTGGCCTTTCCTTGGCTTGTGTTACAGCTTATCCATGAAACTTCAAGAATCTGAGATATATGAAGGTACAGAACGGTGCTACTTCTTCAGTCACTTTATTAATTGTTATGTTCATTTTTTTTAAGTATGGTGAAATGTCATTTGATGGACTGGATTACTGAGAGTTTAGTGATGTATCACATGCTTATATCTTATGATAAAAGATTTTATGATAACATAAAAAATAATAATAATAATATGCTCCATGATTTAAAGAGGCTGATCTGTTAAGTTACACACACACACACACACACACACACACACACACACACACACACACACACACACACACACACACACACACACACACACACACACACATATATATATATATATAAATGCATAAAGAAAAAATATTTCTCTGTCAATTTCTCTCTCTCTCTCTCTTTCTCTCTCTCTCTCTCTCTCTCTCTCTCTCTCTCTCTCTCTCTCTCTCTCTCTCTCAAACCCCAGGGCGGAGAATGAGATGACTGGCTATCTTTGTGTTCCGTCATGCAAGAGGCAGGGCTGTCACAGAAAGCTGTCCTTTTAGGGACATAACTGAGGCGGGCAGGATGAAATGAGTGGGCGTGATAGGGTGATTGTGTCAGAGAAAGCAAGATTGACAGGAGCGACAGCTCCATTTATTGGCTGCTAGATTCTAGTCAGCAAAAGGGCATTCAGGGCCACTGGCTGGCTCTGCTGGCGGCCTGTGCAGCCGGCGCCTGGTGAGTAAGCATTTAGACAGCAGCCCTCACCGCTGCAATGCATGGGAGAAATATCGCTGTCAACACTGACTGTGATCTTTGATGGTGCCTCTAAAGAGAAAGGTCATACATATGAATGCAATCTTTGTCACACTCTTCTTCACGCACACTCTCGCACATAAACACACACAAAACCAAGCCTGACATAAATTGCACATAATGCCATGTTGTCAAAGTTCCTTGGCACAAAGATTCAGCGGTAAATACCCTTGACTAAAGGTTCAGAGTCCTGACCCTGGAAACATGTCGCTGACATTTTCTCAGCACAGTTTGTTTTGAATATTGTCTTTGTTGAACGATTATAGCTTTAACACATTGACTGTAATATAATTTCATGTTTGGTGTTTTATATTCTTGATAAATGTATGGTTTGAGATGATCCTTCAAAAGTAGTGTGGAGGCAGAATTAGGCTTCTGTGTCACCCAATGCAGTCACTTAATCAAATCAGGACTGTCATTCAGAATTTAAGTGAGAATGTGTTTTAAATTCCAATTAAATTTTTGAAATTGAGTTGAGGGAGCAAACAGGATGCTGAATTGCGATTTGAGTTTTAAATAGTTGAATTGTAAAAGAAATGTAAAAGTTTGTCAAGACAATGGAAACACCATGAAGGCAAACTTTGAGTGATGGCTTGGCAAAGCCTTGTTTTAAAATTGTGAGTCTGAAAGTTTGACAGCATTATAGGCTGACAGAGAGATCAATTTAATTCATGTAATAAATATAAAAAGTGTTAATCTGTATGTAAAATATTGTTCAAAAGTTTGGAGGTTAGTAAGATTTTTTTATATATTTTGAAGTCTTTAATGTTCACCAAGGCTGCATTTCTTAGAACAAAAATAAAGTAAAAACAGTAATATTGCGAAATATTATTACAATGTAAAGCATCATGTAGTATATTTAAATATATTTAAAAAATGTTTATGTATGTGATGCAAAGCTGAATTTTCTGCATCATTACTCCATTCTTCAGTGTCACATGATCCTTCATAATTCTATTTTGCTGATTTGCTGCTCAAGAAACATTTCTTATGGTGTGGCCAGTGCAATTAAAATTCTAACTTATATGACAATGAGTTAATTCTCAGTTGTGATTCAAATAATAAATTCACCTTGTAAAAGACTATTTTACTCATACCCCTGAAACAGTTTTCAGAAGATGTATTGACATTGCTGTCAGTGTAATATTTATTTAATCTTTTTTGGTTTCTCTTGTCTATTTCCAGTAATGCATGAAGCCCTGGAGTCATAGTAAACAGCATCTCTACTACTTTAGGAATTTTATCCAACATGGAGGATGAAGAGATTTCTCCTGGTGAGTTCGGGGAACTCTGTGTATGTGATTTCTGATAAAATAATCCTGCAGTTGTAACTTTGGTCAAAAGACCCCTGTACTTGTTGCACTTGGCTAATGAATGTCTATGACAATATTTAACTCACAATTTTGGCTTCTTTGCACACACATAAACATACACTCACAGGCACAGATATACACACATCAAACAAAAAATATTCTTATATATATGTTTGCATAACCTTTCCATCAAACAAAGGTGAAAGAAAACAAACACTCTCAAAGGAAATGTCCCTCTAAAGGAAACATGCTCACTTGGTGTTACAGCATGTTTTGCTACTAAAATATTTGTATCGTTTTTTTAGAAACATCAATGTCCAGAGGGTCGAGACCTCAAAATGTGAAAACTGGTGATGCTACATAACCATCAGAATGAATTGGGACTACGCTTAAGTATTTCATACCCACTGCCATAGTTATAGTCAGTTTTATATAGGAAAGGTTTCACAGGATCAGTCCAGGACTGAGATGCAGTGTCCTTCAGACTAATAAAAGTAGGCGATTCATGTACTTAGGAAAGGGCCACAGAAAGTACCATCTAATATCCTAAAGCTGTCATGCTCGGAGAATCACTTAATAAGGCACATAATCGTAAGAGGCGGCCAAGACCTCAGATGACACTAAATCAATTGGCAGACGGCAACTCCTCAGACGGGCCACGGTACCTAAGCTCTGAGTTATGACTTTCGGGGTGCCCTAGGGCTCAATACCTGGCCCGCTCACACTTCTCTCAGTCCCAACTTTACCCTCTGGACTTAATTCATTTTTCCCTTGCTGGATCTGACAGGTTGCATGTTACTTGGCGCCTCTGAAGTCGGCAGGCCAGCAGTATGATTAAGGGAGATGTAGGAGGATAAATGGAAAAGTACAGGAACGGCGAGGAACAGTGTTGACCTAGAGGGAAGAACCTTGCACTAATTCTTAGCATGCCGTGTGTATCTGGCAGGGAAAGATAAAAGGTTAAATGTCTCAAGAAACTGTAAGTACATCAGAAGTGTTTATTTGGTTTGTCCAGGCATTTATTGAAACAGTTGTTTGCAATGGAAATTGAAACTATACAGTACATCCAGAAAGAATTCACAGCACTTCACTTTTTCCATATTTTGTTAAGTTACATCCTTATTTCAAAATGGGTTAAATTCATTATTTTCCTCAAATTTCTACAAACAATACGCCATAATGACAGCATGAAAGAAGTTTGTTCTTTCATGCACATGTACATAAGTATTCACAGCCTTTGCTCAATACTTGAAGCACCTTTGTCAGTATGAGTCTTTTTGAGTATGATGCTACAAGTTTGGTACACTTATCTTTGGGCAGTTTCCCCATTCTTCTTTGCAGGACCTCTCAAACTCCATCAGGTTGGATAGGGAGCATCAATGCAAAGCCAAGAAATGCTGTAGCTCTGGCCATCGGGTGACCATCATGTTCTTGGTCACCTCCAGATACTCTTGATAAACAGGGACAAATACAACTGCTGATGTTCAACCTGTTTTCTTGATCTTTGGAACCATCAGTGAAAATTGTGAGTACAGAGTTGTCATTCTGTTCTAGATACTGTTTAACCATTACATCTTTTGCTGTTACTCTATTTTTATCATTAATAATTTCTTGCAAATTAAAATCTACTAATTGGAAAAGGGAGTAACCAAGGTGAAATGGGTGACACAACTACTGTAGTTCTACATTTATTATTCCACAAGACTGGGCTTCTTCTTCTGCTATCCTTCCAAAACTTCTAAACTTGGCTGACTCATATTCCCAACATTAAACCAATACTTTTTTAATTGGATGAGTTTCATTATGTCCCTTTAGTGAAATCCAGTAAGTCAACATTAACTTTAATCTTCTAATATCAAGAGGCAGTTCATTCATTTCTACCTGAAAGGCAGGAATAGGAAAAGATCTAATCGCACCACAACATATTAGTAATGCCTGTGACTGTATCATTTCTACTTTCTGCAGAAAATTTTTGGACGCAGATAATCTACAGTTGAACAAATGAATGCAGAATATATATTCTTTTCAATGAGTGATGCCTGGTGCCCCAATCAACAAGAAAGATCTCCAACGCACTGCGTACATATATATATGTATATATATGTATATATATGTATATTAATTACAGGTATATATTTATTTATTCTTGCAGCATTTTTCATATTGTTGATGTTATTATTTGCTCCTTCTGTTTCTGTTACTATACCCGCTAGTAATTTTGAGTTTCTTGACAAAGGCTGTGAATACTCATATGTGAATTTTTTTTTTTTTTTTTTTTTTTTTAAATAAAATTACAAATATTTCAAACAAACTTTTTCATGTTGTCATTATGGGGTATTGTTTGTAGAATTTTGAGGGAAATAATGAATTTAATCCATTTTGGAATAAAAATGTGAAAAAGTGAAGCACTGTGAATAATTTTTGGATGCAGTGTGGTACTGCATAACCGAGCTATTTGCTGTGGAGGTCTTGCTTAATCATTTCCATAGCTAATGTTGTATTTGGTGTCAATTCCCATCTGCAGATGATACCGCTAAACGACGAATGGCAATCAGATGTTAGTTGTTTCTGAACCGAGTTGGAGAGCGTTTTCATACAGTAATCATGAGTAAATGCTGCACAGAGAATTGCTTTCGCCACAAAGAATGCTTAATCCTTGTCACTTCTCCGTCTTTACCAACATGCGTCTCACTGGCAAGCCATTGTTTGGTTTGTGCTCATCCCGACAAGAACATGTTAAACGCCAGTGGAGCTTTTCCAGGTTAGCTTCCCACATTCTCCTCACTAATCAAGAGCTGCCTTGCAATAACGATAAATCTCTCATTTTGACGTGCGGCATAAATAAAGCAAACAGGCCTCGGTTTGATTACCCAGACTCCCCGTGAACAGACGGGCATTTGAGTGGCTCTGCTATTTATCAACCTGGATCTCTCTTCCTCTCAATCTCTCCAGCACTCAAAAACGCCGTCACTGATTGCATTTAATGTCTAACACATGGCCTGGCCAAGCATTCCCACTGCTGCCCGGGGAGGTGTTTGGACTGATTAAGAGAACTGTTTCTGTGGCCAAAGACTTGGGTTGTGAAACCAAAAGGTTTTGGCAATGCGGCAGAATTTTGGGTGTAGCTCTAGGGATTCGAATGTGGCAGCCTCTGTGGTTAGAGGACAGAGTTTCTACTCTTGGAATATTGCAGAAGCATCCAAACGGGGAAGAAATGGCGTATAGCAGCAATTACTTAATTTCCTGAGGAGTGTTCCTCACTTCATTGCCTCACCTTTTTCTCTCTCTCTCTCTCTCTCTCTCTCTTTCACTCTTTCTTTTTCTCCTCCATCCATTCAGCACTTCTCCCTTTTTGTTGCCTGGGGTCACATTTAACCTGGAAGTGCTCTGATTGGGCCGAGGGTCACTTCACAGGCCCCCAAATTGCCTGCACCCATCCGTCACTGTCAGGCCATTATTAGTGCTATTATCATCAAAGTCACAGTCTGAATTATAGCACATGCAAAAGCTGCGCCGCTCGGACTTAACGGTGACCTGAGCCAGGATGACAGCGAAAAGGGTTGAGACCTTACCGATGACATCACTCTAATCCCTCAAAGGCAGAAACGGCTGACACTGAACAGAACAATGTTCTGGGAGAAAGTTTGCAGGTTGCACAGCTTCATGTCGTCTTGAAACTCTCAGATTCATGTTAACAGACGACCGTAGGTAAGAGCTGGATCTGCCTGCGGATTTATGAGCAGTATAAAGCCTAAAAGGTCTTGTTTCTTGAAGCAAATACAATGAGTTAGATGTTAGTAGTTAATAAGAAGCAGCATTTGACACGTGGGAAAGTTTACTTATATTCATTAATTTAGCAGCAGGTGCTTTTAGACAAAGAAACATACAAAAGAGAAATGCTACAACATTAAGTGATTTATTCTAAGACTGAATAAAGGAGAATACAAGGTTAAAGAACAGTTATAGAGATTGTGCTTAAAAGGATAGTCCACCCTAAAATTATGAAATTATGTCATCATTTGCTAACCCTCATGCCACTGCAAACCTGTTTTTTTTTTGTCCATACAGTGGAAGTCAATGGGAGCCGAAACTGTTTGGTTACCCACATTCTTCAAAATATAAAATAGGATATTTTGAAGAATGTTGCTGACCCAATGGTTTTGATTCCCATTTACTTTCATTGTTTTTTTTTTTTTTTTTTTTTTTTTTTTTGTCCGTACAATGAAAGTCAATGGGGACTGAAATTGTTTCGTTGCCAACATTCTTCCAAATATCTTCTTTTATATTCCACAAAAGAAAGAAAAGAAGTCATACAGGTTTGGAACCAAATGTGTGAGTAATAGTTAAGTGTTCACAAAGAGTTTTGTGTGAGTGTGTTTTTAGGCCATTTGACCATCAAGGTAAGATGTGAAAGTATAGGTTAATGATTTTGTTAATCTGATTTTGGATAATGAAATTAAACATAAAGAAACTGTTTGCCTTGCATTCATTTTTTTTAAATGGACATTGGATGTGAATGCTGGATTTGAATGTTTGCATCTTAAAGGTGAAGTGTATCATTTCTGCACTACAAAGAATTGCAAAACTAAATATTTTTGCTCAGTTGTGTCTATGCACTAATCTGTAATAGAAGAAAATATTTAAACATCCAAATGTACACAAAATACTCATTTCATCTCCAAAAAAGAGAGATCTAACCCTCAAAAATCATGGTTTTCCCATCAAAGGCTCAAAGGGATTCAGTGCTGCCCTGGACACCGAATGGCCTGCATTGTTTTGTACTCATGTGTCAGTTTATTTTGTCCCTTTGCGACAGATCTTAAGGCAGCGCTGTTGTCCTTTTAAATTAAGCTTCTCCATATGCATAGGGAGAGAACGTTGGCAACGGAGGAAAAAAGTGCCATGGCGGGGAGTCTAATCATGTGACAGACTGCTGAGCGGGCTCAAAACACAAGCTGTCCATCAGCGATAGGTGAGTGTGAGAAACATCGCAGTCTTGCATGCAAGTCTACTGACAAATGTTAAGAGGTGCATTTAATACAGATATTATAGAATGTAAGAGTGTCCTCATTTGTATCATCCATTTTTGCCTGGGTGGCTGGTTCACCTTTTTGGTCCATTATATCATTTTAGGCTGCTCCCAAGGGTTGATGGGAGTAAGGTCAGAGTTCAGCTCTGACGCCCCCACATGGTCAATTAAATCCCACTCAGTGCCCAAACAGGGCCTCTTTCTTTATGGCACTTATTTACTCTTCTATTTTCATTATGTACAGAGAGGGAAAGATGGAGAAAGAGAGATCAGGAGAGAAGAAAGTTCTTGTCTGTTCTTGATGCATGAGGACACAAATTTCACAAATTAATGATTTTAGTTCTGATCCCGATTTCACTTAATGATTCCAGTTTATTCATAATTATTTGAGTGATTAAGAATATTCCACCTTGACAATAATTGGTCTTATTAAAATTATATGAATATTTATACATTTCATATTATTATTATTAGTAATACTATAAAATATATATTTTTTATATAATCATATAATATTCATTATACATACAAGTAGCACCTCCACAATAATTGGTCTTACTAAAATAATAAAAATAATAAAAAATAAAAGGTCTTAAAATAATACTAATATGTATAAATAGTTGATAAGTTTGTCTATATTCTATAAATTCAATTTTTATGATTTTTATTAATAAATTACTGTTATATATAATATATCAAAAGATATAAAAATATTAAAATTTTCATGCTCTGTTCTCTGTCCTTTTCTGGTCAGATAGGGGGATTATAATCCACAGTGTTCTTTATTAGTTAAGAGATGCAAATATGTGCAAATTAACGTATGCTAGTAATTTATATATCAATATATATTTTATTTCTATTATTATTTTTATTTTTTTATTTTTGTATTTTTGAATTAATTTACTTTGGGACGTTTGCAACCATGTCATATGCTAATTGGTTAGGGTGCAAATCTTTCCAATTTATATTGCAATACTGTTTAAATAGTGTTGGCTCTTAATAACAATGCAGGAAACATTGTCAAAATATTTTTGTACATGCTTTTATTTTTTATTTTTTTGCTGGCAGGTGTCATGAATGGCATCATTTGGCTGCAGTATTATTATTATTATTATTATTATTATTATTATTATTATTATTATTATTATTTAGATCAGATCATTTAGAACAAATTCTCATGCAAAGGCAAGTCTGACAGTCACAAGACAGACTTCAAAGCTCCTCTCAGACTAAATCGGGAATGGCAGCCTGTGACCCAGAAAAGAGGCTTTATGCTGTATGTGCAATTGATTTGTTAGGAGAAAGGTGAAAGGCCTTATGAGTAAAGTTAATAAAAGAATGCATATCAATATATCATCAATACTCCACTTTATGCTGGTTCAGAGCCTCTCAAGAGGCTACAATGTGCAGGGCGGAGATCAATAATCGTTCTGTCTGAGCGAGAAATGGTGGCTCTGCTGTCACATTTGTAGTCTGGACTGTAATAGCATCTGCTGTGATGTAAGATGTCCTTTAGTCACAGATCTTCATGTTTGGTCTCTGCAGATCAGAAGCGTCACGGTGGATCTAGCAGATTGAGTGAGTCATTTTTTTCACGTATGTTAAAATGAAGTTCTCAAACGTTCTGAACTGAAATAACTCTGGCCACCAGGATCGTAGATTTCATGCTTGTTTAATAACCGTCATAAGAGAAGGTGGCATTTCTCTTTCATCCAGCATGTAAGTGCGTCTTTCTTAGCGTCTGTAACGAAGTAATTCTGTAGTCAGTGCCATTTGTGTCTCCTAACACTGAGCCTTCGTGTGCTAGCAGTCAAAACATCACTTTATTGGTATTGAGATCCATTTCGTCTAACCATTCACAGGTGGACAGCACTGAATAGGTGTAAACAGGATCCAAACACTTTGTGAACCTATAAATCATATTTTAAATGCATGTGACTAAACCACATTTGTAATGTTAGCACTATTTAATGTGCCCAGACAGCAGTGAAGCACTGCCTACTCACTACTACACTAAAGGTTTTAAAAGAAATTAACCTTAACCTTATTTAATACCGGTAAACTGAGAATAACTGAGAATTAAACTCATTTGAGAAGCATTTTATTAGCAGGTGAGACATGATCTGTCTTGTCTGAGCACTTGTGATCGGGTCAAACAAGGTGTCATTTAAACTGACCTATATTCACAGTGCATATAACCAGAAGACAGACGGTACTGGTGCACATGACACTATTTGATTGACCTTTTGTGTTCCCCAGCCTGCTTTAATGAGTTACAGGATCCACTTTGTTCCAGCACTGAGCCGCTTCCCTCCTCCCGTCCCTGCAGAGGCCTCTCTTTTACAACCTCAGGTGCTTCTGGATGCACTTAGTGCTCACTGTACGTCACCTGGGAATGCATGGGGTCAAACCTCGCCTGACCTCTCACTGGTCTCTGTGCTCACACAGCCAAAAAAAGAAAGAACAAGTGGGTAAAAAGTAACAAAGAAAGTGCCATATAAGAAAGAAAGTCTCTTTATAATGTATGAGAAATAATTACACATCTTCAGATTTTTATAGCATTGTTTTTGTTTTATTTTAGACAACATATTTTTTTGAGACAAATTTTATGTCTTCATGCATAGGGCTTGTAATTAAGATTTTTTTTCTTAACTCTATTGTATAATAACAATTCCCATAAATTTATAAAATGCATTTGCTTTATCGTTTAACTTACAATAATTTGGTTACCACGGTTGAGCTTGACTAATGCAGTAAACTCTCCAATATGTGTAAAAATTCAGAAAATAAAATATTGATCTACCCTCCGAAAGTGTCCACAAGATTACATTTTGTCACAATTTTAATTATGTCTTGTAATGTTGTTTTTGATAATAATTTGTTTATAATTAAAAAGCGTTGTACTAAAACTATTTCAATACATTTCATTAGATTGTGACAGTTTTGATTTTATTTAATGATGATGATTATGATGATTTTAACATATTAGATTCAGACAAGTAGGTCAAAATCCATATTTCCAGAGGGAATAAGATATTTTATGTTTTTTAAAGCTAGATACATTTAATGCTTGGTTAATTTGATGTTAGATAATAGTTTATCTAACATATGTTAACACTAAAAAATATGGTATTTTTATATATCTAATGTTTTAAAAAAAAGGTAATGGGTGACTGAAGTGTGCTTTATTTAGTGGGATGTGCCAGTAAACCAAGACTGTTAAATAAAATAGTATAATATACAAAATAATAGATAATAGCAAGAGGGATCATTACAAATGGCTAGCTATTAACTAGCCTATAATTAATCTCACTTTCGTGTACAGAATAAACATCAGATGCGAGGTATACATTATTAAAATGGCCTAAGCTAATGCATAGCTATCATGTCTTTATGACACGTTTATGATGTCTTTTTTCTTTAAATTGTTATATGTTTAAACTTTTAGGGTCCATTTTCCACACATTTTACTCGTTTTCAAGTGTTTCAAGACGCACTCGTGATGTTGACACTCCAGAGCGTCTTTAACTTTAATCGAAATGCCACGAGCGTGAAAGTCATCAGGCTGTCATCTGCGCGTGGCCATGACCGGCATGATAAAGAACCGGACGGTTTTTCGGCGAGGAAAACGGCTAATGGGCGAAGGATGAGGAGAAAAACAATAGCAAAGCGCATCCTGTACAGTGGATACGAGGCATACGAAGAGACACCCGAAGAAACCGGCGCGAGGGCGAAGCACGTCTTCAGTGTATGTACACATCAAGCTTTTGTTGCGTATGTGTCATTGTTTTGCAGTGCCTTGATTTAATTATGTGACTGTCTCTCAGCAAGAGCCGGCGAAGAGGAGAAAATGGAGAGAACTAAATGGAGAGGACATCTCATCTTGCAATGCTGACTATGTTAAGTTCAAAACAAAGGTCTGTTCCTTTTTATTGCTGAATCAATATTGTAATCAGTTTTGTTTTTAGCTGATAAGCATTGCTGAATAGATTAAAACATCTGTCCCAATGACAATTCTTAACATTTATAGGTTTTATTTTAAGAATTTAATAATGTATTAAAATAATATGAAAGATAAATTGTATCTTCCATGTGATTAAGGAGCTTTAAATTATTCATTTCAGACCTGCTGTATCTGTAGCCTAGTTTAATGAGGGTTAATAGGATCACATAGGCTACTGTAAAAATGAAGACACTGGAGGCATTATTACACTTTTTTTGCGCTATATAAAATAAAGGTGACTGGCAAAACCCTCTGGAGAACCTTTAGGACCCATTTTGAAAAGGGAAATCAGTTCTCAGAGGAGCTTACACGATGAAGCCCCAACAGTTCCTGCAAGAACTTAAAAGACTGCCTTCAGTTCCTTCAGGAATCCTATCATGAGGGAAAGGATTCGAGGCACTTAAATTATATATCGATCTAATAATATAACAGGATGTTTTATGTGTCTTCAGGTTTCTGCCAATGTGAGGAACCTCAAAATGATAATTTTTTACAGTGCTAGCCAATGACATTTTAAAGTTGCAAACCAAACCAGAACCACTGGTTTGTTGCATTTTCATTCATATGTATTTTGCTTGCTCCCCAAAAGGCTTTTGAGGTTGACAAGCCCCTTGGAGATGCAACAAGGGATGCAGATTTTACTATGGAGGTAATACGGCACTAAATTCCATTTTTAATAATCTAACATTTAACTTACTGCATAAATTAAATTAAGCTTCTTACTTCTAAACGTCTACTGTGCAATAACTTTTGAGAATTTAGAGCCAAAAAGTGATTGCACTTAAACTCATTCAGCTCCAAACACTAGTTTTCCATGCTTAAAATGATCATGGGCATTTTTGGTAAATTACTGGTACAAGTTTGAACCCATGTGTCCACTCAGTTTATAATGTGACGTGGATAATCTTCTTCCAGGTGCTCGGAAGCCTCCAATCACGTTCAAGGGCGGAGCTTATCGCCATGGTGTTGAGTATGCAGAGGGAGATGGACAGCCTCCGAGAACAAATCAGAAGCTTTACAGGTAAAGCAGTGGACTTCTGAAATGTGTCCATTCCGGGTTTGGGTTTTTATTTTACAGCAATGCATTTCCATTGGCAGGGAAAGATTTACACCGAGCTGAAAGGTCACTGAAAACAGACTCCTTCACAGATCATTTCATGTTTCAAGATCATTTCGATTTGAGGAAAAGTTCAGCAAGTTCATAAGGAAACTTCACGTCAAAGAAAGATTTAGAGTTACTGTGGTGTGCCATGTTACACAACAGGTTACCTCTTGTTGTGAGACAATTTCAGTCTAAATTCATACCTTTTTTTCCAGCATGTGGGAAGTTGGCTCAGACACTTGAAGAGCTGATCGAGAAGAGTGATAAATGGCTGTGTGGCAGCCATGAAGCTGCAACTCCCAGCATTCCAGAGGAGCTCGAGAGAAGCAAGCCACCCAGTCACATTTCTCCTCCAAGGGTGCTTAGTGGAAGAACAGCTGTATGTGCAAGTTCAGAGCAGCAGGGGTGTGGTCAGTATGAGGTCACACAAACAATGCCTCAAAGGAATGGAACGCTTCCCGAACAAATAGTAAGAGTTACATTTTTGATACCTCTATAATCAGCTTTAGAACGTCTCATTTTGGTGAAATAAAAGTTGTATTTTTTAGCAACGGTTGCTGTTTTTTGCTATTGTTTCATTGTAGGGCGGCAGCTATTTTAATAGTCGATTAATCTGCTGGTTATTGCGTCGATTAATCAGACATAATGTTCAATATTCTCACTCAGGATGTTTACATTGGTTCCCAAAATATTTTACAATAAAAAATACAATATGGAATGGTTATAAAAAATAATCGGTTCAAATATTTAAAAAAATAAATAAATTAACAAACACAATATATCAGACAAATTTCTTTACAGAATCCTGTATTAAAAATGTTTTGTTGTTGTTGTTGTTGTTGTTGTTGTTGTTCTGTCATTAGCCTTTGTTGTTGTTTTTTGTTACTCTTTTTATTCTGGGGCTGCAATTAATAACTATTTTAGTAATTGATTGATCTGCTTGTTAAAAAATTGTAAATTGTCATTGTCTGTTGAAAGCAGCAAACAACCAAAATCATAAAAAAATTATCAAACCAAACAAGAATGAACAGTTATTGGGATATATATGAATTATGCATGATTTAAAATTACTGTTTGTTTCTGTAAAAATATCATTACCTGCATTTATGATTTCAAGTTCAGTTGTGGCTCATTTAAACCTACAATTTGTTGTTTAGCTAACATTTGAATGACTTGCCTGCACAATCTCTATTAAATATTTAAAGTTTAACGATGACAGCAACATTAAATTGCTTTCTGTAAGAGTGCATCGTTTTGCAAATGCTTGCATTAAAAGAGCAGTAAAATGAAATTAAATGTATTTTTAGGTCGTAGTAATGCATTTTGAACTGTACGAAAGACCTGACTAATCTATAATAACATTTATCATTGATTATTCAGTTTTATTTTCAGTTTTTAAACATTTTCATTCATTGGTTGTTGAATACATTTTCTTAGCTTATCCACAAAAACGTTTTTTCTTCCTCCAGGTTATCACTGCTGATCTCCTGGAGCACTGCAACACAGGGACCACGGCTCAGAAGCTCACAAATGACCTGCTGCGCAGCCTCTATGACAGAGACTGTCTGGCCTCTCACTCAATCTCAGGCATCGTCAACAGCAAGCGAGGGATGCCTAAGCCAGCTCTTCCAGCACTTGAGATCCAGGCCATTCTGAGTACGTATAAGGGACTGTTTGTAACAAGTACTGCACGGTGGGTGTCTTTAAGTTAGTTCGAGAATGCATTCAGTTCCATTTCATTAACTGCAATCAGGCCATTGTGAAGTTTGTGATTAATTATGGTCTCAAGTCTGCAGTTTTGATTACCAGTGAACCATTCTCCACAGGGACAGTGCAGCGGTTCTTCCCTGGAAAGACTGATTCAGAAATAAAGTGCTACATACGACAGAAGCTTCAGAATGAGGCCAAGAGACTCCGGAAAAGGCCACACCCAGTTGATGATCCATTGGTGGGCTCGTTTGACAAGTAGAGAGCGATGTTTGAGCATTGAGTGTTGACTTCCATTGGACAACCCCAACGTAGTTAATTGAAGAATTTAAAATCAAATTTAACGGAACAAAATTCTGTTATTAACCTTAAAGGGATAGTTCAGAAAAAGTTCTGTCATCATTTACTTAATTTTCATTTATTGCGGTTCCAAACCAATAGGCATACAGGTTTGAAACCACATGAGAGTGAGTAAATTATGACAGAATTTTCATTTTTGAGTAAGGCGGCACGATTAATCAAAATAAAACCAAAAAGACTGCAATTTAATCTAATAAACAGAGTTTCAGAGTGAAACACAGCACTGTGTTCATTTACACATGGAGCAACTCATGATCCAGTGTTTTCAGTATCTCAGAGCGACTCCATTTGCATTAAATCTCTGCTTGTGCTGTGCTTTGGGACGCTTATAACATACATTTGGGAACACAACCATTGTCATGAATTTGTAATGGGATGCCCTTATAAACAGACTGTTGTCACCAAAAGAGAAGCTTTAAGTGCTCCCTGTGGTTTTCTGCCAAAATAAAAGCTTGATGGTTTAACATTGTAAGAAGAGGAAAAACACGTTCTTAAATATAATTTAAATACTTTGCATAAAATAAGTAAATATTTTGCAATTAAATATGACAATATTAAGAGTTATTATAATAGTTTATTTAATAATAATAATAATAATAATAATATAATCAAAATTTTGGGCAAAATTGTGCCACCCAACAAACAAGCCCAGCAAACCTGGAGCCTTTTCTGTATTTTAAAAAATGCAATTATTTTTCCCCCACAAATCGTGCAGCCTTATTTTTGAGTGAACTATACCTTTAAGATCATATTTGAAAGGTTTTGTCTAGAGTACATGACAAACTATATGTGTGTGATTTTGATCATGTTCAATATATAAAACAGCAACTTTTTATTATTTTGAAATTGCAAAACGAACCCCGGAGTCACAGTTAGAAGTAGATGGAAAACTGTAGCTTCGACGTACCTCCAGCATCACTGCCAGATGTTGTCACACACTGTTTGTCGTGTGTAAAACTTTGAACCAAGTAGACTAAAGCTGTAAACACAGTGGCAGATGGTTAAGCATCGCTCTCCTGTAAAATAACATGGATGTCACTTGGTAAGGGGGTTACATTGTGATTGATGTAGTTCAGACTTGTGGTATTTTAGTTGATCTCATGTTGAAAGTGTGCCCAGGCGTGTAATGTGAATATATTTTCTGTGTGTAATATGAAATGCACACGTGCCTCTTATATCGGACTCCTCACTGTGGCCTTATCAGTCAGAAAACACAGCAGTACAGTTCTCATTTCGAAACCACTGTGATTAAATCCATTAAAAAGGACTTGTCTGTCTTGAACGTGTGGGGTGTTTTTGGTCTTAATTGCAGATTCTGTTTGTAGAAGCTCATTGAATCGGCTGCATGAAAACACACACCTTTTACCTTTCCAGACAGAAGCGTGCAGGATCCTGAAGGCCAACGGCTGTATGAGTAAATTAACCCCCGCACTCACCAGCTGTATTACTGCTCCCACCCCTTCCTGGGGAAAAAAAACACATCACCGAACACATGGCACAAAGGACGGCGTGGGAACTGCATATGGTACATAATCAATAGGCCTTATCGCACACACACAACCAGAACCGTAGACACACCTACATTGGGCTAGACCATTATCAGTGATACATGACCCTAATCCATTTATGTGTCAATGATACAATAAATTGGGGTTCGGGAAAAATAGTGGCATAGCACTGGGGACGATATCTTCACCGATCCAGCCATCTTACAGACTCTGCCTGTATTTCCACTCATCAGATCTGCTAACAGCAAATCAATGGGCTTCTTTTGTTTCTGCAGAGACATCCTCATTGTGTTGTCGTGTTATCGGCAGCGCATTGTGTGTGTGTGTGTGTGTAAATCGCTTTGACTTTGCCATCAGGGTGGAGGCCTCTCCCAGAATGTTTTCTTTTATCGAGTGTGAGGATGTAAACGTTGTGAGGAAGCGAATATTTCAAACGGCATTACGGTGCAGCCATTTGATCTCTGAAGGCTCCAGTTGATTTACGAATAAGAGAAGTGCTTCAGTTGTATTCGCCAATATTTTCGCTGCGCAGTCAAAAAAACTTCAAAGTTGAAAGTTGGAGCGTTAAAGAGTCCTCCGGGCTCGCATCCTTCTCTGAAGAGGCCAAGGCAAACACGAGCCTCGGCCCTCTGCGGGGCTCTCGCTGAACCTGGGTAAAAGCAGCAGGGAGGACAACTGAAATTAAACGTTTGCAGAACACAGGAGAAACGCCTCCTCCTGTAGGCCCATGTGTTTCCCGCAGAGCTGTAATATGTCATCTGGGCAGCCACTTCGGTGGAGGACATATCCCACAATGCCCTGCAAGGCAGGGTGCCACGTTACCCGTTGCGGCTCACTAACATGCCTCCATGTGCCATCTTAACTTTTCATTTGTCTTCTTCTACCTGTCAAGGGGAGGAAAAAAATGTTCGGAGGAAAAGATCCTCCCCGACAGAATCATGATCTATCAGTTGTACTTCTGTGCCATTAAATCACATTGCACTTTTCTTCAACGGTCCACAAGCATTTTAGATGAGCAGAAAAAGTCTTATTCAGTCATCTTAATCCTGGTCATAAAATACATTGTTCTTTCAGGGATTAGAGTTTCACACTTTGAATGTTGATTTTTTTTGCTTTGCTTTTTGTTTGGATCTTTTGTATGTACAGTATTAGCCCAAACCACTTTTTTTCCCCTTTTGTTTTGTATGTATAATATAAGGTTAAACCTCCTTTCCCCCTCAAATTACTTTTTTTGACATATTTTCTCAGAATTTTTTTGCACGTATAAGCTCAAACCACCGTTTTTTAGTTTCCCTTTGATTTTCTTTGTTTTGTTTGTATCTTTTATTATGCGTGATATAAGCTCAAACTGTATTTTTTCCCCTTACTTGTCTTTGCCAAGTTTTTTTTTTATCTTGCATTTTTGTGATACAATATCAAACAATCATGCTGTTTTGTTTTGACTTTGTATATGTGCAATAACAGTCTAAACAGACTTTTGTTTTGTGTTTAGCTTTTTGTTGCATTGCTGTAGTTTTTGTTTTGTTTGGATCTTTTGTATATATAACATAAGTCCAAACAGCTGGGGGTTTTTTTTTTTTTTGAACTTGCATTTGTGTAAAAAAAAAAAAAAGATAAAACAGTAATGCTGTTTTGTTTTGATCTTTTATATATTACATAAGTCCAAACAGCTGCTTTTTTTTTGTGTCACTTTGCTATACTTGGTTTTGTTTGGATGAATACAAACCCAAACAGCTGTGTTGCATTGTGTTTTGTTGTTTTGAACATGGACACATTCTTCTATAACCCTCAGTTCTGTTTTAATTAGAAGTCTTTGACTCATCTTGGGAATCTTGTTGTTCTGGCTGTCACGGCAGTAGGACAGGAAAAGACCAGCTGTCATGTTTCCAAATCAACAAAGGCTGTTTTTATATGCATTCTCTTGCGCTGAGTATGATTTTCCACCAGCAAGACTCCAAGAAATCCACTGGTACAGACGCAATGGTCTGAGCACAGTTAACATTCATAGTAATGCATGTAGGAAGAACATGTTTTTGTGGCTGTTCCTTTCTCTGCATGTTCTCCCGCTGAGAAGTGCATGTTCAATTAAAGCGCAGGGGGTGACTATTGGTCCAAACCAAACAGAACATGCATACGGCAGCCGCTAATGCGCAAAGAAGCTCAGGATGGTCAGTTGTCAGGGCAACACGGCCCCTGGAGAGGGACGAGGGTGAAGCAAACACCTGCCCTGCTCTGATCTGTGGGGAATTCCTCTGACTGAGAGCAGATGAGGATCCTTAAAACCGAGAGAGCAAGCGTGAACAAGCCAGGAGGAGGAGGAAAAGCAGGGTGAAAATGTGAGCATCTGCCCAATGAGAAGAGTGGAATTTATTTATTATCAGGAGGAAGAGGTGGTTCCATGGGGTGGTTTGATTAATGTCCAACCCTCCATCTTGTCAGTCCGTTTTTGTCTGCTGAAAGGAAAACAAAGCACGGGGGGTTGAGCGAGAGAGAGAGAGGGAGAGAGAGGGGTGGTGGGGGTGTTCGGTTAATGGCTGCTACTGAGGTTTCTTTTCATGTCGCTTGGGCCCGTCAGCTTTGATTGATGGCTCAGAAAATGATTGGACAGACCCTTAGCTCCTGCTCACCAACCATGGGCATTATGGGAAAAAGAAGAGAAAGTGGGAGAGCGAGAAGGAGAGAGAAAATTCTCATCCAATCAGAGGGCAGAAAAGCACCTTTGTGGCCAATCAGAGGAAGGGAGAAAATAGAGCAAGAAACCAAGCGGCTGAGAGAGAGAGAGAGAGAGAGAGAGAGAGAGAAACAGAGAAAAAGTGAGAAAATAGAGACAGACTGAATGAATAAAAGAGGTGGAGATTTAGATCTCACTCGATTATATATGTGGATATAACAGTCGGTATGAGTAACCACTCCATCCAAACCTGTTCACTCTTTATCTGTCTCTTTCTCTCTCTCTCTGTTTTTTTTTTGGCATCTCAAACCACATTTTTATTCCTTGTGGTTGTAAGAATCAGTTAGGAATAAAAGCCGTGTCTTCATCTAACTGACATACTGTCAGCAAATCAGAGGCTACTGGTCTGTAAACAAGCTGGCGTGGGGTCAGACGCTACATGTGTACCTCAGTGTTTTCTGTCATCTAAAAATAAAAACAATAGCCTAAAAACCCCAAATAATCACAGTTTGAACCTGCTCAGGTCTGAAAGTGTCGCTTTGAGGCACACCGAAACAGACAGAAACGGGAAGCAGCTTTTCTTTTGGGACAATCTCAAATTCGGGAGCTGTCTGTCATAATTTCCCAAGGCCGAAAGAACCACTGTAGCATGATTCTGTCAGCAAAAAGTCCCTCTGAGAATTTCTAACCGAATAAAAACCATAAAAATGACTTTTGAGTCATTTTGAAGAGCATGTTTCTCATACAAAGCCAAGATTTTTTGGGATTGGTTATTTAACTTTTAATTTTGAATATAATTTTTTATTATTTTTTACATAATATTTCAAGATATACTTTTGTGGTTAGAATGCCAAGCTCCAAAGAATGCCAAGTTTGATTCCCAGGGAATACATGCGTTAATAAATGCAATGTAAGCTGCTTTGGATAAAAGTGTCTGCCAAATTTCATGAACGTATGCTGAAAAAAAAAAATGGTGTAGAAGCTATTTTCAATCAGAAATTGCTAGTAAATATGACAAACAATTACAAAGAAATGTGAAATTTTCGAAAAATAAATGAAACTGTGTTTTCTTGTAAAGCATACTCCGATAATCAGTTTTTATAATTTTTTTTACAGCGTAAATGCAAGCAGTACACTAATATCCCAGTCAGTAAGAAACAGTGTGAAAGACAATTGTATGGTGCAGAGAATAGAAACAATGTGTTTGTGTGTGTGAAACAGAATGGAGATACCTGGTTCTGGTTGGAGTGGGTATTATTAGGTTTGGGAAGAGGAACATATGTAGAAGAGCCACAGGGGCCTGGGGGGACGCTTGATCCCGTGGCGCCGCTTCTCTCTTCTGCCCCCAAATGGAAGCACAAATTGAGTTGGTAGGGCTGCGTAAATTGAATTTACAGAGGTAGCCCCCCCCCCCCCCCCCCCACCATTACCAGCCACATTGAGTTTAGGGTCATCTGTTTTAGTTGGCAAATTGATTTTTACATTTTGGCCCTTGTCCTCTGCCATCCTGTCCTGATCCTTCTCTCTCTCTCTTTCTTTCTCTCTCTCTCGTTCTCATTCTAGTTGATGTTTATAGTCATGTATGATGGGAACAGTTTGTATGAACTTGGTGGTTTACATCAGTCATGAAGCATGTGTTCGGTCAGTTCATGTGGTTTTCTTGTTGGAAACATTGGTTTATATATCTTGGATACATAATTTGTCAGTGTTTTGTTCATAAATTTGTAAATGATTCACAGATGTAAGGATCCGTGTTTATAAAAGCTTGTCTTCTCATCTGTATTGTGAACGAGATTGTCCTCAACCTTTATGAGGTTACGGCGTATGACTGTGTGTGTGTGTGTGTGTGTGTGTTTTGTTGCTTTAGAACAGTAGAAGTTGTGCTCTTCACTCTTTGTGATGATAGCAGCATTGTAGCAATTAATTAAACAAAATTAATTACCCTCCTTATCATCCGAGTACACATTCACGCAAAGCACTCTCTCCATCTTACTCTAACACACACACACACACACACACACACACACACACACACACACACACACACACACACACACACACACACACACACACACACACACACACACACGCTTTTACATCGATACACTCATACGCCTGCTGTTTCTCTCTCTTTCTCTTTGCCAAATACAAAAGGAAAATGGCATTGCTCAAAAGTTGCTCTTTCACAGCTCAGGATATCTCATTTATGTTTCATTCAGGTATCAGCTTAGTTTCAGATGTTTTTTTTCCCCCTTAATTACTTTTCAGAAATAGACACAAATGCAAAGAGTGTATAAAATGAACATTTATAGTATAGCTGAAATATTTAAGATTTAAGAGAATTCAATTTTTCAAACAGAATTTTTCAGTTAATTTTGAGATATCTGACTTTTGAATACAGTCTTCAATGTCTGAGCACAGTTTGAGACCAGTGTTGTTTTATTGTCATTGATTATTTGGTAATATTTTGAATTAATTTTAGCTTTAATTTTAATTTGAGTTTAAGGTTTAGTAATTTTGTTGTGTATTTTTGTCCTTTTTATTTGTTTTTGTGTCTGTATAGTTGTTTATGTTTTTTTTTGTTTTAAGTTTTAGTTGTTAGTTTTAGTTTATTTAATCAAAAAAATAAAAACATACTGGCAACTAGCTAAATAAAAATAAATATTTTTTTTATTATTATTTTATTTTATTTTATGGTTCTGTGCTTTTTGTTTTGTTTTGTATTAAATGTGTCTATATAGTTTTGATCAAGTTCTAGTTATTAGTTTAAGTTTATTGAGTTTTAGTTATTTTAGTTATTTCTTCAGCAGAAATAAAATGCATTTTTGTTTTTCAATATTTTATTTTATTCCAGTTAATGTTAATTTTATTTTAAGTAATACGTTTTTATGATTGTATTTTTTTTATTTTATTTTTTTTAATAATAATAATCCTGTGTGAGTCAATGTTGAGATCTCTTTTTCTCTTACTCTCTCTCCTTTTAACCTGGTTGCTGTCTGGGAGAAATACTTGATATATTAAAGAGAACCCATTTTTCTCTCTCTCTCTCGATTTTTCTACACTCTTAAAAATAAAGGTTCCAAAGATGAGTTTTCACCGGGATAAGAAACAGTTTTGGTTCCCAAAAAACCTTTCTGTGAACAGTTTTTTTCTTAGTGTGAAGAAAAATTTTAACCTTTTCCCACTATAAAGAACTTTTGTGCAATGGAAATGTTCTATGGATGTTAAAGGTTCTTCATGGAACCATCAATGCCATCAATTTTAAGAGTGTCCAGCTTCACTATTTAATTCTCCATCATTTTTAATCCTTCTAAACAATTTACTCAAATAATTAAAAGTAGTAAATGGTTGTGGCGTGTGGCGTGTCACACAGAAGACAGATTATGCTAGTTTGCTGACAGTACGTGTCAGACGTGGGTGTGATCAAGTGGAAGAGTGGGACGTGTCACTATTAAACTATCTTATTTTGACATCCCATGACGGGTTCTCTTTTTTTTTTCTTCACCTGTCTGAAGTCATTTCTCGTTCTCAAACGCACACTTAGATGGAGTATTTGCCTTAAAAGAGAACTTAGTTGGCGGTTGGAGCAGTTCAGTGTGTGTGTGCCATCCTCCTGCTGTGTACAATAGTGGGGTCTTTTCCTCGCCCCTGTGTGTATGGTGAACAGGAAGGGGGTTTCTGGCCTGCGGGGTAGGGCCCCTCTGGTGTCTTGAAGCGGGTTCTGAGTGAGATTGATGAGGGTCGAGACCCCCACCTCCCCCTCCTGGCCCACCAAGTCCCTCCCCGAGGGCAGATAGTGCCTGTACACCCCCGAACACTCTCGCTTGCCAGAACTCTCCGTGTGCATGGGGCAAACCCAGCTGCGCCCCTCCGTTCCCAATCTTTCCCTTTTTTTAACTCTCCATTTATGCTTTTTAATTCTTTTATTGCTTGTTCTATCCATCTGGTTTCTTGCATTTTGCTTTTCTCATTCGGGACTGAGTGTCCTGGCAGTTCAAAAGCTCATTGATGATGGGTGGCTTGTGCGTTTCTCCTTTACTCATTTTCATTGTCTGAAAGCAACAGAGAGAAATAAAAAGTAAGAGGGAGGCAAACAAACATTCTCACATAAATTCAGGTCCTGATTTATTTCGGGAGATCTGATGCAACCGAACAGCTGAAAGATGCAATGAGATGTTTCTGCAGATACCGCAGTGATAGAAATCCTGAGTCATACCTATAGTGGAAAACATGGTGAAAAAGGTGTTTTTTTTTTTTTGTCTGTTGACAGTATTTTCTTATGTGTGTGGTAATAAAAAGAGATAAGTACAAAATCCCTTCTGCAAAAACAATCAACTCAACAAAACAAAACAAAACAAAACAAAACAAAAAATAAAATAAAATAAAATAAAATAAAATAAAATAAAATAAAATAAAATAAAATAAAATAAAATAAAATAAAATAAAATCTGGCTTTAAACAATTTTTACAATTTATTTTCTGAGAATGTATGCAAATTTGTGCATGTTTTATAAGATAATGCCTCATTTGCATATTCAAACATAACATTTCAGAAAACTTGTAATATAAAATTTCTTAATATTCTGTTATTAATCCTTTGGGGAAATATATTATTTCTTTATTTATTTAATTTTCACCTGTGGTGTCTTGCCTCAGTTTTTTTAAATATATTTTTTATATATATATATATATATATATATTTTTAATGTTTCTCCTTAAATTTATTTGGAGAAATAGACACAAATGAAATGTGCTATAAATTCTGAATATAGGGATGTACATCTTCTTTGCTAATTCATAAATCTCAGGATTTGATTATTTAAAGCATCCCATGCCAAACCATTCACACTAAATAAAATTATATATGTTTAAAATATATTTTTAAAAATAAAATAAAACCAAGTAAAATGTTTTTGTTTTGTATTTTATTCTATAAAACAGTAAAAAAAGTACTATATTTATATTTTTAAATGTTATATATATATATATATATATATATATATATATATATATATAATATTTCTATTTTATATATTTGAATATATGATTATATTTTTTTATTTATTTTTGATCAGATGAAGTGTAAGAAAAAAAGTAATTTCATTTAACAATCACTGTTCATATATATGCAATATTATATATATATGCAAATGAAACATATTTGAGTTTTTTCATTTTGAGATATCTTACTTTTGAATATGCTATGAATGCTGATTCATACTTGTAGTGAATAGATATCAAATGTATATAGCAGAGCAGAATCATGGGTGCAGTAAGAGGTGTGGTTGGAAACTAAGTGAACTTTCCACACAGACTATTTTCAGAACTCCTTTGCCAATTCATAAATCTCAGGTTGTGATTATTTAAAGCGCTCCACGGCGCACCATTCACACTAAATGGTGTGAGTTACATTCCTACGCTACAGAAAAAAAGCCCCCAGAAGGCTTCTTCCATTACTTCTCATTAACTACGGCCCCTGTGGCTGTTGATGTTACATTCCGGTTGATTAAACGTTTGTCATTTACACTTTCATCAAGCATCTCTGTCACCCTGTGATTCTGTTACAGTGTGAACATGTCAGTTGTCGTCGCTTCACGTCCGGTTGTGATGAGTGACTTTTATCAAGTGACCAATCCAAACTCTCAGAGCAGGCTGAAGTCAGCCGTGACCATCTCTGTAAAATGTTATGAGTTGTTGTGACAGTTATCGTGTTGTGTTTGTGATTTTATTTCACGGAGGCAATAAAAGTCAGTTAATGAGTTTTAACAGATGAAGTTTGGGTGTTGAGATAAAATGTCAGTTCAAGGCCTCTGAGTGTCAGATTTACAATTTATTTACTCTTTCCAGAACTTGCCATGACTTAGAGATATCGGAATGATTGACTCATTTGCATTTGTAAAAGTTGTCCTGGATAATTTTCTAATTTCTCTTTATTTTTTATTATTATTATTTTATTTTGCTTTATTGTAATTAAAATAATAATTGAAAAGTAATATAATAATTTTAAAATAAAATAAAATACACACACACACACACACACACTGACACTGACACTGACTGACATCTCTTTTTTTTTACCTTAGAACTTTAAACAAGAAGCTTTGAATACAGACAGAATCAGCGCCATAAACTTTTCAGGGCTGTTTGAAAGTAAATGACCCTGTGTGTGACGCCTTTGTGTAAAGAACCACACATGATCTTTCCCTCCAAAACTTTGTTTTGCATTTCCAAACAAATCCTGATTAGCCAATCAGAGACAGTTAATTGCCGTTGGATTAATGTCGTGTCTTGCTGCGGACAGTTTCCAGCTTTTCCTGGTGATTCCACACTGCTGGAGACGGAGCAGTCGTGCCTCATCCTAATTTTTCATTGTGTGTCAGTGAGCAAATGAAAGAGGTGCTTGTAATAACCCATAAAGACTCTTTATATCTCCACAACACCCAAAAGCTCTCTCTCACACTCTCGATACCCTTTTTTCTGCTCCTCTTTATATTTAAAACTCAAACATTTTCGCACAGTTTGTCTTTATATAAAATTTAATTACTGCTGTGGATGCCATCCGGCTCATAAGAACATCTGTCCTGCCTGGTGATCCTGTTTTCTGACCCCTGTCTGCTTTGACTGATGATACACACTTGCTCATTCACACTCATACATAATCCAAAAAAAAAAAAAAAAAAAAAAAAAACTAAGTAAATTTGGCCACAATTTATGTACAATTCTAGAACTTTTAATATATACTATTTTCTGTAACTGTATTTTTTTATTCTAATTTATGAATACATTTCTTAAAATGATTACTTATTTACATTTTTAGTCTTTATATAATATTATATATTTATTTTAATTTCATATATGAATATTTTTTTTTTAATTTGTTCATTATATAACATTTATATTTTATTTTATGAAACAAACAATTTGTTAATGCAAAAGATAAAGTAAATATACTAGTATTTTTGGACAAAGCTACTGTTCCTCTCTGGAATACTTCACAATCGTAACAGAAACTGAAAACTGCTTTAAAACCCTCACAGTTTTGCAGTTTTTTGCAGTCTTCTAACTCAGAGAGAGTCGTGTGTGTCCTCCACATCCATGAACCATTTGTGCCTTAATTATCTACTTAATGAAACCTAACGTCAATAAATTGTAAATATTTATCTGATTAAAATAACATGCAAAATTGCAAACTCTGGTGAGACTGGAAAGCATCAATGAAGCATCACTAAATACATCAATGGTGGAAATCTTAATGTGATTAAAAAAACATTATCATGACAAAAACATCAATTTGTCGAAATAAGGCCATCAATACCTTTGGCAAAATATCAATGGCTTAAAAATAGAGACAGATTACAGGTCACCAATCTTGCCATTGTTACCAGACATTCAATACATCAATTCTTCAATATTACATTATATTCTGTATAATTATAGGGGCAATGCAGAATTAAAAAGGGACACAAGAGTATTTTTCTCTCATAAAAATGAAGATATCTCCACATAAACGAGGCGATTTTCAGATAATATATTGCTTCCTTTTCAACATGTGTTTGCTGAAGCCACATTAATATCTCTGTTGGATAAATTTTGGATAAACAGACAAAATATCGCTCTTTTTTTCTCTCCTTCACACAGATAAATTCATGCATACTCACTCACACACACACACAGTTCCCCTAATTCAGTGTTTTTCTGTGTCTCTGCAGGAGGAGAGCAGTGCTGTGTGCTGTAGAGGGGAGATAATGGCCTCTGGCTCCTCAATCTCTCGGCTGTAATGTGTTTCTGACGCCAGCGAGTGCCTGCAGCCCCCTGGGAGGTACAGGGACGACATCATGATGGAGTGTCAGGTGCTTCTGTGTGTGTGTGCGTGAGCATGTCAGTATGCATATCAAACAGCTCCATAATGATATCTGTTTTCCTGCCAGCCGGCCTAGACTGCAGGGACCACCTTTGCTTTGGCAATTCCAATCACAAACTCATGTATAGGTGCCCATATGCACACGTACAGTCTGAGCATTTAGAATATGTTTTGCACTCATTTCTTGTCCCTCTTTATGTTACAGTTTCAGGCACCAATCGAGGTGGCATGGTGATGGTAACCATGGTAACATGATCGAACTGACCAGCCATCCCACGACCAATAATCAGCACCACACTTCCTGACATGAGCCGTATTAAAGGGTTAGTGGACCTAGTGATGGTTTTCATGTGACTCTCAGTCAGCTCAGATCAGTGGATGTCGGCTGATGATTTGCCAGTGTGGCAGTTTTTAAGTGTTTTTAGATTGTGTGTGTGTGTGTGTGTGTGTGTGTGTGTGTGTGTGTGTGTGTGTGTGTGTGTGTGTGTGTGTGGAGGGGTGTTATTTCTGGATAGTTAGATATAGAGAAGGATGATTATGGACAGTGAGAACAGAAATATGATCATAACATTTTGCAAGAAAGACGTGAACCTGATGGAAATTTTTAGCAGGCAGCATTTGCCACCCAGAATAGATTTTATATATATATTTAATTTAAATTAAAAGAACCTGCATCAACCATTATTATTATTTTATAAATGTAATAAACCCATACATATTATACATATTATATATTTGTATATATTATATATTGCAAAGGGTCAGCATTTGCTCCCAGAACACATTATATATATATATATATATATATATATTATATATATATATATATATATATATATATATATAGATATATATATATATATATATATATACACACACCTGTCACTCTATATATAGTTTATTTACATAAAAATAAAAATTATATATAGGCTATAAATATTTAATAAAAATAAAATATATAATTATAATTATATAATTTTGTTATTATTATTCTCATTATAAAATTATTCATTATTATTAATTAGTATATTTAAAATTTAAAGTAAGTAAAATGTATGTAATATACATACATACATATACCTACATATACATATATGTATGTATGTATATTTTCTCCCATCCCCTATAACACATATATATATATATATATATATATATTAGGGCTGTCAAATGATTAATCACGATTAATCACATCCAAAATAAAAGTTTTGTTTACATAATATATGTATGTGTACAGGGTATATTTATTATGTATATATAAATACACACACATAAATTATATATTTAGAAAATATTTACATGTATATACATTTATATATTTATATTCTTATATTTTATATTATATATAAATATATTTAATATATAAACATAACATATTCTTCTTAAATATATACATGCATGTGTGTGTATTTATATATACATAATAAATATACAATAATTTATATATATAATATATAATTTATAATTTATATATATAAGTGATTAATCTGATTAATCATTTGACAGCCCTAATATATATATATATATATATATATATATATATATATATATATATATATATATATATATATATATATATATATATATATATATATAAAATATATGCCATATACAGCTACATCAAAAATTGCTATTTGATGTCTGCAATGTCATAATAAAAAACAACTAGATAGGCCTAGAATATAATATTATGATAAATAAAATATTAAAACATTAAAAAATCACTACTTACTCTTATATTTTAAGTGTAATATCCTGGGTATTTTGGTCACTTATGATAGCATTTTTGTCCCATTCCACATGAGCTCAAGGGCTCAATGTTTCAGTAGGCCTACACCACAGCTCATCCTAAAATCCATGTTTATAGGGTTTTGTGGACGTTGAAAACAGGAAGAAGTTGGCGTGATGGATACATACGCAATGTACCATCCCTATGAGTGTGTGTGTGTGGAGAGAGAGAAAGAGAGTAGTTTACGGCCACGGGGTCAATCTTTCTGAATAGCGAGGAGAAAGGGAACCCCTCACATACACTCTCACACACATAATTCACAAAGACAGATCATTCACAGAGAGATATTTCACTCTCCTCCTCGTCTGCCAGGCCTACGGCGTCTGTGTGAGGCCGTAACTCAGCCGCGTGATTGACAGCTCTGATGGAGGGCTGAGAAGCAGGCTGGACGCGTCGGATCATCTGGCATGTTGGAATGCCAGAGCGTCTGACTATTGTCTGATGTGGACAGTGAAGGCTGTGTGTGCATGTGTTCGAGAGTCGCTCAGACATTACTGAGACAGACAGATCAGAGAAAGCTAGTGTGACAGTGTGAGCGTGTGTTATCTGATCGGTCCAGGGCAGGAGCGCTGTTTGTCTAACGCTAGGGTTTCAGCAATTACAGGTTGCTGAGTCACATGTAGACCCCCGCACATATATGCACACTTTACACCCACACATGCCTGTCAGATATACATCACTGACAACCCCCTTCCTGAATTTACAACATGGACATCAAACGCCCCTTCAGACAGCTGTCTGCCACCCTCACCTTACCTGTCACTTGATATCACACACGCACACACACACACACACACACACACACACACACACACACACACACACACACACACACACACACACTGTTTGTGTTTGTGTGTGTGTGTGTGTGTGTGTGTATACACATATAACATTTTTTATAATCTTTTTCTCTTTTTTTTAGTCATAGCTTATTAGGTACAAACATTTCTCCTAAACTATATTAAATAAATAAAAAACTATAAGAATAAATAAAAAGTTTTTAATATTTGATACTTTGATATGTCGACAAATCTGAGCACAGTTCAATACATTGTTGAAGTCTCTCCTAAAGCACTAGAAGAGACACATGTGAGTAAGGTTTTTTATTTTTTAGGTGAAAAATCTAAAAACCTGATGACTAAAGCAGAACTCACTCTTTGCTCTCCATTTAATTTAATTCTAATCAAATTCTATGTTCTTTCCTAAGGGCTTGTTTGTTATATTAAGTTTTTGCAAATGATTGCTTGCAAAAGATGATTCTGATTTCATTTTAATCAAGTATGTTCCACAGTAGCAACAAAAACTGCACTAACTGTGGTATTTTGCCAGAAACTTTAATTACCATGGTACATTTTTTGTAAAGAATGTTTAGGTCCATTTGGTTTCCACACAGTTTGGAAGCAATTTATCACAATTCTTGACTCACGCTCATGAGAAACATCTCTCAGACTGTGTTTTTACATCATGACTTTCAGCAGATGAAATGGGAGAAGCCACCCAGAAAGCGATGACCCCTGACCTTGTCGTAATGCCAGCCTCCAGGCGTGCTGACTTCACAGAAGCAGATGCACACAGCTCTTTCTGTTCTGCTCTTCAGCTGCCCAGGCTCTGGAGCCGTGGGGAGAACAGCTCAAGGACAAGAGAGGAGACCGAGCCCTCCGGGCCTGTTCTGGACTCTGGACTGTCAGCTCCAATGGACAGCTGTTGCCCAGGTAACAGGATGGGTGAGTTTATGGGATAATGTGGGTGGCTGGTGTTCTGGTTTGTGGTTATCTATGGACAGCATACACCACAGTATATAATTAAGTACATAACCAACAAGATTATAAACATATAATCAACACAACCTCGAAGAGGAGTCCACTACAATATAAACACAGACCATAAACCTAATGAGCCCAAGCAGGAGTGTGTGTGTGTGTGTGTGTGTGTGTGTGTGTGTGTGTGTGTGTGTGTGTGTGTGTGTGTGTGTGTGGACGGTCTGACAAGCCGAGGAGATTCCGCTTTGCTGCAACTCTCCAGATGCCATCACCATGGCTACACTACGCTGGGAACCTGACCTTTGACATCTCAGAGGGTCACTAAGTGACCCCTGCTGTTTGTACAGAGAGACTTTTTGGTGACAAGCGAGAAGGAAAGACATCTGGTGTGTATGTGTGTGTCTAGCGAATTACTGGGCATAATGGACACATCTTAACTCCGAGGAAAAGTGTTGGACATTTACAATGATAGAGTGGGGTTTTGAATTTTTGATGCTGTGTGATGTATATATGTGAGTGTCTTATATAAGAAATATTAAAACAGCTCATGTCTCCATTTCTACAATCTGACAAACCAGCATGTGTGGGGAAAAAGTCAATCAACGTGCTATTTCTTTTATACTCTGCCACTGTTTTTCTTTTCCATATTCATTTAGCATCACATGCACTTGTTTTGTGCTCTCTCTCTCTCTCTCTCTCTCTCTCTTTCTCTGCCTGTGTCTCAATTCGTATATATATATATATATATATATATATATAATAAACAGCATGCAAGATCATAATTAATGTAGCTCAGTTAGAACACAGTTTAGTTCAAAAGGTTAGGATCAGTTTCATTTTTTAAAATCTGTTTCAAATAAATGCTGAACTTTATATTCGTCAAGGAATCCTGGAAAAAATATATCACAGTTTTCCACAAAAATATTAAGCAGCACAACTGTTTTCAACACTGATAATAATAAGAAACATTTCCTGAGCAGCAATTCAGCATTTTAGAATGATTCCTGAAGGATCATGTGACACTGAAGACTGGAGTAATGATGCTGAAAATACAGCTTTGCAGCACAGGAATAAATTGTATTTTAAAATATATTAAAATACAAAAAAGAGTTATTTTAAATTGCAAAAATATTTCACTTTTTTTTTTTATCAAATTGTTGGAGCCTTGGTAAGCATGACAGACTTGAAAAATCTTATATAAAAAAAATCTTACAAACCCTCTACTGTACATTGAAAATATGATGCCAAAAATGCACATATGGTTATATTTTTGGTGGATTTTTGGAAGTGTTCATTAATGTATGCTTTTACTTTCTAATATGGCCCACAATGCCTTGCATAATCGAGGAGGGGTTAATGATAGTTACTTTCAAATTTTTGAGCTGAAAAAAGAAATAAAATAGTTCATCTAAATAAATGATTCAGTGATCAAATAAACGATTCACTGACTCATTTTTAAACATTGTATCTTCTTTTTTGAATATTTAGTTTGCCGTTTGTCAGTATGTTTTCAACGTTATATAAATTACTTTTCTATTTGTATGAGTTATACCTATTGTTAAATTAAATTCAATTTAATGCTGCCTCCCTATTTTAGATGTTTTTGTTGCCAAATAAATGCTCTAGTCGCAGAATTAAACAGTTTCAGTGTAGTTAGCTACAGTACTTTTTGTTGATAAGCTCAATAAATGAATAAATGTCAATTAAATGAGTACATTTCATTTCATCTTCCCCAAATCTGTTGAAAAATAATATAAAATGCATTTTTTATGACAAGATTGTCCCAATACAGGATTATATAGTTTTACATACTATGGCAAATATTAAGTTTGCATATTAAAATGCAGCCTTTATTCTTAATAAAAACAAAATTAATAAATATAAACAATCAACTATCATTACACTAATAATAAAACTATACTAATAATAACCTTTTCTCTGAATTCAAGTATAATCTGCTGTTAAACTGGTGGAGTTTTAGTCTTGATTGACTGGCAGGCTCAGAAGGAGCCCGGGGCCTAGCGGGCCACAGGGCAATAGTGCATGATAATATACAGAACAGAAACACGCGGGAGTCAAGCAGAACCCAAACACACATCCTGTCTCCTGCAGGACTCCCAGGTGCTGTGCAGTATCACATTTCCATGTTCAGTCCCCAGAACGCTGCCAGTCAACGTGCCGAGAAGTCGGAGCGAAAGACCGTCTGTGTGTTTGAGGGTGATACAGCACATATGGCCCAAATGATCTGGCAACTCTATTTATTACACACAAGAAGTTAAATTGAGCTTTATGAAGAGTGTGTGAACATACAGCTCTGGCAGCGGCCAAGCACTGTGATGTTTCGCAGGCCTGAACCAGTGTGTATGTGTGCCTGGAATTTCTATATAACGTAGTTATGGCCATTTCTCTTCCAAGCACACAGAACTGAGCTCTGTCAACTGGTTAAAAAAAATGAAGTTTTCCACATCTTGATTACTGCCATCTTCAATCACATCTCATTGGACAGCCATAAGGGAAGCCGCATTTTAATTAGTCATATTAATTAATACAGATGTTAGAGTCTCGGTCCAGTTCCCATTGCCATCAAATCATTTCACATGCCCAAACTAGAGTTCACGCAACATTGAGTTGTACTTCTCATTTTATATTTATATATTTTTTTTTTTTTTTCTCACTCACCTACCAGTAATAATATACAAAAACACACCAAAAACACACAAGAAAATACACTAATAATCTTATCATTCGTATCCAACAAGATTATTCACATTAATATATAAACATCTCTCTAGAGTTTTGGTCCCATGAGCTCTAATGCAATAAAGCATCTTTAACTACCATCTGCCCTGAATTATGCCTAATTACCTAATAACCTCAAACATAAATGAACAGAGTGTAATTTTGTAATGTTTTAATGTAGCACCTGCATAATAACGTCAGCTCAGCTTGCTATCAAGATACCGACAGCTGTAAATGTCAGAATTTCTACTAGAAAAAGCACTGTTGCTTTAGTCAATGATGCCGATTTTATTGTGAATGAATGATGCTGTGTTTTCATAACCGAGACAGATCTTCAGCATTTACTGCAGGTAATTCAGAGCGTACGTTCATGTCGTCACTTTATCACACACTTTATTAAAGCACTCTGACCAGAGATGAGAGGCTGCAAAATCCACACCATTATTTTTCTTAATGCCTGCAATCTATCTCTGTGCATTAATGCACCCGCAGAGGATTCCACCGAGTTTGTGTGTTCAGTAATTGTGCAATGGTACAATGTCTATATATATTTAATTGCTTGCTTGCTCCAGCTTATTGCACAGAAGATAAAACCATTATTTTATATTTTATTTTCAATGTTTGCTGTCCATAGAATGTGCCATCACTGGCTTTTATGCAAACATGTGACGTCTTTGACGTTCTTTGTCTGTTGAGATTCGTCATGTTTTTAGATTGATACACGTCCAGAACATCATCTACTTGTCCAGCTGTGCAGATCCGGACTGTGTGCTTGTGTGTGTGTGTGTGTGCAGGCAGCTGAGCGAGGTGAGGTGTGTAAATCGGCTTTGCTGATGTATGTGTTTGGCATTCTTATGGTAATGGTGTCAGATAGCATGTAATGAATTCATTATACCGCCTTATTGCACCCTCATCTGCAAACAGATAGCCCACTCAGGGACGTACTGTATGTGTGTGTGTGCATGAGGTTAGATGAAAAATATTATATGGCATTAACATTCCTAATAAGATAATAACGATCTTGCTTTTGTTTAACCTGGGAATGTCTCGATTTATTTAACGTCAAAGCATTTTAATGCTTGACTGTGATATTTTTAGTCAGTTCATTCAGTTTTATTTTTCTATCTGTTGGTGTAAAAGGTGCAGTGATTTTATACAGTTGAGTTTGTGCTTGGCAAAATCTTGCAGAGATTAAATGATGTGTATGTGGCATAACGGCTGATCGGCTCGACCCGCCCTTGTTTCTTCAGCACTGGTTGAAACATGACAACAACAGCATGGCTACAGAAATGTTTAAATAAACATTTGATTTCAATTTCAGCCCAGGAAACTGAGAGGTTCAGTCTCAGGCCTTAAATGTTTTCGTTTATTTCTGTACATATTAGTAGCATCCCACACTGCATTGGGTATTGCTAATTATTACTATATATTATTCATTAGATAATGATGATGAGGAGGACAATGGAGGAAAAATAAATTAGTGGAGTATTAGGTATGTTTGAAATGGAATACAAGCACACTGTATAGTATTTAGCATATACTGCAGGGCAACAACCATCCAAAAACCCACCAAATATTCACACAGCAGTCAATCTGGATGAGTTTTCATAAATTATTACTTTTGGTCCACCTCAGACCTGAATATATGGTAACATGCACGATACAGCCTGTTATTTTTTTAAATAAAACACAAAATGAAACAATAATTTCAAACAGCATATGCTACATTGACCTCATCATGTGTATAGGATTCAAGTCAGTAGCATCCATTTACATTACAAAAATAAAGCATTTTTGCATGCCTTTTAAAGTTAAAGCAAGTGCATTTAACTTTTGGCAGTCCAATCAAATAATGAGTCAAGAAAAACATGTTTATTACACAATAAATCATTGTCACAAGATCTCATTGAAGGAGTGGTGCTGGGTTATCATCTCGGAAATGAAAATGTTTATTTTGCATCTTTGAGCCAATTGTTTGTAAAATATGGCTTTTGGCAATCTGATCAAATAATGAATCAAAAAAAAGATTCAAATCAGTCAACTGTATATTCACTGCATTAAAATCCAAGAACCTTTAATAAGCATGGAAACTTTCCAGATGTTTACTTTATAGTGAAAATAGGTCCATTAGATCTTTAAAATGTTTGTTACAATTAGGAAAAAAAAGTTATTTTGAGAACTGTTTAATGAAAAGTTCTTTGGGAAACTCAAAATCCCAGGTAACAAATTCAGGTTATAAAAAGGGAACATTGTTTTGAAATTCCTTTATTTAAAAATGTCCAGCTTTTTTGACAAGGCTGTAACGTTATTTGAAGGTTACAAAAATGTTTCTTAAAACAGTCTACCAACTTTATTTTCACCCAAAATGTTTATTTGAAGTTTATTTGTAATATTCTAAGAACATCTTCTCTCAATCAAATAAAAACTTTAATCAAGGACTTAAAGACATTCCAAGAATGTCATTCAAAAAACATTTTCTCATAGCGTTATGAGAACGTAGTAATCATGTTAAAAGAATGTTCCATTTTAGAACGTTTTGTTTTAACATTTTTAGTCCAGCACTTCATGTTCGAATAGGCCTCTACACAAACTCTTTACTCACAAACACTCACTGAAACTCACAGAATCCCCTTCCCTCTTGCTCTGCTTGGCTTCATATTTCTCCATTACGCAGGTTTTTAAACACCTCTTGTACTCCTATTAGAAAAAAGAAGCTGAAGAAGAAGAAGTTCTGCACTATTTATCCCGTCAGACTATCAATCACTGTCGCTCTCGCTGCCCCGTCTTGGGCGCAAAGACAGCGCTACGCGGCCAGCCATTTGTCAAAGCGGCCCCGGAGGCTACGCATGGCTGTGTCCGGGGAGGACGGCCTGTCGTCGGGCCGACGTGGATGAACGAAAGCGCTATGCAAATTAGCGGCTAATCTGTGGCGGAACACAGGCGCGCCCGGCTCGCAGGTTCCATTACTCCTCTTTAGCTCGGTTGATTATGATTAAACTGATGCCTGCCGATCGGTTTTAACCCTTTTGCCCGCCAAAAAAAGCAGCCCGGTGCGGATGCTTCGCTTTGGCTGGAGGCGCGTGGAAGATGAACTGTCTGTTTATATAAATAAACACGCTAAGTTTGAGTCTCCATGTTCCCCACGGAATCAGCAGTTTAGACTGAAACTTTCCTCTTCGATAGGCCTGTGTTAATGAAACAACCTTATCAAAATGAGGAAAGGGATGAAATGAAGACTCGGGTTTTGTGTTGACCCACTTCACTGCACCTGACAGAGCTGATTAGTGTTTTATTGCCACCTCTGCAGGGGGAAAAGTCTTTAAAAGACGCCATTTAAATGTTTCTCACTGCAAAGTCTGAACTCATAATCTTGTTTGATGTGTATTTTATCTAAGAGACATTATGCGTGTCTTCAGCAGGAAGATAAAAAAGAGATGGAAGCAGAGATGTTTTGATTGATGGCTTCCATCATTCAGCGTCCCTTCATCATCAAAAACTGTGTCTGTGTGTTTGTGGATGTCAAGTAAAGACAAGGTCTGGTAACCACGAACTAAGACCTCCACGAGAAGAGGCTCTAAGCCAGATTTTGGGAAAGAATGAGAGCAACAGCCCTGGTCCTGTTGGGTTATTTCTCTAAATTTTCATTTTTTATTTAGGGCACTTGTTTTGTTTGCACTCCTGGTATACGTCCTCAAAACCCATAACCATTGTCCACCCTCCACCCCCACACCCCACAATTCTTGTTTTTTCGGTTTTCTTTTATTCACAAACAGTGGAACCTTTATATGGATACCATACTCTGCACAGTTTGCTCTATTATTTTCCTGATGCAACCATTGTTTATGGCATAATATGGAACGGAAAACAGGGGACAAGGGAATGGGAGATGTGAAAGAAAGGGAGGATTTCATTCAGTAGAATAAAACAAAGGAAAATAACTGTCATCCTTTTGTCCTCCTCCTTTAAAACAGCTCAATCTGCACCCGTAGCCCATCTGTCCATTACTTTCCCTCTATGGACTATGATATGACATAACTTCATTCTCTCAATAGATTGACAGTAATTTCCTTTTCAATTTGTTGTGGTTGAAGGCAGTAATGATGACTGACGGGTGCTACTGTCCCCTGGTGGATAAATAGAAAACTGCAGCGCTTTAACCTCAAGGCAGCTCTTTCCACAGACGACCTTGTTGTTTGTGAATCTCGCCACGAGGAGGAGCACTAACACAACACAGACCACTCTTTCAATAGACACAAGGTAAATAAAAACAATGTAATGCATGTGATTTGTCATTAGAAAGAAGATTTAAAAATAAAATAAAAATAAATTCATATAACATCAGATTGTAGTTTATAGAGCACTTAATTTATCAGTTTGAATACCCCATGATTTTTCATAGACAACATGCAGAAAAAAATTAGGCTAACCAATATGTAAAATGCAATCTATAGATAGTTGCATTATTTAAGTATGATTGCATTTCAGAAACGTAAAATAAATATATACATAAATATATACATATTTAAATGGTATCAAAATCATTTAATGAAAAACTACTTTTTATGTTATTTCGAATTAAATCAAGATTAAACAAATTTTACAACTGAGATAGTAAATTACGTTGTATTTTAATTCTAATTTGAGTAAGAAGTAGATTTGAAAATGCAATGAAAATAAATTCATATAACATCTGTTTATAGAGCACCCAAATTATCAGTTTGTAAGCCCCATGAGTCTTCATAGACAACATGTCGTTTACTTGCAGAAAAAATATGAATTTATAACCAATTTGTAAAATGCAATCTGTATATATTTGCATGTATTTAAGTATGGGATTTCAAAAAAATAAAATTATATATATATATATATATATATATATATAAAAATAAACATACACACACACACACACACACACACACACACACACACACACACACTCACTATCTTATAGCAGCAACTCAATGCATTTAGTGCTTGGTAACACAAATTGCTAATCAGCCAATCACATAGCAGCAACTCAATGCATTTAGGCATCTAGATGTGGTGAAGACGACTTGCTGAAGTTCAAACCGAGCATCAGAATGGGGAAGAAAGGGGATTTAAGTGACTTTGAACGTGGAATGGTTGTTGGTGCCAGACGGGCTGGTCTGAGTATTTCAAAAACTGCTGATCTGCTGGGATTTTCACATACAATCATCTCTAAGGTTTACAGATAATGGTACGAAAAAGAGAAAATATACAGTGAGCGGCAGTTGTGTGGACGAAAATGCCTTGTTGATGTCAGAGGTCAGAGGAGAATGGGCTGGTTAGAGATGATAGAAAGGCAACAGTAACTCAAATAACCACTTGTTATTACCAAGGTATGCAGAATACCATCTCTGAATGCACAACACATCAAACTCTGAAGCAGATGAGCTACAGCAGCAGAAGACCACACCAGGTGCCACTCGTGTCAGCTAAGAACAGGAAACTGAGGCTACAATTCGCACAGGCTCACCAAAATTGGACAATAGAAGTTTGGAAAACCGTTGCCTGGTCTCGATTTTTGCTGCGACATTCAGATGGTAGGGTCAGAATTTGGCGTAAAGAACATGAAAGCATGGATCCATCCTGCCTTGTCTCAACGGTTCATGCTGGTGGTGGTGGTGTAATGGTGTGGGGGATATTTTCTTGGCACACTTTGGGCCCCTTAGTACCAATTGAGCATTGGTTAAACACCACAGCCTACCTGAGTTTTGTTTCTGACCATGTCCATCCCTTTATGACTACAGTGTACCCTTCTTCTGATGGCTACTTCCAGCAGGATAATGCACCATGTCACAAAGCTCAAATCATCTCGGACTGGTTTCTTGAACATGACAATGAGTTCACTTTACTCAAAAGGCCTCCACAGTCACCAGATCTCAATCCAGTAGAGCAGCTTAGGGATGTGGTGGAACGGGAGATTCACATCATGGATATGCAGCCGACAAATCTGCAGCAACTGCGTGATGCTATCATGTCAACATGGACCAGAATCTCTGAGGAATGTTTCCAACACCTTGTTGAATCTATGCCATGAAGAATTAAGGCAGTTCTGAAGGCAAAAGTGGGTCCAACCCCGTACTAGCAAGGTGTATCTAATAAAGTGGCCAGTGAGTGTATTTAATATAATATTTCAGTGGAAGAACACTTTTTCCAAAATGCTCTAATGTTCAAACCAAAAGTCAGATATCAGAAAGAGGCCAAATGTTTTACATGCCCAAACTGTTTCTTTTAAAATGACTCTTGTCGGGCCAAACAAAGTTTCCCATCAGAAGCTATAAGATCATGATTAATGGACTGTGTGTTCTGCAGACTGTGAAGCATCAGATCTTGGCTGCCATGAGCAAACTACCAACGCCAAAAAGCCCAGCTGGTGCTGAACGGCCGCACGCTTTTCAAGTGGGCCATGAAATGTGGCTTGTGCTTATTTAATCCCCATGTGTATAAAGGCCATACGCTGTCCGCCAGTGCACCACTTGAACCAAGCAGCCCCTAGACAGAGGGCAAGTCCTCCTTAACACACCCAGCTAGGACAGAAGTCAGCCATTAGTGTCCCTCAACCAGCCTAATCGCACCAGTGGGCATCCTGGCGTCAGTTCCTGTACAAACTGCTGCCAGAGCCAGGGCTGCTGAGTATTACTTCTCAAATAAATAGGCCTGAGAGCCTGCCCTCTACTGGTAGAATATGGAATTATTTTTTCTTTCTTTCTTTCTTTTTCTTTCTTTCTTTCTTTCTTTCTTTCTTTCTTTCTTTCTTTCTTTCTTTTTCTTTCTTTCTTTCTTTCTTTCTTTCTTTCTTGAGATTTTAATATGTATAACTTAGAGGTAAATATAGATGTACAAAGGTAAATCTATAAATAATTAAAATATAATTTCATAATTGTCTAGAGAACAGGAGAAAAAAGGACATACTCTAGAGAAAATATAATAAATGTACTGTATAAATATATTATTTTGTGTGTGTGTTTGTGTGTGTGTGCATGTGTATATATATATATATATAGTATTTGTAGAATTTAAGTGTTTGTCGAATTGTAAAAAAAAAAAAAAAAAAAGGAAAAGAAATTGAGATATTTGCTATTTTCCTATTGAGGTGTATGTTTGATTTGTGTGTATTTATTTGAAAAGTTTAACTTCAAGGGGTTTGCTCTGCATTATTTTGCTAAAACATTCCCTGTCTGATAGTAGAATGACATTCGGATGTTTTCTAGACAGTTTTATTTGTATGTGCATCTTGTAGCATTTTAGGCAAGGTTGTTGAGGTGTGAATCTAAGTTCAGCAGTATTTATTTAAATAATTAATCTAATAATATTATTATGATGATGATAATAATAGGGGAAAACCCAGCAACAAAACAGCTTTGGCACAACAAAGGCAATAACTCACAATAAACCCCAAACATCAAGAGCTATATACAGTATACAAAGAATAAAGAACTAAACTAGAAACAGTTGAAGAACACAATCAGTGACCAAAGTGACAAATGAGAACATACTAGAAACCAAGGGATCAGGAACTAAACACATGAAACAAGGGAACAACAGAACCAAATGAATATCAAAACAAGAGTTTACGACAGAAATAATTTAACAAGATGTTTAGCACTTATTTGTACACGACATGTGGAGCTTATATTCAGAATAGACATGTTTAATTCTATTTAGAAATGGAATATGGTGATTTCCGAAATGTGTGCTCTAAAAATATTTATATAATATATGTTTATGTATCGAGCTTGTCTAAAATTGTCACACTTTTTTGTTGCAAATATTGGTATTATAGCCATATTAGCTTGTATTATATTAGCATATATATATATATATATATTTGTTTCATAATTCCTATATTTAGACATCTTGATGACTGTACTGGTATTCTAAAAAGTGGAAAATATTGGAAAAAATTATTGAATAAAACATACATGACAGTCCTGAAAAGAAAGAAAAAAGTGAATCCCTGCTGATTACATTTCCAACGTCCCTTTTATAGCCTCTTAACCATTAACTACTGTAATATCAAAAGCTGACCAACACCCAATCCGGCTATATATTAGCTATTGTTCTGTGATGCTGATGTCATATTATCCTGTTTATTCAGGCAGCAGAGGGAGGAGGGGCCTGATGTGTTTCTGTGTGGCTGCAGGAGGGAGGAGTCACGCACCTGTGAATCTACACCTGAGAACGAACCAAGCCGGAGAATAGGCAGAAAAGAAGAGATAGACAGAAACTCATTGAAACCGGGCCTATAGGGTGATGACCTCACCTGCTGGACTCTACTGGACAGAGAACTGAACCAAAGGATAGTGACCAGATAACAACTATCTCAACAGACGTACATTCACCTGCACAGGTGAGAGGAGCTTTTTACCAGAATTCACTGGACGGGAAAACTCCAGTTAGTTTCATATTAATGAGTTGACAGATAAAATTACTGTGAAAAAATAGAGATCACATGTTAATTAATATTGAGTTCTAGAGAATGAAATGAATTGATCAAATGGAGAAAAAGTGTACTGATAGTTATGAATTTTAATGACCTTTGGACAGAGACACATTTGATTACACATTCATAGCAAACAGTGGACCTATATCACTGACTAATCTTCCAGAATGAGGAGCCTGAGATGTGTGTGTGTGTGTGTGTGTGTGTGTGTGTGTGTGTGTGTATAATTGCAATCAAGTGAACACTTTGAAATGCAAAACATTTCTTTCAGTTGTGTCAACACAAGTTCAGCAGGCACTATCAATGTCTTTTGAATTTACTTATCCTGACAAAATCATTGCATCACTTTGCATCATTGAACTCAATGAATTAAAACAAAGAGATCCCAACCTAATAAATAAGAAATAACTGCTTTAAAACTGATTCTCTCTGTCTAAAATTAGTGATATATTCATAGTATAATATTAGTGGTGTAATTCAGGTGGACAAATACGAGAAGAAACAAACATCGTTATAATATTAAATGCAAATATTATGGAGCCTAGTGCCTCTATACTGTCTGCGTTATTTGTTTACCATGTGCTTGAGTATTTGTATTCACACACAAAAGTTCAATTCTGCACATTAATAAAAAACTTTCAGCTTTGTTTCTACTGGACAAATAATCACACGTTTCTCTTCTACCGTAAGCTTCGGAAGAGATTTTAGCAATGTCTCAAACTCTGCTCAGATTTGCTAAGTCTATCTACAATCAAAAATCACACAATTCAGTAAGAACTCAAACATTTCTCATCCAATTTTCTCAAAAGCAAATTGTTTGTGCAATATTTAATTTATACAGTAGCTGTATACTCTTACTATCCACTATTCAGTGGGCAACTGATGTTGAAAAGACGTCAGTTTGACATAAAAAAAGGTCAAATATGCAAATCAACCTGATGTCAAAAACTTGACATGACATTGATTTGATGTAAACTTAACGTCAAACATATCAGCCTACATAGACATTAAACCAATTTCAGTGTGGGATTAACTTACGACTTTCACTCAAACCAAATTTAAAATGATGTTACAGCATCTTGATCAAGTCTTGACTGATATTTGACGTCAAATTGATATTGAGGTGCCGGCTGGGATAGATCAGCAACTGTCATTTGAGTATATTTTTTATTTCTCGATTAATTTTTGGAGAAACTTCTGTGACCATTTTGATAATTAAGATCAACAAATGTTCTCCCAAACTTTAAAAGAGCAACTTCTAAGCAGCAAAATTTTCTTCTTGGGAAACTTGGGACTAGTTTCCTCCTTTTTGTGTATTGTTGGGGTATGCCTTTATTTTTGTTATTCCAGTCTTACACTCTTTAGAAACAGGTGCTTATTTCTAAAGAGTGTGAGTGTTAAACAACAGATCAACCTGGGGTTTGTGAACTAGGCACCAATGCATGTTTTGGGCCTGCAAGAAGGGTTAAACAAAATAACATTTTTCCTGCAGTTCTTCTGATCACCACAATTCCTGTCATTTGCTCTACTTTTACTCATTATGCACCACAACTCTCTCAGAGTGTGTCTGTTCCCGGGGCGAAGCTCTCCGAGGGCCTAAAGTTGACACCTGATGTTTTTTCCAACCAACCGACAGGAATAATTAATTAATCAAGATGTCTACAGAGATTTCGATATCTCGTGGGAGCTTCTGTTAAAACTAAATATACTTTGTGTTGTTATTATTGTGATGCCTGTATTGAAACGATGTAACGATGTAACGTAATTCGCGTGACAAGACAAATCAGAAGTTTGATTTTCCAAACAAATTGTTTTCTCTACATTATCATGATCTGTCAATCTTATCGAATCCTCTAATAATCTGCACACAGAAAGTTCCTGATGGCCACTGACATGTTCACGGAAAGCACCAGCTTTTCCTTCTGAACAATGATTTCCTTAACTCTTATCATTATTTTTATCTTAATTTGAAAACCACATGCATAACTGCATGAAGTGCGTAAGACCATGTGCTTTGCCTAAAATTTCCCCTGGCTAAAGAAAATCTTCCTTATCCAGTGCAAAGAGAAATCTTCCTTATCCAAATCCTGACCATAATATTCCCCACAGTAAAATTAGCCTAATATTAGTGCACTGCGGTGCGTTAATATTACAGAACGTTTCAAAATCTATGTTTGTATTATAAATCACAATTTAAACTACAGTTGCAAGCTATAAATTTGCACACACACACACAAACTCACACACACACAACTATGTAGTTTAGGAAATGTTGATTTGAAATGATCACTTTTTAAACAGTGAAACCAAATACTTTTACAGCATGCATACTTTTAAAAAATAGAAGTTCATTGTAAAAAATATTTTTTTCAAAGTTTTCAGTCATTCTACTTCAAAACTAATTATTTGTTAAATTTCAATTTCTGACTGAAAATAGTTTCAAAGCAAATCCTACATTTTTATTTTTTTTGTCCAGTGTAATGAAATATTATTGTTAAAACCATCTGAATAAAAAGCCCTCCTTTTATAAAAGGAGCTGACCAGCACCACCTGATCTTTGTTTGCTCTCGTAAACATAAAAGCAGGAGCAAGAGTCATAAAGCCCTGAGAGAGCGAACAGAAATTAGCATACTGTATGAAAATGACCACTCTGTTGCTAAGCAGCAGAGCCAAGCCTTTCCCGTGAATGGATATTGCCACACGCTACAACAGTTTTGAGTGAATCTGAGTGTGGGAGTTGATTTTCACATTTCACAGAAGGCTGATTCAGTTCGAGATATGATAATGGACAGTGAAGCAATAAAATTTTTCCAGGAAATCAAGTAGTAGCCCCAAGTATTATTTTTTTTTTTTTTATTGTGTGTGTGTAAGTGAGCGGCAAACCTCAGAATATGATACAAAGTTTCATTTGGACAGTGTTCCGTCATGTGTACGGTATGCTTGCTTTTATTGTAATGGTTTACTTCAAAGCAGCCATTCCAGCTTGTGTATGAACCTTAAACGCACTCTGGACTGTGAACTCTTAACACGTGGATGGGCCGTGTAAAATCACGTGAATGAATGAATCATGTAAAATCCATTTGTAGTGTGAGCAGAGCAGCAACACGCTGGGCATTATGGCTAAAATGACACCAGCAGCATCATTCAGACCTGAGAAGTGAAGTCCAAGAGGTCAGATGTTGTAATGAATTCAGTTTGTGGCCTGCATGGAGACTGTGGTCAAAAAATTTTTTTACAAATTTCTGCAGAATTAGGCTCATACACGTTTGTTTATGAAATATTTTGGCTAATACGAATGTTCTTTCAGCTCAATTTGATGTTTTGACACATTATTAGGTCCATGTAAAAATTATAAATAGTGACATACAGTTTTATATATATTGAAGACCAACATAATGTGCATTATCATTCAAAAGTTTGGAGTCAGTAGGACTTTTCTCTTTTTAAAATATTTTTTTTATTCATCAAGGACACCTTAAACTGATCAAAAGTGACAGTAAAGACTTTTTTTAATATTTCACAATATTTATGTTTTAATGTATTGTTGTACTGTATAGCATAAATACATTTACCACCCCAAACTTTTGAACCATGTTGTAAATCATCAATATTATTAACTCATAAACCAATACATGAAAATAAAATAAGCTATACTAAGCACTCTATCATTTAACATTAGCATGGTCTACATTTAGCATTTCCATCCTCCTAGCATATAGCTGCAGTGCAGCGTGTGTGAAATTTGAGGCTTGTAACCGAAGCTCCACAGCTTAAAACTTTGCATCCCTCTACCATATGGTGTTTACCGAATTACACTAAAAGATTCATTAGCGCCTGCCCCTTATAATATAAGACACAGATCTTACCTTAGCAGTAGCTCACACCCTCAGGGTTCAGCTTACACATTACGACTATTCTTATTACCCGTGTTCAAATGTAACAAAAAAACAGTATGTTTAAAGTTCATTTTCTTATCTAGGCCTAAACTCTCTCATTCTGTCCCCCTTGCAGGGCTATTCAAGTCTGTTTTCGGCTAAATGGCGACCGCAGACCCAGCGCCAGCCTGGTGGAAACTGACTTTCCTGCGTAAGAAGAAATCGGAGACGAAAGTGTTGTACGAAATCCCTGGAGACCACAGCAGCAACGCCGGGGAGACGCCCGGGACACCCGACGCAGCCGCGGACAGCCAGTTTAACGCCCGCTTGGAACGCATCGTGGACAAAACGGCGACGAAGGGACGCCATGTGAAAGTCTCACACTCGGGCCGGTTTAAAGAGAAGAAGAGAATCCGCTCTACGCTAGCAGAAAACCCTGACCTGTTCCCTGAGGCAGAAACAACGACTAATGAGAATAATAAAAGTGGAAAATAGCCCCTGTGTACACATAGAGTCACTGTGCGTGAAGCAGCTCAAGAGGGCCTTGGCCTAGCACTCTTCCACTGATGTCCTCTGCAGTTTACAATCGCCTGAGGTTGAGCCTGAAGCTGACAGATCTATACTAATGTTTGAGAACAAAGACAGGCACGAACCCAAAGATCAGGTTTCTTCACAGAAAAACACAGCAGCGCTGCATTGTGGTCATCTGATGAAAGGCTGACAGTTAGCAAATGTTTAGCCGAGAGAAGTCCACTGAGAGAGAATCAAATCAATCTTATATCAGCACAAGATATTAGTAATGTTTTGATTATTCTCGTTTCCTGTATTTTATATGGCGAAAACTACAATTGCAGCTACAGCACTTTCGATTCAATATAGAAATATTACCAGCATTAATATGATAGTATATCAAAAGATCATATAGAGATGTTTAGCCTATTCAAAAATTATAATATATTGTAATTCTATAAAAAATATTATTATCATTATTTTTAAAAAGTAGAAGTGTCTGATTTGTGTCTGAAGTTGTGTCTCAATTTTAAATTGATGTGCCTGTGTTGTTTATTTGATATTTATTGTACATAGTTTATAAAATGCAATCTGAACTTGGTGGGGCTTTTCCATTTTAATTAATTTTGTGTTATGTTAAAAGAAATATAGTCAAATATTTGTACACTGCCTAATGTAATTGTTTGCCTAGCTGGGATTTGAAATTGAATTTTGTACAAAATTGCATGTTGTTTTTAAATATGCATTTCTAGAAAATAAATGAATGCACTGAAAATGGCAGCTGTATTTTAATGTCTAGCCTATCTTTCTGTGTTCTTCAAATGCATCTCTGAAACAGGATCACTAAACCTATATGTAAACAAACTACACACATTCCTGCTTGTACTGACTGGCTGTTCCAGTTCTCTTTTGTTTCCACCTGAGCTTAATACAGCCTCTTTTGTCCTTTTATTCAGGTTTTCCACCAAGAGCAATGGTCTTTTCTTTCCATTGTCTTTTTTTCCATAACAATAATTCCCATAAACACAGCTGAGACAAAACTAGTTTAATTGTCGTCCAGCAGAGGGTGATAGAGCCAACACTACATACGGGGAATGTAGACAACCTTCCCCGGAATGACTCATGCTTTCATGTTATTGATAGACTTTGGGCTCACGACACATTTGTTTGTCGATCCATCGACTGATAGACAAATATAATGTTGATATCCATTTGATATCAGTCGAGCATCAGTCAATACTTTGTCCAATGCCAATATCATCCTTTTTTCTTCATTTGACATAATCAAACAGTCTCCTCCTAAGCAATCACAAAATATATCTTAATATCATGATACAATTTGACTAAAGCGATGGGTCTATATGTCGTCTGCGCCCTATAACACAAAACAATGCGCTCTGGCGGAAGGATATGTCTGAGCTGCACTGCGGCCCTATATAAAAGTGAACTCGACGTCATCGACCGCAGATCTATTCTTCTCTCTTCTGATTTTTGTTGACATCCGAGCGACTGAGCTCTTCGCCGAAATGGCCGTGTGATCTGCAGCCTGTAGACAGCGCGCAAACTCCTCAGTGCATCAACATAGTGCACTGCCTCATTACATTTATTGCAAAATGGCGTAAGTATACTTTTAAGTGTTTTTGTCTTACAGTGTCGAGTCGTTTAGACAGCCGGCGATGCGGAAGTGTACCATTAACGTTATAAGCCTTATGACCACATATGTTTTAGACTATTTCTCGTGTGCCTTACAGATATATTGGGAATTTATTATTTTAATAGATTTAGATGAATGTTTTCCGTGCGAGTAATGTCATGACAACCGTCTCGAGCTTAGCGCGCGCCATGTGTCTGCCTGGCAGAGACGACATCAGTCGATGGATTTGTAGTCATATCTGTCTTAGAATGTACCATAAGGTCTCTATTTTCTACAGGGGACCCATTTCTAATAAACCTGATAGTTTTACTCGAGTTAACACGAGTTGAGACATTTTATTTGACCTTTCTTTGTCGTCGCGTCTTCTCTATAAAATGGCGCACGTTCCTGAAAAGGGAGCGGCGAGCGCTGAAATGGCGGTGTCTTATTCGACTTCAGTAACGTTACAACAGTAGTGCATCCCAGTGTATTTTACCAAAAACGACATTTTCGGTTCATTTTAATATTTTTGAAAACCAGTGAGCTTTAGCCTCTGATAAATTGGAATTGAACACTTATAAATAGAACCTAGTCTGCTGACTGTAAGTGATAAAAGAGTCACGTGGTCGATGTCCATAGAAGGGTTGGAGGGTAGGGTGTGGGCAGATGATGTCATTGTGCGTCATTCATCATAACTAATGAGAATTAATTTTTTTAGCTTTCATATTTGATTGGTTTACTATTATTATTTAAATTGGCTTTTATTGTTATATAAGCGATTAACTACTTTTCATCTTTTTTTGCAGGTCCCTTGTGGCAACTCTGACCTTTGCTGTACCTGACAGCACGAAACTATTCGAATTCTCAGTAGAAGACTCTCTGATTCCACTTGAAATAGACAATCATGTCTTTGAAGAGCTCACGGTTTGGCCCGGACGATATGGAAGTCCTTTTTTGGGACTCATCATCACCGATGGCTGACCCTCTTGGGTCCTTCCTAGATAAAGATGAGGAGGTTCTTCCTCTCGGAGGCGCTGAATCGCCCCTTTCATCTTTCTCTTCCTCTCCACTTCCCTCTCTCTCCCCACCCTGCACTCCTCCCTTCCCTCAGCGGGGGGAGAAGGCTGGGCACAATCAGATGTCCCTGTCGTGGTTCCCCTCAGATGAACTGTGCCTAGATAATGATGGCGCAGACAGTGGTAATGGTAAGGTGTAGCAATGTATTCAGAATACACCTGCGGTTCTCTAGTTTAAGCATTCAGTTGTTTAATGTTTGTTCTTTTTTCAGATCATTCATTCAGTCAAATGGATTGGATGACAGAGCGAATTGATCTGAGTGAGTTTGATCTGGAGTCTTTGATTGGCTCCTGTGATTCTGAGGATCCACCCAGTTCTCCCGAGGAACTCATTGCTTCTCTGGAGTCACAGATAGACCTGGAGTCCCAGCCTGTAGCTTCTGACCATACCCCTTCACCCTCTCCCCCAGCAACTGTCCCTGAAATTGAGCAACTTTCCAGCCTTTCATTCACTTTGAATACTCCAGTTTCTACTCCATTCGTTCCCTCAACACCCTGCGATGCGTCAGATTCCTCCTCTGTAGTCCCTGAGCCCCAGGCCGAGCTCGATATAAAGTGTGAACCGGCCTCCCCAGTCCCATCACCTTCCATCCTTCCACCCGAGTCCCCTACTGACACCCTTGAGCTTGGTTGTGAGGTGGACATAGCTGAAGTTCAGAGTCCCACCCCTGTTGAGATGCGGGTGCCCAAAATTGTCCTGTCCCTCTCCCCAACCCGCATAGTTCTTGTCCTTGCTCCCAAAGAGGCGGCTAATGTGATGGCGACCCATCCAGGTAAGGTGGTTGTGGATAATTCCCCAAGTCCAGCCTCTCCCGACCAACAAACCCCTGCCTCTCCCCAGTCTCGGTCTTACAGGGTGAAGCCATACCCTACACCTGATTCTAAGCCCACCCAAAATCAGCAGTCAGAGTCGCCTGCCCTTACAGGTAGAGTGAAGTCAACCAGTGGCCCAAAGGTTGTGGTCGAGAAGAAAAAGCTGAAGAAAATGGAGCAGAACAAGACTGCGGCGACCCGCTACCGACAGAAGAAGCGCGCAGAGCAGGAATCCCTCCAGTCAGAGTGTGCAGCTCTGGAGGAGAGGAATCAAGAGCTGGCGGAGAAAGCAGAATCACTCGCTAAAGAGATTCATTATCTGAAAGAGCTAATGGATGAAGTCAGGAGGGCAAGAGAGAGTAGGAATGTGAGGTCATAGAAAGAAATGGATGTAGAGGCTTAGAGCTGAGAGAAATGGACTGTTTCAGCATAGCCTGAAGTGCAGAATAATAGGGATGTTGGTCCTAAAAGTATTTCTTGAAGGGTTAAATAAATGTTTTGATTCTTCCCCAGTGTCTTAGAGTTTCCTTTTAGCATGACAGCTATCAGTAAAGCCTGATATACTTTTACAAGTGTATTTTTTTTTTTTTTTTAAATTTTGTGTATCTTTACTGTATGCACGGTATTAAATATAGCAGTGCATTGTGTATTGTTGATTTTGTCTGTCTTGACACTTCTTAATTGAAATTGTGCTGTGTAAATACTCAGAATTTAAACTTTCCTAATGTCTTTATTCATAGAAATAGTATGGTGTACACTTATTAGATTGTGTATGGAACTTCTATGGGCATTTCACTACTTACTATCTTGAAAGTTATTTGTGTAATAAACATTTAAGAAGACATTTGTATGCGTTTCATGTGTCCTTCCATGATGAAACCGGAGCAGATAATAGCTATAGTAATTTATAAAACTTGTAGACAGTTGTTCACCATCTCTATAGGTAGGTCATGTGATACAGATTTTTTGGGGATGTAGAATAATGTGGGTAGTAAATATATTTAGTCCAAGGCAATTTCCACTATACTAATATAATAAATCAGTGTTCATGCTTTTTGGTTATAAGAATTTATTTTCATTTCGAAGGTTTTCACATATTTAGAAATGTCAAACTTATAGTTGTATTTGACATAAAAAGCACCACTCAGTATTGCAATTTAACTGTAAAATTATTCTTTATTGATATGAAAATATGAAGTGAAAAGCATGCAAGAACTAGATTCCTCAGTCATCTGAGTGTCTTCGGTTAAAGGAGTTGAACATCACTTTTGAGGCTAAAATGTTTGCCTAAGCACTTGGGAATTCATTGTATATTATCATGTGCCAAAAATTTGCGGACATGATAAATATTATGCAATAGTAACAACCATGCCATTTTTAAATAAAACTTTAGGTAGAATAAAATGTTTATATCATAGTCGTAAGTAACGTCCTCATTATATACCAATCACATCAAATTCACAACAAAAAGAAACTAGTTTGTACCTCTGTATGTATGCTGCTAAAAAGTTAAAAAGCAGTGGAATGTCCAGTTCAAATTCAGTTAACATTCTGTCAATATGACTTTGAAAAAACAGTGTGAGTGGCCTTATGGCAGGGGCGTTCCCTCTGAGGAGGCAAGGGAGGCAGTGCCTCCTCAAAAAATTGGTTGACAAAATAATCAATATTACGAACATAAATCGCAAATATTACTAAATATTGCATTCAAAGTATAAAAGTCACTGGTTTTTATAAAGTAAAACTGTCCAACAGTGACACCCGCAGCTAAAGTTACAAAGGCTTGCCTTCAGTCCAATGGCTTACAAGAGAGACCCCTTGCCGTGACTGTTCTGGGTTGTAATTGAGAATGAATGGGGGAAGTCAATAGCTGCGTCCAAAATCACATACTTCCCTACTATATAGCATGCGGAAAACAGTATGTGAGGTGAGTAGTATGTCCACATTTATAGTATTCTTCTTCTTCTTTTAATTTTATTGGTGGTTAGCAAACCAACTTAAAGGGATACTCCACCCCAAAATAATAATTTTGTCATTAATCACTTACTCCCATGTCGTTCCAAGCCCGTAAAAGCTTCATTTGTCTTCAGAACACAATTTAAGATATTTTGGATGAAAACCGGGAGGCTTGTGGCTGTCCCATAGACTGCCAAACAGTTTCAAGGTCCAGAAAAGTATAAAAGACATTGTCAGAATAGTCCATCTGCCATCAGTGATTCAACTGAAACATAATGAAGCGTCGAGAATACTTTTTGTAAGTTTAAAAAACAAAAATAATGACTTTATTCAACAATTTGTCTCCTCTGGTCCCTCCGCATCACCATAGCGTCATTTTGGAGAATATTCGCTGAATGCAAGCAGTGTAAATACAATGTATCCTTGTGTCCAGCTGACACAATAACTAATGCAGTTTGCATTCAGCGGATATTTTCCAAAATGACGCTATGGTGATGCGAAGAGACACAGAAGAGACAAACTGTTGAATAAAGTCATTATTTTTGTAAGGAAAGTCCTCGGGGACAGGACCTTAAATTTGTGTAGCAAAAATTAGTGGAAAAAAAGTGGAAATCCAATATTTACCCCAGAGATAAGGTAATACATTTGTAAAATTAAAATCAAATTGATATAATCCCCAAGTGACATTTGTGATATGTTGCTAGAATTTCAAATAACTTTGATACGAATTCCCAGTTATGTGTGGGTACTGTTTATATTTATATGTATAAAGTCTCGTTTACAATTCACTCAAGGAACGAGGAGAATTCTTTGATTTAGATTATAATCCAACAAGCAAAGGTTTACAAACACAGGAACTCTGGGATGACATAACAGCCGACGCAAACACAGGGCTTCAGTAGACAAGGAAACTAATGAGGGAACACCTGGAAATAGTGAACATGATGACATGAGGGAAAACACAGCTGGAACCAAATAAACATAATGAGGACAGGAACAGAAAAAAAAAAAAAAAAAAAAAAGGAAAACCGGAACTAAGACGGGGTAAAACAAGGAAACACAAGTCCACAACACTGACAACACATGTATTTATTCATATTTATAAGTGATTTATAGTATATGGTTCCCAATCCTGGTCCTGGAGAACCCCCAACACTGCACATTTTAGATGTCTCCCTATTCACACACACCTGATTCATCTCATCAGCTCATTAGTGAAGACTCCAAGACAGGGGTGTCAAACTCAGTTCCTGGAGGGCCGGAGCCCTGCAGAGTTTTTTTCCAACCCTGCTTCAACACACGTACCATGTAGCTTTTAAATAAGCCTGAAAGACTTCATTAGTTGGATCAGGTGTGTTTAATTAGGGTTGAATCTAAACTATGCAGGACACCGACCCGCCAGGAATTGAGTTTGACACCCCTGCTCCAAGACCTCAGATGTGTGTGTCAGATAAGAGAGACACCAAAAACGTGCAGTGTTGGGGGTTCTCCAGGACCAGGATTGGGAACCACTGGTTTATATAAATATATATTTCTTAAATAACTAACTAACTAATATATATATATATATCTTGATTTGACAGCACTACTTAAAAGTCTTAAAATTACCTTCATAAAGCCTGCATAAGCCCTGAAAATGCTGCTTCCTTTTTCATCACAAGGGCTTCTAGTGGCAGTGAGCTGTAAACAAAAGGGATGCACACAGATGCAGTGCACCTCTAACTACCGCTGTTGCACTTTATGCATCAACACCCTGTGGGCTGTGCTCACACATACAGTACCTAACTATTTACATATTAACTTAACTTACACAAACTTAAACAATAGCAATATAAGAACATGAACTGATTTGCAGAGTCTTAACCTGTTAAATTGTCCTACAGGTAATCATACTCTTGAAGAACCTGCATACAGTTGTCTGGTGCGGACACACCTGCGGCCAGATTGTCCCGCATTCTGGATAAACAATTCCCCAATTCAGAAGACAAAGGTTGTGGAGCACCGCACAGCAAGCAACAACATCTGGCACAAAGGCAGGTCTCATTTCTAGGGCCTTGAAGAAGAAGATGGAGTGCCAGCTTGTATTCAGCATACTGAAGGCTCTTTCAACAATGTTCCGTAAAATGATCTGAACTTCCCATCACTACTCGTTGATTATTGGTTGATATACCAGAAGGAAGGCTAGCCTCCCTGCGAGGTTTCTTTTCTCAACACTCCTCAGCGCTGACAGTGAACACTCGATGGTGAATGGTACGGTTTTTTTTTTTTTACTAACGGAGGCACGAGAGCTCAGCTCACCCCCGGCCTCCCCCACCGCTTCTCTAACACTTAGCAACTGTAATACATCAGCAGATTTGGCACATTTGTGATAGAAAAGTGGCGCTTTCATGTTATGGTGTTACAACTGTGAAATTACAAACAAAAAATACATATCTGAGACATGAACTGAAACGAATTGTGAATTTTATTAACATTAAATCGTCCTCATTTTCACCTCAAAATTTTGGGGAAGCTGTGCCTCCCCTGCCTCCCCCGACAAGTCGCCACTGCTTTCAAACTGTGCTTTGTGTGCCTAACTGAAATTACGTCCCTTTCCCTCAAGTTAACCTTAAAGTTACGTGATGTAATCGCCAACAACAAATCTGATTGGTTAATACACATCTTGATTTGATTTGAATAACTCAAAACTCAAACATAATCAAATCACTTTTCATAGCCCAAACCCAAATATTCCAGTATAAATATACAGTATATAATAATATACATTTTTCCCACGCCTATGGTTCACAATTAAAAAATATTGGTAACATTTTACAAAAAGGTGCCATTTAATGTGTTAACAAACATGAACAAGATTTATTACAGTATTTATTAATCTTTGTTTACATTAGTTAATACAAATACTGTTGTTCATTGTTAGTTCACAGTGCATAAACTAATGTTAACAAACACAACTTTTGATTTTAATAGTGCATTAGTAAATGCTGAAATTAATATAAACTAAGATTTAATAAATGCTGTAGAAGTAGGCTATTGTTTATTCTTAGTTCATGTTAACTAAAGTAGTTAACTAATGTTAACTAATTAAATATTATTGTAAATTGTTACTGCCTTTAGTTATTATTTTGCAATAAATATAAATGTGTGTTAAAACACTATGAAATGTATAATTAGTATTAAAATATTAAATAAAATAAAAAAATAATATAAATAAAATACAAAATAGAATTACATTTGTTCTGAAGTTTATTTAACCAGGAAAATGTGACAACATTAAGTGTAACAGGGATATATATTTGTGTGTGTGTGTGTGTGTGTGTGTGTGTGTGTGTGTGTGTGTGTGTGTGTGTGTGTGTGTGTGTGTGTGTGTGTGTGTGTGTGTGTGTGTGTTTACAACACCACCGCACAACACTGCCTTATGTGTAATAAACAATTTTTTTACATTCCTCTAAGATTCACGTTATGTCACCTTATTCTTCACTGCAGAATGCATCTTCCACTCATTTTCTCCTTGTCTAATTCTGTGTTCACTGTAGAACAAGGATGCAATGATTAGGTTTATATGAATAATATTCACATAACAAGTTAATATGTAACCGAATGTGAAAGCCGTTTTTATAATATTGTGGAATCTAAAACACTTACATTTGACTGGTAAGAAAGGTTTCTCTCCATTCTCTGCTACCATCTCCTCTATTTTCCGCAAGAGTTCAGTCACCTGTGACCTGTCCTGGCTGGCTTTGGTACAGTCCAGGACATGGTAATAGTTCCAGCAATGCTGCATCAGTTTCAGCAGCTCGCCTCTGTCCCGCTGGATGTGATCCTCAATTGATGTCCCATACAGCCGATCTCCACATGAAAACAGCACCAGTGTGTGCTGACAAGCCTCCTTGCCAAACATTTCCAAGTGGCCCTTAAGGGCCTGTCTCTTTTTGGGAGTGAGGGTGGAGACCACGGGGATGACCAGTAAGAGTACATGTGGGCCAGGATGTAGAAGCCCTGCCCCTAGTTTGATTTGTTTTCGTATGCTGCTCGGTGTGCGCTGGACGGAGAACCAATCCCAGCCTGGTGTGTCGACAACCGTGAGGCACTGACCAGCAACCAATGCTTGATGACAGACAGACACCTCAGTGGGGCGTCCTGTTTCAAACACACGACAGCCCAACAGAAGATTTCCTGCAGAGCTCTTACCTGCTCCACTCCAGCCTACTAACAGCACTCGCAACTCTGTTAAAATGGAGAAAGTGGGAAATTGTGAAAACGAACTTAACATGATCAAAATGCACTTTACATGACCTAAGCAGACATTCTGGAATAGTTCCACCAAACCAAAGGTAAAAGAGAATGAAATACACAGGAACTCACCTCTTGGTGAAGAGCTAAACATTGCTGCTGTCCCTTCCACTTCTGTACCTCTATCTTCTTCTCTTTCATTTTCAGTGTCTTCATCCCCAAATCCAAGGTTTGGCCGCGCCATTTCAAAAAACCAGCCTTGATTCTCCTGCACCATCTCCTCCACTTTCTGCAAAAGCTCTGCAACCGGAGCACTTTTGTCTGAGCAGGTGTTATCCAAGGCATGGTACCTACAGCCACACCTCTCCACAAGCCTCTGCAGCGCTGCCCCGCCATCCACAATAAATTCCTCCACACCCATGTCCTGTGGCAACTGGTCCTCACAGGTGAACAAAACTATTGTGTGCCTCCATATCCCTGCTCCCAGTGCCTGAACTCGGGCCCAAAGACCTTGCCAGTGGTGTTCAGTGAACGGAACTCCAATAGGAACCACCATCAGCAGGGCATGAGGACCAGGAGAACATCGATCAGTGATGGACTGCTGATTCTTTGAGTCTGACTCGTCAGTCGTTCCTTCAGTTTCCAGCTTCCATCCAGGTGTGTCAATGATTAGTAGCCGCCAGGTGAGTATGTTTACCCAGTGTTGTTGGTCTGTTTGGGAATTGTTTTTTTTCTGGCTCAAGATAGTATTCAGAGTTGAGGTCTTACCGGAGCCCTGGAACCCCAGCAACAGGAGGCGCCGGGCAGGTAGAGAAGAGTCCTCTGCTTTCGAGAAACAGAGATAAAACAGAAATGATATGGTGAGTGATTGAACTTGTGGTTCAATTCTTACTGATGACATCCACAACACCGATACCATCTTCACGACATTCTGAGCAACTCTGGAGCATCCCTGTAACCTGTAATGATCAGGTTTATATACCACAGTGATGATTTCATAGTATATACATTTAAATTGTAGTCCTTGACTACATAGCCTTAATCATAAGCAGTCCTATGATCAGAAAATATTCTCTGCTACCAGATCCTCTGTTTTCTGCAGGAGTTCAGTCATCTATGCCCTGTCCCTGTTCCAGCAATGCTGCATCAACCCTAACCATTATCCTTATGATCTCATTCTAATTCTGATCCAGGATCAGAATGAATGACTATTGTGTGGACATCTGCCTTTGTATGATGGCAAACTGATCTAGATACAGCCAAGACTCTCAGGAAGCCCCTGAGACACAGGAAGCGCATGTAATGAAGAAGGGAAGTGAGTCAGCTGTGTGTGTGTAAGGATTTGAAAGTAAATGTCTGTCCGACAAACAAGTAAGATGAATTGAAGTTAAAGTTTAATGTTACTTACCAGCATTTAAATCAGAAGAGACTGTAGCCATCTTGTGTCTAGCTGGAGCGTTGTCTCCTTCCCTCGCTCTCTTTCTTCCCTTTCGCTCTCTCTCTCTCTCTTGCTGTTTAGTCTCAGCAACCAGTTGCTCTTGACTCAAAACATGTCTTTCTCCCCTCTCACCTCCCTCCTACTCTCTTTCCCTCCCTCTTCAACTATTTATTATTATTATTATTATTATACTACACCCTTGCAGCCTTTCCCTCTGCTTCTTTTTCACTCTCTTTCTTTCTTGCAATGATGCAAGCAGGGACAATCAGCAGGAGGGAGCTGGGAGAAAGAGGCAAGTAGAGATAAGAGGGATGCAAGGAGGGGAGTGAGTGAAAAAAAATATGTGGCTTCTGATTGTCATCTTATGAGAGTGAGTGGGCTGAGTGTGACAAATATTTTACGGTAAGCAGCCTCCCACAATTCTTGGGTAGTAATACATAGTAATTCTGGGGGTGGAGCAGAGTCTGTCAATAGACCAATGAAAACATGGAAGTATCAAGTTTTGCCCCACCTACCTGATTCTGTAGTATGACCTAAACCCAGCAGCACTCAAACTCTAGAGCAAAGGACACCAAAACAAAACTATATAGTGTCATAAATTAAAACAGAAAAAGCATTCTTACATTATACAGCAGTCTGAGTATGAAATAAGATAAAGTAAATAAGATAAAGCAATATTTATATAATAACAAATTTGTAAAGATATTAGAATAAATAAAAATGATTAACATAAAGTTTTAAGTGTTTCAGAGGGTTTCAATACACATTATGATCTGTGTGACAAAAAGTAGTGCACAAAGGTAGCACTTGCTTTGCTAGAACATTAAAAACTGTTAAATTACTAATAGGATTCTGAGTATCTGCACATATAAGGATACTTGGAAATGATATAGCTGATGATTTGGCTAAAAATGCCAAGAAAAAGAAGAAGAAAAAGGAAAGAAATAGGCTAAATACGAATGTACCTTTAGGTAAAGAAGTAGTAAAATCAGTTATTAAAAAGAATATTACAAAAGAGTGGAAAGGAATCTGGAATGTAGATATCAAGGGAAGATATTTGAATAAAATTAAGAAGCAGATACTAAAAGAACTAAGTGGGGGAGGAATAGGAAGGAAGAGGGCTTCATTACTAAGCTAAGACTGAGTCATTCAGGACTGACTGCATCACTGTTTTTAATTGGTATACATGATAATAGCTTATGTGAGGATTTTGGTGTTAAAGAAACAATAGAACATATATATATATATATATATATATATATATATATATATATATATATATATATATATATATAGAGCACTGGGCTACATAAAGGAAAATAAATACGATAAAGTCTGATCTGCCCCACTCTGAAACTTGATATAAACAAATGAAAATGTATAGGTATTAAGGAAGAAAATAAGAAATTACCTTAAATAAATCCTGACTGCATAACAGCACAGTAGGTGGTGATATGCATACAGGGTGCAATGCGCCAATAAACCAAGAAGAAGACCTGGGAGTTTATGGAAAGGAGTTTTGTAAAACTTTAGTATGGCCTAGCACCCCAATGTGAAGGTTTGATTCACCATAGTGGATTTAGAGATTTGACAGATTAAGACAGTAAACAAACAAGTGGATTTGGTGAGTGAATCTAATAAATATACAATTTAAGCATATAGGCTAATAAAAAATAAAGTTTTTGAAATGATGTGGCTTCCAGCGCATATTGGTATTTTAGGAAATGAAAAGGTAGACAAGCTAAGCAAGCACTGCAAAAGGAGGGACAGCCTTTCAAGATCGGAAGGAAAGAGTATTGCATGGGGAAAAATTATTAAAGAATGGCAGCAGAGTTGGGATCAAGAGCTAAAAGTAAGACATATAAGTCTATTTGGGGGGTGGGGTGAAGAGCTGACACAGTGGAAAGTAAAGGGAAAATAGAAGAGAAGAGCCAGTTTTATCCATAGGACATAATAACCCTTACCAAAAAGTAGTATACTTCAAGTTTATTTTATTAAGTATACTTAAGTATAGTTCAAGTATATTTAGACTTTTTGTAAGTATAAGTCAAGTATACTTAAATGTCATTTTAAGTATATTTCTGAGAAGTACATAAAGCCCATTTCTGAGAAGTACATAAAAAGTAAACTAAAAGCATACTTTCCTATTTTTAGTTTAAAAGAAGTATACTAATAGCACACTTGAATAAACTTCTTTTTCGTTAGGGAAGTTAAATAGTACACTTCATATGATAGGGAAACACCCAACAGTGATCAGTGCCAAACACCTGAGACTGCAGAACATGTAGCTACTTGTTTATTGCACAAGAAAAGAACTACAAAGGATGGTCATGATAAAAGACATGGAGACTAACAGGGAGTGGAGTAAATAATACTGGATTGCAGTAGGAGAGGGAAAATAATGAAATATTTGAGTTGCTTTCTGACTAAAACGGAAAGAGTAGGCCTAAAAAAAAAAATCAGTATAACGCAGCGCCCTGGAACCCTGAAACCTGGGAATCTGGTATAGGGAAGAGTTTTAAATGTATGAAGAATTACAATTACCTCCAGTAAATATATAGCAGCTCCAGAAGATGGCGGTAATGCAGCACCAAGGATGCAAGCTGCCTTTAAAACCCAAATAAAACGAAGAAGAAATATTTGACACGCAGCGCCATCTGACACATGAGTCCTGATTGATTAGATTTGCGGTAAACGCATTTAATCGTAGATTATGACAAATTCACCACATGGAGAAGACTGTGGCTTTACCTCGCTAAAACCGAAAAGGTCAGTTTATTTATTTTGCATTCATTTTTATAGCCTACCTGTAGATGAATGTAGTTAGTATTGTGATCCTCTGAATGCCGAGTGCGACTCTGTCTGAAGTTCTGACTTCGAGTCTCAAGTTGCCAACTCTCTAAAAACAGTTTGTGGACGTGAGTTGTGCTGTAATATTTAATGTTTTACAAGTGGGCCAGACTGCCCATACAAAGTAACGTTACTGTGGTGCCATGATAGTACATGGTATTTGTTGGTAGCATTGTAGTACTTTATATACCATTACAGAAATGACAGTGACAGTACTGTACATGAACAAACAACAACAGCACCCTGATACTCTTTGTAGTTTATGGCTATATCATATCATTGTGTTTATTTGCACTTACATGCTATTTGTATTTGTGTTTACCTCTTTCTATTTTACTCCTAGAAACTGGTCTCAGTATGTCTTGTGAATGTATCTCTGTATGTGTCCGGTTAGATGTCACTGAATTTCTCAAATCATGTAAGTTCCTAGTAAGCCATTCAAAAGATAACGTACAGTACAGGTCAAAAGTTTGGAAACATTACTATTTTTAATGTTTTTGAAAGAAGTTTCTTCTGCTCATCAAGCCTGCATTTATTTGAACAAAAATACAGAAAAAAACAGTAATATTGTGAAATATTATTACAACTTAAAATAATAGTTTTTAAATTTATTATACTTTAAATTATCATTTATTTCTGTGATGCAAAGCTGAATTTTTAGGATCATTATCACATGATCCTTTAGAAATCATTCTAATATGATGATTCATTATCAAAGTTGGAAACAGTTCTGCTGCTTAATATTTTTTCAGAACATGTGATACTTTTTTAGGATACTTTGATGAATAAAAAGTAAAAAAACAAAAAAAAACAAAACAAAGAAGCTATGTTTTTAAAATATAAAAATTTTGTAATAACAATATACACTACTGGTCAGTAATTTGGGGTCAGTAATTTTTTTTTCTTTCATTTTTTTTTAAATAAAATCAATACTTTTATTCAGCAAGGATGTGTTAAATTGATAAAAAGTGATAGTAAAGAAAATATATTATTAGAAGATATATTATTAGAATTTTTTTTTTTTTTGAATAAATGCAGTTCTTTTTAACCTTTTATTCATCAAATATATTAGACAGCAGAACTGTTTCCAACACTCATAATAAATCAGAATATTAGAATGATTTCTAAATGATCATGTGATAGACTGGATGTTTCATGTGACACTGAAGGCTGGAGCAATGATGCTGAAAATTCAGCTTTGCATCACAGGAATAAATTGTTTTTTTTTAAGTATATTCAAATAGAAAACTATTATTTTAAGTTGTAAAAATATTTCACAATATTGCTGTTTTTTCTGTATTTTTGATCAAATAAATGCAGGCTTGATGAGCAGAAGACACTTCTTTCAAAAACATTAAAAATAGTAATGTTTCCAAACTTTTGACCTGTACTGTACAGTCGTGGCCAAAAGTTTTGAGAATTACATAAATATTAGTTTTCAAAATGTTTGCTGCTAAACTGCTTTTAGATCTTTGTTTCAGTTGTTTCTGTGATGTACTGAAATATAATTACAAGCACTTCATACGTTTCAAAGGCTTTTATCGACAATTACATGACATTTATGCAAAGAGTCAGTATTTGCAGTGTTGGCCCTTCTTTTTCAGGACCTTTGCAATTCGACTGGGCATGCTCTCAATCAACTTCTGGGCCAAATCCTGACTGATAGCAAACCCATTCTTTCATAATAACTTCTTGGAGTTTATCAGAATTAGTGGGTTTTTGTTTGTCCACCCGCCTCTTGAGGATTGACCACAAGTTCTCAATGGGATTAAGATCTGGGGAGTTTCCAGGCCATGGACCCAAAATTTCAACATTCTGGTCCCCGAGCCACTTAGTTATCACTTTTGCCTTATGGCACGGTGCTCCATCGTGCTGGAAAATGCATTGTTCTTCACCAAACTGTTGTTGGGTTGTTGGAAGAAGTTGCTGTTGGAGGGTGTTTTGGTACCATTCTTTATTCATGGCTGTGTTTTTTTGGGCAGAATTGTGAGTGAGCCCACTCCCTTGGATGAGAAGCAACCCCACACATGAATGGTGTCAGGATGCTTTACTGTTGGCATGACACAGGACTGATGGTAGCACTCACCTTTTCTTCTCCGGACAAGCCTTTTTCCAGATGCCCCAAACATCGGAAAGGGGCTTCATCGGAGAGAAAATGACTTTGCCCCAGTCCTCAGCAGTCCATTCACTATACTTTCTGCAGAAGATCAATCTGTCCCTGATGTTTTTTTTGGAGAGAAGTGGCTTCTTTGCTGCCCTTCTTGACACCAGGCCATCTTCCAAAAGTCTTCGCCTCACTGTGCGTGCAGATGCGCGCAGATGCGCTCACACCTGCCTGCTGCCATTCCTGAGCAAGCTCTGCACTGGTGGCACTCCGATCCCGCAGCTGAATCCTCTTTAGGAGACGATCCTGGCGCTTGCTGGACTTTCTTGGACGCCCTGAAGCCTTCTTTACAAGAATTGAACCTCTTTCCTTGAAGTTCTTGATGAACCTATAAATTGTTGATTTAGGTGCAATCTTAGTAGCCACAATATCCTTGCCTGTGAAGCCATTTTTATCCAACGCAATGATGGCTGCACGCATTTCTTTGCAGGTCACCATGGTTAACAATGGAAGAACAATGATTTCAAGCATCACCCTCCTTAACATGTCAAGTCTGCCATTCTAACCCAATCAGCCTGACATAATGATCTCCAGCCTTGTGCTCGTCAACATTCTCACCTGAGTTAACAAGATGATTACTGAAACGATCTCAGCAGGTCCTTTAATGACAGCAATGAAATGCAGTGGAAAGGTTTTTTTGGGATTAAGTTAATTTTCATGGCAAAGAAGGACTATGCAATTCATCTGATCACTCTTCATAACATTCTGGAGTATATGCAAATTGCTATTATAAAAACTTGAGTAGCAACTTTTCCAATTTCCAATATTTATGTAATTCTCAAAACTTTTGGCCACGACTGTAGGTACTAGTATTAGAAGAAAACTCTCAAAATCAGATAACTGATGTTCATTTGCTGAAACTAGCAATAGTTGGCTTGATTAGAAATAGATATTGTTGACTGGAGACCTGTGGAATTTGCTGGTTTAGCTGACATGATGGGTAGACTTGCATATTGTTTGTTTGATTTGTGTAAAGAAATCAAGAACTAAGATTCTGTGATCACTCAGTAATTCATAAATAACAGTCCACAGTCTGTTTGATTGGCACTTAATTGAGCACAGACATGTGGTCCCATGCTGGTTATTCTTTGACCCGCGGAGACAGACGGGATTCTGTTCACTGCTGGTATGATCCATGCTCTTGAAATAAAGTCATGACACAGCACTTGACTAATCTAGTCCTTGAGACACACTAAGGCACAAACAGTAGTAGACGAAGCCCTGGGAAAGTGTGTGTGTGTGTGTGCATTTCCAAAATAATGCATGTAAATCTCAGGGTAACAGGAGAGTGACTTTTTCGGGTTGACCTTTACCCTCTTTCTGTGTTGCTAAAGATGAGGCGAAAATGCTTATTTCAGTTTACTGATATTGCAAATTTGGCCAATATGATAAGAAAATAATTGTTTTACAGTTTATATATAAATTATTAAATAAAAAAAATCCTAAAAAATAAAATTAGTTATTTATAGGCTACAAGTGATTAAAATATACCATATTAAAATGAATATTTAATTTTAGATTTGCTACAAATTACATTCTTATTAAATTGTGCTTTTAAAGATGAACTTTTATGTGAGTGTTAGATGATGTTAAAGGTAATTGTAATAGAAATGAGAATGCACAATTGAAATCAATCATACTGAAAAGATCTTTTATTACTTCTGTTTCACTGCGGTTTCTAATTTCAATACTTCGCTTGATCGCTGTACTGTCTTCTCTGCAGGAACTGGGTCTCCCCATAACCGATGCCCAGGTGAGCGAGATGGAGTCTCACTTTGAGGACATTGATTTCGTCATGGCTGCAGAGGAGGAGTGGAAGTTGAGGCATGATGTCATGGCTCACGTGCACACGTTTGCTCACTGCTGTCCCAGCGCTGCTCCCATCATGCACTTGGGCGCCACTTCCTGTTATGTGGGAGACAATACGGTGAGGCCAAAATATTATCATTTCAGTATCTTACTTGTGTTACTATTGATTGAACTCCATGGACTTCTGGAATTTTTTGACAGCGCTAACAGGCACTGTTATCAAATCTGTTGTCTGACCACATGAAGTGGCACTGCACTGTTTTGACTCTTTGAAGATGTAATTTTTGGACTCATTCTGTCACCAACTTACTGTGTCAGTTTTTCTTTGTGTGTGTATTCAGGAGGATCTCATTGCCCAAGTCCTTCCTCACAGCGGACATCATCCTCAGCACTCTGCAGAACATCACTGAAGGGCTGGTGGTGTATCCTAAGGTGTGTGTGTGTGTGTGTGTGTGCGCGCTAGGGTTGAGCGTTGTCAACAAAATTGGCATCGGACTATGTCTACAGTGAAACATCGCGATGGAAGATGACATCAGCGGGGGGTTAGGGGGTGTGCCCGAAGCATGAATCCTTATAAGGCACGGAAAACAAATAACGATTCCTAACACCGTGTTTACACTGGATGCGAGCGGTGCAGTAAAATACTATAGAACCACTGATATATAATAGAGATTAATTATATATAGATCAGTGTATAGAACTCATTATAATCAGTGATGCTGTCTACACTAGATGCGGCGCGTTCTATTTATGACGTGCTGACACAAATTTCAAATGATTTTCAACGGTCGCTTTGTCGCGTCCAGTGTAGACAGTCTTTAGCTGATGCGGTGCGGCGTGGCGCGGCACAACACGACAACTGTCTCGTCCGGTGTAGACACGACGCAATGTGTTACCTGTTACATTACACTACATAAAATTTCACTTACCACATAAAAAGAGTAAGGAGAGATGACTGAGGACGATGGCAAACGAGTTGAAGATTCTGAGCACTACTGACAAACATCTAATCTTGTAAAATGTGTGGTAAGTACTGCCACTCCATAGTATAAACAGAGTACGTGCGATCGCGAATCTCGAAAGTGAAAGTGAAACTAAAAAGCAATCGTGCATTCAAAAGCAGGTTCAATGCCAGGTATAATAGGGGCTCCCTGATGCCCAAAGTATGTATGTAGTATAATTACCCAATGAAATAACTGCGATGGAAAATATTGAAATATATATTTTCCTTAATTCATGCATTAATTTCGTATTTATTTCCTTTAGGGGTTCCGTATACAAGTTCACCTATCACCATACAAGGGTATAAATCTATTACTGCTCCAGTCTAACAGGGTGTTCCTCAAGGTTCAGTTCTTAGCCCACTTCTGTTTATCATTTATATATATCCACTTGGTGACATCATATGCATGCATGGACTTCAGTTTCATTGCTATGCTGATGACATTCAAATTTACCTAACCACCAGCTCTGATAGGCCATCATTGCCTGACTCACTTACTGCATGCATCAGGGATTTCAAGGAATTTCCTAAAACTAAATAATAACTAAAAATGAAATTCTAATAATTGGCTCTGTTACATCAGTCAGAAGGATGGACCTGTCCTGTGAAATTGATGGGGTTCATGTTAAGCCTTCTTCATCTGTCCATAATCTTGGTGTCTTATTTGACTCATCTCTATCTTTTGCCTCTCACATTTCTTCTGTTGTTAAAACTTCTTTTTTCCATCTTCGTAATATTGCACGTCTTCGATCTTCTCTAACTCCAGCTGATGCTGAAACCTTAATTCATGCATTAATCACTTCACGTCTGGATTATTGCAATGCTCTATTTCTTGGTCTCCCTAAAAAAACTTATTGCAAGGTTACAGTATGTTCAAAACTCCGCAGCAAGAGTTCTCACCTCCACCAGGCGTTCTGTTCACATTACTCCTCTACTGCATGATCTTCACTGGCTACCTGTGGCATCACGTATCCACTTTAAGATATTGCTTCTAACATTTAAAGCATTAAATGGTCTTGCACCTCCATATATGTCTGATATCTGATATAAATACAGAGCTGTTTCGCCGGGCTTTTAGCAGTGCACAAGATCTCGCGATATTACTCCTTGACAGGGTTCCCACACTTCTTGAAAGTACTTGAAAGTACTTGAATTTCAGACATATGGATTCAAGGCCTGGAAAGTACTTGTAAACTAACATAGGTCCTTGAAAGTGCTTAAATTAAATTTGAAATCAGTTTTGTTTATGCTGATATTTTTAAAATTGTCCGATATGTGCTTCTGTCAAAAACAGAACAAAACACGGGGGGTTATCTGTTTGATATCTGACACAATCGCGCGCAGCAGCGCAAAGTTGATTCTGTGTTTGCTTGATCTAATAAATATAAATATATATATATATATATATATAAACAAATTTTGTTTTTTTTTTTTATATTTTTTTTTAAATGTTGTTGATTTAAGTAGCAAATGAGAATAGCTAAAATCAATGCATATATTTTGAGACAAAGGCCTTCTTTATGATTTTTGATTATGATAATTAAAGCAACGCTTTTTAAATGAAAGAATATGTAAATGTATGGTATTTGGGGTAAAAAGCGCCCCCGCTGTAGCGTGATTAACATGATAATTAATAGACTGCTGACTTTTCCATTTGTTGACATGATATGGTTAGATTCAGATGTTTGGCGATATGGTAATTTTTCAAATCAGATCAGATCGACGATACACGATATTATCGTGCATGGGTGGAGCAAGAGAGAGACTCTTTGTTCTTGTCATAGCATAACTATTTGGTATTTTAAACCGCGCAGGTGCCCGAGAGAGAGCCGGAATCACCAATAATCAAAAAAAAAAAAAATAAAAAAAAAAAAAAAAATATATATATATATATATATATATATATATATATATATATATATATATATATATATATATATATATATATATATATATATATAATATATATATATACTTTCAAACATACTGATAAACTAACGTTAAATATAAAAATACTGTATTTAAAACGGCTAGTTCATATGTAGTCGGACGCAACTGTCATATCGCGCGTCCTGTGACAAATTTGCCAAGTCAAATCTCATGTCAAGATTTCTATAGAAATATCTCTCATATCTCTTTGTAGAGTATTTGTTAAGTTTCAGTTCATTTTAATAACGTATTTCTAAATGAAGATCACGCAGACAAAGGCTGCAGACAGCGCACTCTGTTTGTTTTCTTTATTTTATAAATGCCCAAAGTTTTCTTATTATGTGTGTATACAAATAAAAGTAGACCCTTTACAGATTCTATTGATGTATTGCTCTTACCTGTACGATCAAAACTGAAAGTGTAATTTAAGTTATTTTCGGTGATAGGCCACAAAACGCCTATATGCATAGACTGAACAAAAAATAATTTATATTTTACAAAATGTGCAGAAAATAGTACAAACTCTGCTAAAGTGAATGTTTTGAACAAGTATTAACTTAAACATTATAAAAAAAAAAAAAAAAAAAAAAAAACATTATTTTAGCTTAAGGTATTGTAGCCTAGGCTATCTATGGTCCTCTGTGGGCCTTTTACCCCGTGCTGGGGCGCCTCTTCCCCCGTGTTGGGAAAAAAGGCCCCTCTTGCCACCTCATACATTTATAGGATTTTTAAACAAAACAAATAACTTGAATTGTTTATTTTCACACAAAATCAGTTGCTCCGTTAATAGTCAATACAAACATATTTTTGTATTTATTATTTTGTATGTATTATTTTGAAATATAGGCTAACATATTTTAGGCGCAGTGAATAGCACAGTTTTTCTTAAGGTGTGCCTTTAGCCCCGTTGTACCCTACCTCCGGCGTTCCTGCAATGTGTGTCCTGCTCCTGTATATGGCATATAATTTTCGCACATCAGTGAGCCGCTATCAATATGCGGGGTATTTAAATAGGCAAATCTCGCGGTAGCGGGGGTTTTACCCTAACCGGAGATTTGCGTCCCGCGGGAACCCAATAATCATCCTAAAGCCTGTTTTTTTTTTTTTTTTTTACCTAGGTCTATTTGTATTACTAAAAAACATCAGATTGTCAAAGTAATCAGATTACTTGATTACCAAAATAATTATTAGTTACAGCCCTAGATTAGTTAAAATATTTCAAAATACAACTGCATTGTTTAGATTTGTGTCATTAAAAGACAAATATTTTGTCTGTATACTTAGAAATAGTATTATAATATTGTCCCATTCTAGTGAACCAAGTATCTGTATATCTCGTGAACTAAGTGTATTGTCACACACCCTAGTGTTGATAAGTGGTGATATAGCTCATAATTTCCCAAGTGTATGATACAGCTTCAATTCTTCAGGTCAATCATATTCATGAAAAAAAAAATACATTTAGTTTTATTAGTTTATAAGAATTTGAAAGATAATAACAATATTGTTTGATAAAATGAAATCTCTGATTTTAGTCCTTAAAAAACAAAAAAAAGTAGTGCTTGAAAAGTCCTTGAAAGTCCTGGAATTTCATTTTGCAGTTTCTGTATGAACCCTGTGACTGGGATCTTTTCAGTCCCTGAAACCAGCCATAGCTGGTCATAGCTGGTTAAGGGGTTTTGTCCACTTCTTTAGCAGGTCAGACTGGTCTTAGCTCATCACCCTGGGAGAAAAACAGTCGAACAACTGACCATCTAAAACCAGATGAACACCAGCTTGGACAGGCTGGGAGACCAGCTTAAACCAGCTAAGACCAGCCATTCAATAGGCTAGTTTTAGCGGTTTTTTTTTTTTTTTTTTTTTGTTATTTATTTATTTTTTTCAGGAGAAATGTTGGTCATATTTTAAGAAAACAAAAAAAGTTTCTAAGGATAACAATGTTCATGTTAAACATTACCATAATAATACCACCTAATACCGCAGTATTTGAATAACTACCTTTTTAATATATGTGGTATTTGAAAGGTACTTCAAAGAATAACTTGGTATTAGCATGTTGTAGTTTTTTTTTTTTTATAGGTGTTAGACCATGTACCCAGGAGATAGATATAATAAACTGTAAAACGCTAATTATTTTTAATATTCTGAGGTATTTTAATCACATATCACATATGGCTGATTAGCTCTCTGCCTTACTATGGCAATTAATGGTTTAACTGGCTGTAATAAAACTAATGAAGGAGGAACCAACAGATTATCTATTTATGTGTAAGTGATGTGGTGTTACTCATGGCACAATTCATCTTGTGGGTGTGGAAAATGTTAAACCGTACAAGACAGTGGAAAGAGTGTCTATGTAAAAGTCTATGTATAGCACACACACCTCTACACGACTCGTGGTAGTCGTATCACTATAAATCAATGATGCTTGTTTAAAGTCAATAGTCACACATGGTTTGAAACCTGTTGTACTGTCAGCCTGAACCAGTCTGGTGATTCTTCTCCGTTTTCGCTCATTAAAACAGGGATGTTTTCATGCACCACACCATTCCTCATTCACTTTAGAGACTGTTGTGCATGAAAATCAGGAATCATCCCATGGTGAGAGAGATAAAGATCATATTTTATCTCCATTTTCACATTTGGTTTGAACACTTGGCCATATGTGCGTGCATTTTTACAGCGGGTTGATGAGATATTTGCATTAAGGACCAGGTGTACTGTTCTGAGTGATATATACATCTCAATCTGAAATAAGATATGCAAGTGTGTGTGTGTGTGTGTGTGTGTGTGCATTACGGTAATGTGATTTCTGTGAACACATACAACATACAACCCAGTAAGCATAGCTTCATTTCACCTCTCAGTCTCAGTTAAAGGGGTCCTATTATGCTCCTTTACAAAGTCTTGATTTTGTTTTGGGGGTGTACTAGAACAGACTCTCATGGTTGTTTGAAAAACACGTTATTTTTCACACATTTTTCATTATTACAACACCTCTCTCCCCAGTCTGGAATCAATGGCTTGAATAGTTCCTGTAACAAATGAAGGCCCGCCTTCTGAAATACGAAATGTGCTGTGATTGGTTAGTTGGGCCAGTGTGTGCTGTGATTGGCAGCACTCGGTGCCTGGTCGGGAAATGTCATGCCCCTTACGCTAGATTCAGTGTAAATATTGCTTCAAAATCAAATCAATTTGAGCGCAATTGAAACCCGGATTATTGTAACCACTCCAAGTTTGTCTGCCTTGGGAAAGCTAGCGTGTCTGCGACATAGTGATAACACTCATTGCCTTCTGCAGCTCAACCAGGTCTCGTCCCATTCGTCGATCTTTGTGATATCACAAATCCCGGAAAATATGCGTTGTAGTCCAAATGAGTCGTTCCTTGTAGTTTTTGAAGTTATTTCTGTTAAATAAAATATCTCCTTTTGAAGTGGACTTTGAGCTTTGTAACTTTTTCAGATCTTTTTACGCTCAATCAGCAACATTACAGACTAACTAAAGTTAAAGCATAAAAGGACCCCTTTAACTATAAACCCGATATAGTCCAGCTATGTGTAACCCACTTCTAGCCCAAAAAACCTTGAATTTGGTTTCATGTCGTTTTTTGGCAAAATAACTTGTGAGATGTATGATATTCCATCATGTAAGCAAAGTCATCAGCATTTACAATGTGTCTGGTTTCATTTCTTTGACATGTTCAATACATAGCCTGAGCGTAGCCATGATTTAGCTTGTAGTCAGAGCGGCTATCTGTAGCCCACTTCAGACCTGATTCACTGTAGTTTTTGGCCAGGCAGCACATGCAATGGTTGATATACCTTCATGTTCACAGTGTCAATAACATCTACAAAGATAAAAGTGTCATTTCATGACATGGTCTATATGTAGCCATGATTTAGCTCTAAATTGGACGGGCTACATGTAGTCTGCTTTTAGCCCACCTGGCGTAAAATTGAGTCAATCACTGGTCTAAGGCCCTGTCCACACAAACACGGTTATTTTTAAAACCGCAGCTTTTTATATGCGGTTTAGCCGTTCGTCCACATGCAAACGCAGCACCAGGTCACTGAAACCGAACATTTTTGAAAATGCCTGCCAGGGTGAAGATTTTCGAAAACTCCATTATTGGCCAACATGGCTTTACGGTTGAGATTATATCGCCACCTGTTGGTTTGGCATGCTCTTGACAGTACTGTTCTAGTACACCCCCACCTCCGTTTTCATGTGGATGGAGATGTTTTTAAAAACGGAAGAAGGAAAAACTCAGTTTATAAAAATACCTGTGTACGTGTGGACATGGACTAATTTTAACGGCTTGGCTATAGCCCTATATCAGACCTGCGATGAGCATAGCCAAAATAGCCTTAAAATTGTTTATATGTAATTTTCGCCCACGCAGCTTCTTATCAAATGCAAGAAACTTCTGAAACATTTAAATCAGCTTTATTTTATATTTTATTTAATTATTATTAATTATTGCATTATTTAATATAGCATTATTATGCCAAAAATAATGCTAATTTAAATTTTCAAAAATTTACTTGCATTTGATAATATGATGTCATGCATCCCACAAGCTGTTAAATGTTACATTCATACACATTATACGATATTATTGATATTCGGCCGACATATTGATATTTTTATAAATAAAAATGCAATTACAATTCCCAACCGCTAGATGGCATATGTAGTCCTACTGAGACATGACTACTGGGAACGTGAGATGTGAGAGTTAGTAGAGATCAATGTTGTGTTTTGAATTTTGTTTTTTTTTTAACATGGTTCAGCACAAGCGGCAACCTCCCGCTCTCACTCGTGAAGTCAACACGGAAGTGACTTAAAGGGGTCATATGATGCGATTTAAAAAAAAAATTCTCTTTGGAGTGTTACAAGCTCTTGTTGCATAAAGAAGATCAGTAAAGTTGCAAAGACTAAAGTCTCAAATCCAAAGAGATAATCTTTATCAAAGTTAAGACTCTGCCACGCCCCCCTAAAACGGCTCTTTCAAACACGCCCCCACATGTCTACATTACTATGTGGAAATATTTGCGTAATGCGGCCCAAATGTACACGCAAAGAAACAAGACATGGTTTCAGTAACCGCAGTTAGTGTTGAAGCAGCTATATCAGGGAGATGCTGTGTGTTTCTAGGCGAAAGCAAAAGCACTTTATTTGGCCTTGTGAAAGTAGATCTATTTAGGAATCTTTAAGATTATTTACAACAGAACAGCATTTTATGGACGACCGTGAACCAGAGGAGGTAATTCTGACTTTGCTACGACAATATGGTCCTTCTGAATCAGCTACTATTTTGTTATTACTTTAAGTATTTGCTGTTCACTGTTCAAATGCGGAGTTTTGCGCATCGTGTGTGTGCGCACAAGTGTGTGTGAGAGAGACGGTCAAACAGTGGAGTCTGCTGTCTTAACCCTCCATGGCTTGTTTACTACAAACACATTGGAGCCTCATCACTGTGTCTGTCACGCGACTCTGTTCCTCTTTCTGTCTTGAACTGATGTTAAAACTAAGGACATTATTAACTGTCTTTACATTTATTTTGAAAGATTAAGCTCGCGATTATGAAAAGGGGCGTTACATTTTTGATGAGTGCTTGCAGTGATCGGCCAATCACAATGCACTGGGTCAGTTGGCTAATCAGAGCTGACTGCGCTTGTCAGAAAAAGAGACTTTGTAGAAAACAATGCGTTTGAGAGAGGCGGGGCATAGAGGACCTACAATAATGTACAGTATTTGAAAAATAATGTTTTTTTGAACATTAAAGCATGTCAACATATTCTGTTACACCAAATACACCAAATAATGATCTTTAATAAAAGCATCATATGACCCCTTTAAACTGTAATTCATCGACTGGTCGATAGAGGCTGGCTGCAAAAGGGAGTCAATCCCATAGACTCCACATGTAAAAATGCCCACTTTACAGTGGAAAAAACATGTTTACAGCCTGGTTCAAAAAATGATTTTGGTCTACATAGCAAATTTTGTCCTTCATGACAACTGTGAGGGGGGTGAATTTTTTTCTATAACTCATCCATTTAAATTATATTAAGCCTTAAAATTCTGCATAATTAAAGTGATAGTTCACCCAAAGATTAAAATTAGATGTTTATCTGCTTACCCCCAGGACATCCAAGATGTAGGTGACTTTGTTTCTTCAGTAGAACACAAATTATGATTTTTTTTTTAACTTCAGCCGTTGCACTCTCTCAGTCTACAATGCTTGTCAATGGTACAATGGTAACAGAAACTATGAGAGAAAAAAAAACATGCACAGAAAAATCCAAATTAAACCCTGTGGTTCGTGACGATACATTAGGGCCTTTCGCAACCCCAGGAACCTTTTCGAACTTTGTAATTGTTAATCACCTCAATCTTTATTATGTTTTAGGGTTTTTTAAAAAAAACCATCATGTCCAAATTCAACATGAAGGGGGTTGGTCTGCTGTAGAAACAGGCATTTGAAAAGACTGCTCTGTTCTCGGTCATTAGAGGTATGTGTATAAAACACACAACATTTAGAAGAGAGCTTCTCTCTTTTTAACACTGAATGATGATACACTATATTTATATCTCGTTTTTGTTTTTAGTAGGCATCCAAGCAAAAGAGAATGACTCCCTGTTACAATTAGTGTAATTATAGTAAAAATATGTCAAAAAGCTTTTCTTCATATAATCTATGCACTATAATTCTTCATATCTGCTGCCAAGTAACTTAAATTTTAATAAGAGTAGTGTTATCTATGCTTTAACTGGAGATTGTGGATCTGATTTTTCTTTTCTTTTTTTACATTACCATTGTCAAAAGAGAATTTAAAGTGATGCATATGCATGTAAAACCATTTTTATTTAATAAATGTTTAATGCTAAGAAAACACCACATCACCTTTTTGTTTTGGGTTTGAATGTGTTAACAGTAGTTAAATACTTTTGACAAACTTATTTATTATAACCCGTGCATGTCTGTTATTCTGTCTATTTAGCATATGTTTCCTCTGCTTTATGTTATAAATGACATTCTCACCTCAGACATTTGCAAAATACTGAATCATCTTTGCTGTTCACACATTTTGTCATGGCTGTTAGAATGCTAATGTGTACTAAACAACTCAGCTAATATGGTAATAACTTCCCTATGTCTGTTAGGCTACGAATCACCCTATTCAACATTGTACTACTACATTTATGTTTGCATAGTATACACAATGTACCTTAATGAGCCTTCATTAAGTTTGTTTTATATGTAGCGTAGTTGCATAAAGATGTCTTTGTTGTTGATACAAGACGTCTTATGAACTATATTTTTAGCTTAATGTACTATTAAATGATAGTAATGTACTACTTAACGTTAGCTTATGTACTATTTACTTAATAGAATGGTGATATGGCCTCAGAGTTATATTCTTTATAGGTTGCTCAAATTTTTTGGATGAATTAACTTGCATTAGGCAGTGCTTTACAATAAGGTTTCATTTGTTAACTTTACTTAATTTCTTTAGTTAACATGAATTAAAAATGAACAATACTTCTACACCACTTACTAATATAAATTCATGTTAATTTCAACATTTAATAATACATTTGTAAAATCAAAAGATGTGTTTGTTAAAATTAGTTACTGATCATCAACAAATGACTGTATATTAATTGACTAATATTAAAGATTATTATATACTGTAACAAATGTTTTGTTTATTCTTAGTTTATGTTAGTTAATATATTAACTAATGTTAACTAATTAAATGTTTTTGTAAAGTGTTACCATTCATAAATATAATAAATGACATTGAAAGCCCCCTCAGGCCAGTAAGTGGACAAATGATGTTTGTAAAATAATTATTTTATTTTCTAAACATGTTACAAGTAGGTTCAAACTGGGGATTCTGGTGGGGAGAAGTTCTCCACTTCCCGACAGCTCTCAGAACCGCTGTGTGTGTGTGTGTGTGTGTGTGTGTTTGCACTGCTGATATGCAAATTGGGCCTTTTTTATGCAAAACACTTCCCTCCTTCCGGACTCCACCCTCCCAGCTTTTCACAGTTGACCACGTCCCTTTTTGGAACCCTTTTCAAATCGGAGGTGTGAAAAAACACTGCTGCAGCAGTGGGTTGGGGTGGGGGGTTGGTTCATGACACTTTAAAGTGTGAGAATTAACTTCCGCTAGTCTACGGACGCGTGTGACCACTGCACATACTAGACACACTTCAGATCAAAGACTCAGTGGTCTAACAGCGCTCGTCAATATCAAAATGACTGAGATGGCCAGTCAAATTAAAGTAGGCGGGGTTTACTGTTCCCAGAAGCAGAGAGCGAAGCGTCAGTTCAACGTTAAAGAGAGCAAGGTAAGATGAAGCTGCAAATCATTTAATATTAGTCAACTTTTAATGATACGTTTACGATAGAAATGTTAAATGACTGACAGCTGTATCCAGTGATGCAAACTACTAATTTTTTTCTCAAATATGGCCATTTTGAGAGAGAGCGAGAGATGTGTAAATTGTCTGCGTCTGTGTCTCTCTCTCTATATATGGACATTTTTAATCAGTTTAGTGAGCTCATAGAAATTTATCTGTGCTCTAGAGCAGGGGTGTCAAAATCATTTTCACTGAGGGCCACTTCAACATTATGGCTGCCATCAAAGGGCCATCAAAGGGCCTACAAATGTTACTACTCCTTAACACATTGTTAAATGACTGTTTCTTTAGTTTATTATTACTTTTTGAAGTTACAAATATTGCATATGCATTTGCATAGATGTAAAAATATATGTAATTGCTCTGTGTTATTTTAACATAAATCCTTTTAATTTATCAGGTTAAGAAATACAAATTACTACATAAATCAAAGTAAATAAAGACAAGTATCATCAAACACATGTCATTACATTAACTTTGTTAAAAATGTTTTTGTTACATTTATGGCACAACAAATAATTGTGAGCGATTTTCTGTTTCTATTTGGCATGCGATTTACACGCAGAAATTGACCATGGCGTGCATATGATACGCACGTGTTTGGCATGCATATGATACACAATCAATGCTTGTAATAGAAAAAAAGAAGTGGTGGTACTCAACCCCACTCCCCCACCCAAAAATAAATAAATACAAACCAAAGTACTAAAAAAAAATACTTTTTAATTTTCATAATTTGCAATTAATGTATATAGTGCCAAAATAAATAAATGTATTATTTGTGTCATTACTGTTACGAAGCAGCTTCACGGAAAATTAACATTTGTACATTACATTTAGTAGTTTACAGCACTTTTAATAAAAAAAATTGAACAAGTCAATTTCTGGAACAATCTATCGTGTCACAGACTTACGTTAAACTTTGCTTACTAACTAAATGTAACATATTTTCCATGAATATTTCAACAAAGGCCAATAGCAATCTACATAGACATATATCAGTAACCTCAGATTACTTAACTAAACATTACTCACCACGAGGGGAATATGTAGTTTAAAAATACTTACATGTGAAATAGTTAAAAGTTCAACAAGCTACAGCAGAACAACATGGCCTTTCTCTGTCAGCCCCCTCTCTCTACTGTGCCCTTTCTGTCAGTGATCACGAGTCCACTGAAACAACGTTCTTAAAGGGGCAGCACATAAAATCCTGGCCCCCAATGACCCAAACAGTTCATTCAAAGAAAGGAAGGGTGATGCCTCAACTAAACTAGTTCAACTAATAAAACTGGATTCCAGGAGGCAGATTTTATCCACAGGATGGCTGAAGACCCCTGCCTGTGTTTTCACTTCCACAGTACGCACAAGTCCATCTGTACCTGGATAAACTTGAGTAATCAGACCTAGTGGCCAGTGATTGCATGGTGTTTTTTCATGCAGAATGATCATGAGATCTCCTACTTGAAGATTCCGCTTTGACTCTAGCCATTTCTGGCATTGCTGCAGTGCAGGCAGATATTCTTTAATCCATCTCGACCAGAAGATATCTGCCAGATACTGGACCTGGTACTGCAGCAGGTAATCAGAAATCTTTTGTTGATCCCATTCACTGATGGCTTTCCGTAATCCACCCACAAAATTAGTCCCGTTATCTGACCGTATTTCAGATGGGGAGCCTCTCCTGGCCATGAATCGCTGTAATGCGTTGATAAAGTAATCAGTATCTAGGGTGTGTGCGACTTCGAGATGAATAGCTCTCGTAGTGAGACATGTAAACAAACATCCGTACCTCTTTTGTTCACTGTGTGCCTTCTTAATCAAGAATGGCCCGAAGTAGTCTATGCCCACTCGAGAAAATGGAGGCTCACATGGTGTCACACTAGAGTCAGGTAAGTCTGCCATTTGCTGGGTTTGCATCTAAGCTCTTAACTTGCGACACTGTAGGCATGACTTGAGAGTTTGGGTAATGACAGCACGTCCCTTTAGAATCCAGAAACGTTGACGAATTTCTGTAGAACTCATTATAGACCTGCATGACCCAAGCGAAGATGGTTGTAACGAATAATCAGCTGGATGACGGGATGATTGTTAGGTAGGATCACTGGATGTTTAGCCTCATAAGGAATTGGTGCATTCATTAGTCTGCTTCTGACACAAAGGAGATGATCATTTTCATCCCCCAAGGGTTTAAGTTTGAGAAGAGAACTGTGTTTGGCTTGAGTAGATCTGAAAGTTACAGCTTTTATGTAATTGAGAATGGCTAGCTCTGCTTGCTGGAGCTCACCAACAGTGATGGGGTCAGTAGGTGCACACTTACTTTCTTGCGTAACAAAGCCTTGAGATGCAACAAGGTAACAGTAGCTCTTTTCAAATGATGCCACCTGGAATATTGTTCCAGTAGTCTGTCCACTGCATTTTTCATTGCTTGGTTTGGTGTTATGCTAGCTGCATAGACTTCTTTACCTCATTTGATCTCTGCTTCGTCTGGCAAGTCATTATTAATAGGTTGAGAAGGCCAATGTTCCTCATTATGTCCAAGAAAGTGTGGACCAGATACCCATTGTTCACTTGCCAAAATCTCTTTAATAGTCATCCCTCGAGACGTCATCTGCTGGGTTAGAGGCAGAATCAATATGTCTTCACTTGCATGATTCTGACCGTTCATGTTTTTTTGATATACGGTTGGTGACAAATGGAATCTCTAAGTGTCACTTGATATGCTGATCCAGCTCTGTAGCAACAACTGCTGCTAGTAGCTCCAGTCGTGGTATGCTAACTTGCTTGATTGGAGCAAGTCTGGCCTTTGACATCACCAGTCTACAGGTGTCGCCAATCCTGATGTATGAAACAGCACCGTATGCCAGTTCCGAAGCATCGGAAAAGTGATGGAGCTGGGTCGGTAACAAACAGCTAGTGGTTGATGGTCTAAGGTATCTTGGAATTGTCAGTGCCGACAACAGAGGCAAGTCGTTCAACCATCTGTGACACTGTGCTGCTATGTCAACCGGTAACTCCTCATCCCAGTCAACTTTCATGCGGCACAACTCTTGAAAGATTGCTTTAGCTTTGAGCACAAAAGGGCTTGCAAATCCTAAAGGATCATAGATGGAACTAGTAGTGCTCAATACTCCTCTCTTTGTTAAAGGCTTGTCCACTGACTTGACATCAAATGTTAAGCAATCCCTTAATAAAACCAAAAGCACAACTCATCAAACAAATTATCCCAATAAAAAGCTCAAATCCATTAATTTTCACTTCCTTAGAATTGCTTAACCACTTGATTAATCTGAAGCCTCCACAGGTGAGCAGTTCCCAGAGTTTGGAAGCAAGTTTAATGGCAGTCTCCTCTGTTGGTACTGACTTAAGGCATTCGTTGACGTAGAAATTTTGCTTCACCGTTTCCACTGTATCATCAGAGAAGTTTCCACGATTATTCTCTGCCACTCGTTGCAAGGTAAAATTGTCAGCACTGGGTCTCCAGACACCTCCAAACAGATGAGCCATCATGCGATAATGCTTAGGTGGTTTTTGGGTTGTTATCTTCCCACCACAGGAAGCGAAGCACATCTCTTTCCTCAGATGGCACTCGGACTTGATAGATCATGCTTTCGATGTCTGCATTCAGAGCAATGGGTTCTTGTCTGATATTTGAGAAGGACTCCTACTGGGCCTTGATGAATGTGGTCATTTAATGAAGTACCTTGGTACCGTGCTGCACAATCAAAGACGATACAAACTTTCTCTGGCTTATGTGGATGTAGCCCTGGATGATGTGGCAGGTACCACATGCAGCCATCTTTTCTGTTAATGTCAATGACCTCTTCTGCATATTCTTTGCGCAAAAAGTCTTTAATACCCTCTGTATACTTCTGAAGCAAAGTTGGATCCTTCTTTAGCCTCTTTCCTAGAAGGTCTAATCGATGCTTGGCCATTTTTTGTAGTTTAGGGCAGTCTTGGTGGGTGTTCTTTGAACGGGATAGGAATTGTGTAATGACCTTCCTCTTTGACTGCTTGTTTGTTCCATAGGGCCACAACTTGCTTATCAACTACTGACAGCGTGTCATTGTTCACATGCACTGGATCATCAAATTTCCAAAATCTTTCAACAGCTTGTTGTAGAGAATGGTCAGCTCGAATAAAATTGGCAGAAACAGATGCAGAGCCATCAGCTACTGGTTCATGGAGTGTCCATCCCAGGCCAGTCAAAATTGCATATGTTTCGCCAGACTCACCACAGCATGTGTCACAAGTAGCAAGTATGTCTGGTTGGTCTAGACCTATTAGCAGGTGAACCTCATCAGCAAGATCAGCATCGGGTAAACTGATTTCATCTGCAATTTCCCGCAGATGTGGCCAATGAAACACCTCCTGCTGTGTGACTAGTTTGTCCAGACTTATGTTCAGGTGATCCCGACAGAGCACTCCTTTCATCAGGAAAGAGTTCCTTTAAAGTGATTATGTTGAGGTTTTTGGTCTCCATAGTGTTCAGTTTAATGTTCATTTTACGTGATTCCAGTTTCAGAGCATGAACTAGCTTCAAAGGACTCATTGGAGCCACTGTCAAGCAAAGCAAAAACATTCATAGAGAATCGTTAGTGTCTGTCTGAAACCACTACAGGCAGAATGGGAAGTGCAATCTGCTTTTGACTGACAATGCATTTTCTGGTGGCATGTGCTTGAATGGCTTGTGGCGGGTTGACAGCTAGCTCATCTTCAGTAGCTTGTTTAGTAGATTGTCTTTTGTTGTTGTTAGAAGCTATAATGGCAGAGTGTAGCCAACTGTTGTGCTTTTTCCCACATCCAGGCACCTTGCAGTTCAGGCAGAGTTGCTTTCGCTGAACAAAGTCCAATCGCTCTTGAACAGACAAAGCTCTGAAGGCTTAAAACTGGTTTAGGAAATGTCTGTCAGTGCACTTTGGACATTTAAATCTTGAAGTTGTCTTTGGTGTGGACGATGTGGTGGATTCATTAGTAACTGACACTGTTGCGAATATCTGCCTTTTCTTATTGAAGCTTGACTTAGCATTTGATTTAGAACTCGCTGGAGAATTCCGACTGGCAGGCGTAAGAATATTCCCAAAGATAGGATCAGCTCTCTTAGTGGCTTCAGATTCAACAAGACTGACTACATCGTCCAACTTTGGTAAATGATTATAATTTATTGTGAGCCATCTTTTTTTAATGTCTTCAGGCAGCTTTTCTATAATCTGTAGCAAAGTGTGTCCACCATTTAGCTCATCCTCACACTTCATTGCCTTTAGAGTGTCTCGACAGCTACACAGAATGTCTGCAAAGCTTTGCAACTGCTTGTTGTCTTTAATGTCTTTGTGATTGAGCACCTTGTCGACCCATGCTTGTGATTTTACATATGGATTACCAAAACGTCTTTGCAGAATAGCCATGGCTTCTGCATAGCCCAGGCTAGAGTCAGGGTTGTACAAGAAATGTGAGATATCATCTCTAGCTTGACAGACAGTGTACTGATGCAGACAAGTGAGTTTTTCTTGATCTGGTACTGTCTCTTTGTCAATCACTGAGGAAAACAATGTGATGAACTGCCAGTACTTAAAGGTTCTCCATCAAACTTGATGTCAACAGGTGGTAAGTGCATGGAATCATTGTGTGACTGATACTGTTGCCTTGACAGCTCTAGTAGTTGACATAAAGAATTATCATTTACTGCTGAAAATGGTGGTCGAAAGTTAAGGGATGGGTTACCTGAGACAGGAGTTGAGAGATCTTTGTTTATTGTCGTTAACTCAGCCTTTCATCAGTTTTCCTCCATCTCCACATCTTTGAGTTTCAGTAAGCCTTTTAGTCCATCCATTTCAAATTCAGCTTGCTGAAGTTGTAGTTTAAACTCTGCACGCAGACTAAAAGCACAGAGAATTCTTTATTTTCTTTCTATCTTAGATTCTGTAGATCTTGAAACTGGGTTTATAGTTGGTCTACAGGAGACCGTTGCGTTTTAACAGCTTCATCAAGCATTTGCTGCTCCTCTTGGAAGTTTGATGCATCAGAAGATTCCACTGATGGCTTAAAGTCTTCGAACCATCCTAAGACTGCGTGCTGTAAGTCTGACGTTAAGTAGCCTTTAGAAGCATCAAGGTCATCGACATCTAATGTTTTATGGTACAGGTCATGAATCTCATGAAACTGCAAAACAGCCTCATCCGAAGCAGCAAGTTTAATCTCTACCTCTTTGGGCTGATTACAGTTCATAGCAGTTGTAATCTGTGTCATCAAACGTGTCACAGCAGCCTTTGCACCTCCACACTGACGCTTGAGAACCTTTTGTTGTTGATCTTGGGTAGAAATTTCTTCTGTTTCTTGGTCCATGTTGATATTAATTTTCTTTCTTTCTCGTGTTTGACTTTAATGTTACCCGTGACCTGATATTGATGCGCACTTTCATAATTGACCATATAAAGCTGCGTATATTATGCTCTCGCGGGTCACATAAAATGTGATGGGCCGGAATAGGCTCGTGGGCCTTGAGATTGACGTGCTCTAGAGAGTCCAAAACGGATGATAGGATCTTTTGACATGCAGAAGTGGTTGTGGGTTTGACATCTCAGTGCTGATGTCTTCTCCTTTGGTGTCTAGTCTTAGTCAAAACCCTTTGCATTTGTGTGCTGAATTTAAATTATTTTATAATAATTATCATGAAAATAGTTTTACAGGATTTTAAACATCTGTCCTTTAGTGGCAGGAACATTTCTACAAGAGTAATAAAACGAGGAATGTCATTCTACGCTGGCCTGAGAAAATAATACATGGGAAATGGACAGTAATATTAATTCCCAGTGAAGCAGTAAACCGTAGTCTCAATATCTGCATACCAGTCTTTGCCATTTGAAGGAAAACTGGCAGATGTACTGCTTGAAAAACACTGAAAGGGAATTTGGTTTTAACGGTCAGAAAAGGCCCCCTGTATCGAATCCATGCATTTTTGTAAGATAAATAACCAGATTTCCAACCTAATAAACACTTTTTTTCTCACTTCTGCTGACTGTTGGGAACTGGAAGATGTGCAGGCGGAAGATGGAAGACGTATGTGTCGCACGCGCCTCTGAGAAATGTAGGAGCAAAGGAAACAAAGTTTCCTTAATTTGGCAAAGGAAAACCAGTCTCCTCTTGTCTTATTTCGAAATCCTCTGACATTTTTCTTTACATATCTTCGTTTTGTGCTTCTAATTCTTGACTAGTGTTTTGTTTTGTTCTCTCTCCACGCTCGTCACTAAACACACAGCGCTGATGAATTACAACATCTGCCGGTTCCCAACAGTCAGCAGAAGTGAAATGTTTGTTAGGTTACAGCCAAATTTATACATGTTAATAAATATGCGTTTATATGTAAAGAGACACTTGGTCTTTCTACAGGTGATCTGATTGGTCCATCATGTGGGCGTGGGCATTACTTCCTGTCTTTCTGGCAGTGTTTGGGATTATTGGGATGTGGGCTGTGTGAGTATTACTTCACGTTTCTCTTACTCTTTTTAATAACTTCTTTGGTTTTTATTTATTTAACTCTTTCTGCATTTGTTTGTGTGCAGGTTTGCCATAGCAGTGTTCAATAACACTGTTAATATAACTGAAGAAGTCCCTTTCATCAGGTATGTACCTTAAAATAGACCTTAAAAAATAATAATAATTTACTGTCTATCCAGAGATTCACACCCCTAGATGCTTCCCAACAGAGCACATCATAAGTGGACACTAACTAAAATTCCCTGATTAAAAAATTTAGAAACATTAAAAAATTAAGAAACAGCTTGCTAATATCAATGGATCTAAGCTTCCTAAAGAAGTGTTTACTGATGATTTTAACAAAAGCACCTGTGGAATTGCAAGACATTCCAGAGTCAGAAACGCATAAATGGATAAGAATTTAAAAATATGACATTTTCAAAATAAGTGCATGAATATTGTTTCCTCCAGCACATGTGGCTCATATAACCCCCAGAGCTGCCTGTTTTCTCAGATCTGCAACATATGCAGTGTGTTGGGTGAGTCCTCTTATCTTAATATCTTAAATCGGTCCCCTGTACTGTACCTTCTGCATGACCTCTTTCTCTTTCCGTAGCTTTGTGGATTGTCATAATTAGATTTCAGCAGGTCCGTGATTTGGGCTCTGGGTCTCATTTAAACACAGCCGGTTTGGTGCTTGGCTTCATCTCTAGCATTGGGATTTCCATTCTAGGAAACTTCCAGGTAAAGTATATAGGCTACAAACAAATGGAAGTGACTTGATTACTTGCGAATTGTGATGTGCTTATTTGTGGTTGCTTTTGCATTATTAGCAATCCATAGTGATGGGGGCTCATCTGCTTGGAGTGTTCTTAACCTTCTTCCTGGGTTTGGCTTATTTCTGGGTCCAGGCGTGGCTTTCGTACCACAGCCTGCTGTCACATGACCGCAAGTGGGTGGTGCCAGTGCGCGTCATCCTCTGCAGCCTGTGTACTTGTTTGATCATCTGCAGTATCCTTCAGCTCTAAAAGATGATAAAATTTCATAATAACAGATATGAGTTATGACATTAATGCATTTTCACTTCATATTATTAAAAGTGGTAATGTTGTTGTCCTTAACCTTCTGTCTTCTCAGTTTTTGTTCTCTATAACACAGGGTTTCGCTCTGAAGCTGCCATATGTGAGTGGGCTTTGGTCATGTGTTTTTTTGCATTCTTTGCGATTTTTGCAGCAGAGTTCAGACACATTGACTGCCACAAGCTCACTGTACAGAACAATGAAAGGAAAAGCACCAGTTATGCTAATGGTGTGTGGGCAATACAGGAGATTCACTGAGGAGCAGCTGGCAAGTTGTGGCTGTGTGGTAATTGGACAGATACGTACAACAAACAGATACATTGAACAAACTCACCATTCAGAGTGGACAAAATGAACTATAACCTGCACAACTCTGATAAATGCACAAAAACACACATAACATAAAACACTGTTCAAATCCACATATTACAATATAAATTATATGTTGCAGAAATGCTACCCTGAATTCATGAGCATATTGATGACTTGTCAGTCATCTCTCCTAATTCTCGACCTGAGATCAGTCAAATAAAAATGTAGTTTTTTGTTATTTTATTGAACTGAAAGTCAGCTTAAAGGGGTCCTATTATGATATTTTACAATGTCTTGATTTTGTTTTGGGGGTGTACTAGAACAGGCTTTCATACTAGGTTGTTCCAAAAACTATTATTAAATATTATATACTAAATATTATATACTAAATATTATTTTTCACATATTTAACATTATTACAATACCTCTCTCTCCAGTCTGGCATGAATGGCTGGAATAGTTCCTGTAACAAATGAAGGCCCGCCTTCTGGAATACGAGATGTGCTGTGATTGGTTAGCTGGCCAGTGTGTGCTGTGATTGGTTAGCTGGGCCAGTGTGTGTGGAATCATTGACAGCGCTCGGCGCCTGGTTGGGAAATGTCCTGGCTCTTACCATATCCACCTGCTTCCAGCTTCAGTTTAAATATTGCATCAAAATCAAATCAATTTGAGCGCGATTTAAACCCAGATGATTGTAACCACTCTAAGTTCAACTGCCTTGGGAAAGCTAGCGTGTCTCCGACATAGTGATAACACTCGTTGCCTTCTCTAGTGCAGCTCAATCAGGTCTCATCCCATTCGTCGATATTTGTAATATCACAAATCCCGGAAAATATGCACTGTATTCCAAACAAGTTGTTTGTTGTAGTTTTTGAAAACTGATTTCTGTGAAATAAAATATCTCCTTTTGAATTGGACTTTGAGCTTTGTAACTTTGCAGATCTTTTTTATGCTCAAACAGCAACATTACAGACTTACTAAAGTTGAAAAAGTGAAAAAGCATAATAGGACCCCTTTAAACAATGCACAGTGTGCATTGCACACACATTAAATTTCATGTAAATCATCCATGCTAACACATTTTCTATTTTATTTTTTTCATTTGAAAGTACACATTTCTCTCTCTATAGATGTATTTTTCATACATGGAGTTTCGAAGTTTCTTGCTCAAGTTCACATCACCGAGATGGCAGAAAGAACATCCTGTTTGCTTGAATTATTTTACAGATGTGCAACGTTTCATTGTTACTCTGAGTGGACGCAAATAAACGTAGACTCTTTACAGATTCGAAAGATGTATTACTTTTATCTGTTTGACCAAAAATGAGGAGTATTTTAAGATCAAGTGAGCGCACTGGCGCCTCCGTTCAGCTTCCACACAGACACTTGAATAGTGCACATATCTGTAGGTTAACATTAGATTGAGCGGCCATGTAAAGTTGTTACTACATACATCTTTCAGATGAAAAGCCATATTTGACGTTGATGAATGATAGTTGGGCCGGTGTTTGGATGTCCTGTTCGATGTATTATCACATAGACCAGCCGTTAACAATCTGTCCGTCACAGACTGCGTACATCATTCACTTAACCAGCCACACCAAAGCAAACAGGAGGAGAGCATAAAGAGACGGCAACTAGAATTGAGTTCAAAATTTAAATATACAGTTTATAGTTTATTTATATAAAAGGTATAGTTGTGTATAAAGTTGGGTATCATTGTGTTCCTTAAAATTCCCAGTCCCGCCCACTCCTGCTGATATTTTTTCCTTTCCTGTTCCAATTACGTGATTAATTGTGATTTTAGGTGCGTTCGACTTAATGCAGCTCTGCACAGATTGATCTAATTCTGACTTGAAGCAGTGCATGCTGGTTAGAAATTTTGTCTGACTTGAGACGGCACAAACGCCACATGACTGTCACATGTGGCATCAAAGTACCGCGAGAGCATTTCGAGAGCAGTCTGCTGACTCAGCCGCCGCAGTTTCTTCAGAGCGACTGCAGGAGTGCTGATGATGACACCGCAGTTTCACAATTGGCCAGATTCACCGCATGACACTGATCACTTGTGTTTCGAGTTTATTCCAAGCGGCAACCTCCCGCTCTCTCTCATGAACCAACAAGGAAGTGACTTGAACTGTTCGTCAACTGGCCGCTAGAAGCTGGCTGCAAAAGAGAGTCAGTCCCATAGACTCCCCATGTTAAAATGCACAACTTTACAGTAGAAAAAAAAAACATGTTTACAGCCTGGTTCTAAAAATGATTTTGGTCTATATAGCTAATTTTGCCCTTTATGACAACTGTGAGGGGTGTGAATTTTTTTATAACTCATCCGTTTAAATTATATTAAGTCTTAAAGTTCTGCATAATTAAGGGTGTAGCCACTTGAGTGACAGGTCGAATGCTGCTGCTGACCAAAAACTGTATAAAAACATGGACGTAGTTTAAGTCACCCCACCCCAACATACCAGAACATCATCTTACAACACCAAAATATACGGAGCGGGCATGGCGATCTTGGCAGCGCGTCACCGTGCGACTCTCCCGGATAATCGAAAATGGGCAAAAAGGCGGGACCTGGTTGCTGAAGCCACACCCACCTAGCGCGAAGGCAGTGTCAGCAGCGGCAATCCACCTGTCACTCAAGTGGCCACACCCTTAATTATGCAGAACTTTAAGGTTTAATATAATTTAAATGGATGAGTTATAAAAAAATTCACCCCCCTCACAGTAGCCATGAAGGGTAAAATTAGCTATATAGACCAAAATAATTTTTTGAACCAGGCTGTAAACATGTTTTTTTCTGCTGTGAATTTGGGCATTTTAACAAGTTCTCGTGTTCCTGTGGCTCAGTGGTAGAGCATTGCGTTAGGAGTGCAAAAGGTTGTGGGTTTGATTCCAAGGGAATACATGTTAGGTAAAAAATGTTAGCCTGAATACTAAGTCGCTTTGGATAAAAGCGTTTAAGTCGTCTGCTAAATGCATAAATGTAAATGTAAACATGGGGAGTCTATGGGACTGACTCCCTTTTGCAGCCAGCCACAAGCGGCCAGTCTATGAATTGCAGTTTTAGTCACTTCCTTGTTGGCTTCACGAGGGCGAGCGGGAGGTTGCTGCTTGCTGCTGACACTGCCGTCGATTATTCGGGAGTGAGCGCGGTGACGTGCTGCCAAGATGGCGACGGCCGCCTCACACCCACTTTGAGCTTCAAAAACGCTCTTCGGAAGCCTACGGGTGACGTCACGGACACTACAGCTGCGTCCCAATTCATGGGCTATGTAACGGAGTTATAAGTACCTGCCCTAAAATGATTTCCTCAGAGATTTTTCCATTCTACAGTTCTTTATATAGCTCATTCTTTTCTGTATCAGACTGTAATATTCTCTTTGATAATATACACACTAGCATACCGCAGTTAGACCAGGAATTTAAAGACTTATGCGAGGCTAACATCAAGATAGAGGAATTAGATAAAGCAATAGATAAATTATCTTCAGGAAAATCTCCAGGCCCTGATGGGCTCACTTCCGAATTTTATAAATTCTTTAGGGAAGATTTGAGAGAACTATTATTTCGAGCCTTTCTCGAATGTATCCAAAATAATTCACTATCTTCGACTATGAAACGAGGTCTAATTACTCTTATCCCCAAACTGGGTAAAGATGCACGACATATAGATAATCTTGGCCCCATCACTTTACTCAACTGTGATTTTATAAAATTCTAGCTCATATATTTTTCAAAAGACTCAAGAAAAATATAAATCAAATAATTAGTGAATCACAGTCTGGTTTTATAAAAGGCAGATCAATACATAATAACATCAGATTGATTTTAGATATTTTAGATTATCGTGCATGTATTGAGGATGATGGCTATATTCTCTTTTTAGATTTTAAAAAGGAATTTGACATGATCGAACATAATTTCATATTTAACTCCCTCGAAAAATTTGGTTTTGGCATGAAATTTATTTCTTTTATAAAAATGTTATATGAAGACATCAATAGTTCTATATGCCTTTCATTTGGAACATCTCCACAACTCAGTGGTGAAGATAATTTCTTTGTAATACAAACTGTTTATGGTTTACCGTCTCTTCTTCAATATTTCAATACAAGTAGGTGGCTTGGATTTTTTCATTAGATGTGACTTTGATTTGTCCAAATTAACTCTTAAATTGTCTGCATTCCATCAACAAGTTCTCCTATCTTGGAAATTAGCATTTTCTCACAGTGTTAGTCCACACAAAACTTGTATTTGGAACAATCGGTTTATTTTGCACCATAACAAATCTTTATTTTATGAAAACTGGTTTCAATATAATATTCTTTCCCTATTGGACATGATGGACAATCATGGAAATGTTCTCAATTACAAGGATTTCTGTTTAAAACATGGATTTGTATGTCATCCTAAAGAGTTTTACAATGTTGTAAATGCCATACCAAAAAACATGGTATTATTAGTAAAATAAAAGGCTGCCGCAATTCGAACGCGATTTCAAATGTGCGCTCCGTTTCTCTGGGAAATAAAGGATACATCAGATGGATCCTTCGCAACCTATCCTATCCCAGAATTCATAGCGCACCGGTGGCAACGGGACTTTTATTCAAACAAAATAGCGGGCGATGTTTCTGTGGCGGCCGACGAATACACTTAAAAATGTAAGTATTGTATTTTAATTTACTCAAATAGCTAGTGAAACACGTTAAAAGTCAGGAGTCTTAAAAAATGTGATTTGTTTGGTGGTCTGAGGCAAAAGTTCTTGTATTTATGAAATTGAGGGCTGAATTTGATAATTCCTGTACTTGAGACAAAAACTCAGCCATTGTGGATCGGAGGTAAGGCATCATCTGTAATATTTCCACTAGGACCTCTTGTGTTCACAACAATTAACCCTCATCCGTATATAATGCCCACAACAATAGGACAAGTAGGCCTATAAGTCTACTTAATAATCAGACAAGTCTTTCACTTGTATTTTTATTTCATTTCATTTTTTTTTTTTTTATTATTATTTATTTTGTTGCAAGATATGTCCACAGATGTTTTAGGCAAACTTGATGATCCAGAAATATGATTTCTGAAGTATGCACGTCCTGCTGTCATACTTTCAAACCTTAAGATTGCAGCCCTGTCTTAATAATTTTCTTTCCTTTTTCTCTTCTTTTAGGACAGTTCTGGAGAAAAATGGTGCTTCTGGGAAACTTGAAAATGAAATTAAGTTGTTTATTACCTTTGTAATATAAGTTATTTGTAGATGAAGCAAAGTAATTTCTGTGCATTGTTTTAGTAGAAACTTGTAAATAAAAGACAAGTACAGTAGTAGTTCTGGAAACTGTTAATTTTTGCAAAGCAAGTTATAATTTGTGAATGACCGAAATTCTTCTATACATGTATTTTTTTGCCTCTGAATAACATTTGCACATGAAAATAAATAGTTCTATACTAAAAGTACTTTTTACAACTAATTAAAAAATATCTTCATTTCAACATTGGAAAAACAACATCAAAATTGTATTAACAATACATAAAACAGATTGGAAAAAGAAAAAAAAAAAAAACATTTGTATGTACACTTTCATTCAGCTGAGCAGTGAGACCCTGGTGCTGCTGCTGGAGCTGGACGGGCTGCCATAGAGAGCCTGGTACACCTCTGCCAGCGGGACATCATCCGGGATAGTCTCCAGAGTGTTTGAGTGAATATTTCCACTGTCCAGCACAGCAGTGAGGTTCAGGTTTATCTTGCAGTACAGGGGTCTGATCTGATTTAAGGAAATGAGGAAAGGTCTAATTGTGTAGAGCTATGACCAAGTAATTAGCGGAAGAAATATGAGTTACTTTAGTAAAGTACTTTCAGTAACTAACATTAGCGCATTGAGGAAAATATGCATGCATTGAAAACCTTAAGTAAAAGTGTTATCCTTCACTGTAATGTTACTCGAGGTATGAAGAGTAAAAGTAGCCTATGTATTCTGCAGAAAAAACTTCATATATGATGGTCTTTCATTAATATTACTGCTGCACTACAGTTGCATTTTACTTCTGAATATGTTCAAGGTTGTTACATTTAAAATACTTTATAGAGGCCTAGTGTTGGGCAGTTTAATGTACAACAGTGCATGATATTGTAAAGGACCGCGTTTTGTATTGTAGCTGTCCTTTGAGAAAAAAAAAAGAAACACAGTAGCCGCCTTCTCATTTGTATAATTCGGTTATTAGCAGTCAAAAATGAACAATTCAGGCTCCAGTTATTTTCATTTTCATTAACAAAAAACATCTATGGCAGCGCTCTTCTCGCACCGTTGCTACGTGACAGGAGCGGCGATCGGGAACACCTGCGAAGGAGCGTCCTTCGAAGACCCTTGACTTGTCTGTTTTCAACTCCGCCCCCGACTGCAAGCGGCTCTCGCTGACTGCCGTCTGTAGCCGTGCTTCAAGTCGAACGCACCTTTTGTTTCCCGACCCGCGGGATTCCTCTGTTACAAACCGGAAGACAGAAGACAATGAGCGCAATGTTAAAAAGGGGCGGGTCTACATATAGGTTCCTCTGGTGTAGACAGTCTGAGTATGCAGGCTAGGCTATATCATATATATAAATGCTTAATTCAATTCGCAATAGCAGTAAACTGCTAAAAAATAACGTGCGACAGAAACGCCTAATGAAAGTGCCTTTACGTAAATCAAACACTAGAGGGAGCTCTGGGTCTAAGGTTATCTTATTTGCTTGACTGGGGGTTTATAAATTCATCCCACAGGTAAATATAATTTATGTTTTAGAAGGTCTTTATAAAACCACATTAAAAAAGTAGTTTAGGATAAATGTGGAGATGAGAAATACTTCTTACTCATAGACTTACACATGACAGCTTGTGCCATTCAGTAAGTCCGTCATATAAGCCTGCGAATTTGGACACAACACAGTTGGACATGATTTTCAGATGGGAAACGGCAGTAGAGAGCAGTCTGTGTGTCTCACGATGACATTCTTTCACATACACATTGCTCTCAATGGGTGGGGAAAAAACAGAACAAAAGAGAGAGAGAGAGGGACACAAGGGGGGTAAATGAAGGGAACTTCTCAAAAGTCCTGAGAATCTGTTATTTATTTCTCTTGTCTATTTTAAAACCCTTTCATGAGCAGTGTTTTCTCAAATCTGAGCTTTGGATATCCACTTATTTTGGTTTGGAATGTTTTTAGGGAATAGGGTCAACTGAGTAATGCTGTCATCTAAACACTGACATACTCGCCGCTAAAGCTTTAATATAAGATACAGTTGTAATTCAAAACCAGTAACGGGGTTGAGTAAACTTTTTGAATTCATGGGTAGCTCGTAAAAATGGAATATAATTGATCTATCTATCTATCTATCTATCTATCTATCTTTGGTAATAATAATTGAAGTTTGGTGAATTTTGATCTGCATGCATTTGAATATTGAAAAGACAATAGATAATAAGTTAAAAGCTCAAAGCCTAGTGCGACCGCTCCTTTACCCCCATAGCCAACCAGAAAGACTGCCATCATTATCCACCATGAAATTCACACATGGCATATGTGACCTTTTAACAGACTTGAACAGACATTATATACAGAAGTAAAGTCAAAGGGCTCTGGTGTTAGATATGGGGTAAGCGTGTGTTTGGCTAAAGGGCATCAAGTCTGGCTGGCTCTTATGTAATGCCTCTGTGTGTCTGTGTCAAGCGTGCGTTTGTTCTATCTTTGTTTTAAAAGCGCAGCAGGCCTCAGTTCCACCGTGCCTTTCACCTCAACCGTAATCTCCTTTCACGCCTGCGTTATTCCAGATTATTCTTATCCCTTGCACAGCTCCTGCTGGGCAACAATAGCACTGCCGTACTATCTGCAAAGCAAACGGCCTGCCTGCCACCTCATACACACACAGCTTATCAGAAAACAGCCAAATCCTGCCCCGGGAGAGAAAGCGAGTCGGTTCGTCGAGTTTAAAATGTTCCAGCTAGGAGGGCGGGAGCACAACAGAGGCATAAAATCTGATTTAGGCCTAAAAACCTTAATCTCCTCGATCCATAATCTAACAGGTCTGGAATTCCCCAGCTGTTAGGAAAGAGGGAGCAAGGGGGCAAAAGTTGTGCCGCTGTTTCCAGCGAGTGGGCATCTCCAGTCATGATCTCATCCCGCAGCGCTGGCACTCTCAAGCAGAGAGCTGCCCTTTTACTCAAAAATGCCAAGCGCACCACATTCCTACACTCTGAAAAGTCCCTAATTGCTGAGATATACTTTCAAACGGCCCCTTTGCCCTCTTATAGAGAACAATCGGACAAGACTTAATTATATAATTATATGCCACCGGACCCCCACACAGACGACACACTTAGGGACGTTTGTGAGCATGCACAAGGTTTATTTGAGGAGATGAGAGTGGCACTCTCATCTGCAACAGAAATGATTTTTTATCAGAGGTTATTAAGTGTCTCTGTTTGATTCTCTGTGTCTGTGATATCATACATGTTGCACTATAGCGTGCTGCTGGGATGGCATAATTTTGTAGGCCGACCTGAAAGTTAGCATCATGCTTGTTCCCTTGACAAAAACCTAATAAGATTTTGGATTACTGCAGAAAATATGCTCTGTGACCAACAAAACTTTGTGATTCTTACATGTTTTTTACATCATAACAAAACTCACAAATGAACACAGGTTTTATTCATTTTGAAGCGTAAATACAATCGGCAGAAGTAAAAAGTTACAGTTAGGCTACAAATGAACTATACCACTCTCATGTGACTCCACTAAGCTTTGACAACTCTTTTAATCTTTATTTAAAATCGACAAGTTGAAAAGTTTGAGTTAGACTTGGTGTAATTGTGAGTATAAACATTGGGCTGTAAAAATAGGACTAATGAGTAGATGTGTTTTCTTGTTTGGTGTGGTGTTTAATGTCCCTGACTACCTCTGTAGTCCCATTTAGCAACTGTCTTTCATAAGATGCATAAAGCCATGAGTGGTGTATTACTGATGTAGTTTATGTCATAGAATAAAATGCAAGAAATGTCTTGACCTAATTTCAGGCGTTTAATTAAGAACCCATTAAAAACCAAAACTGACTAAGGATGATGGAACCGGAAGTGCAAACATGCTAACATTTTCAGGTTTTATTTAATTCCTAGAGCGCATTATTCATTCTTCTCTGTCTTCACCTTCTTCATAAATTTTCTTTTCTTTTTTCCCCTCCTTTCTCTAGGCCCCAAAGCTTGTGCCGGCTGGGCACTTGACCCATAAAAAATCCCCACCTCCCAGTCCAACACAATACCTCTCCTCTCTGAGGACTTCAGTTGAGTTTCTCAGCTCAGCAATTTTGAACTCCTGTTTAGTTGTGCCCAACTCACATCAACTGAGCATTGTACATCTTAACTCAAGCTGAACTCTGCCCATCCCAAGTCAAGTCAACTAAATCAATCTTATCTGAAGTCATATCATTTTGTCAAATCAACTCAAGTCTACTCATATCACCTGAAGTCAAGTCATCTTGTCTCATTCTCAAGCCTCATTTGTCTCATTCTTGTCATCTTGTCAACTCTAATGAAGTCTTCTCAAATACAGTCATATCATCCCAAGTCCTCTCAACTTGTTCACCCAATAATCAAAATTCTGTGATCATATACTCACCCTAATGTTGTTCCAAACCTACACGACTTTCTTCAACTGAGCACAAACAAAGATGTTGTGAAAAATATCAGTAGGGTCCAATGTTGTTTGGATTTCAACATTCTTCAAAATATCTTCTTTTTAGAGTTTTCAAAAGAAACAACAGGCTCAGTAAACACATTTTTATTTTTGGGTGAACTGTTAACCCTTTTTTTGTTAACTTAGCTCAACTCATCTAGGCTCATTCCAACTCAAGTCAACATAGAGGAGCAGTATTGTGTTGGACTGGGAGGTGGGGATTTTTTGGGGTCAAATCCCCAGACAGCCTTGGGGGTGCATAGAGAGAGAGAGGGAAAAAAAAGTGAAATTAGTGGATTTGTGGAGTGGGTGAAAAGAGGGATATGTACATGTATGACCTCTGTCACTGATAAAGGTCCTTTCTGTTCACCCACACGCAGATGAGACTGACACATGCCGCTGTTGACTGCTGGCTTGTGTCAGATCTCCCAGTGTGAAGCTGGATGGATATGCTGCTGTAGGGCCCTTGACAGGACACAACGAGCTTTTATCATCACTTTTGGACTTCAGAGGAGAGTAGAAAGTATTTAAGATTCAGTTCAAACTCAGCTCAAACAGAGTTTCTATCTTTCTGCTTTTTCTGGTGTTTTGGCGTGATAAACAATAATTACCCAGTAAGGGCAGAATATGGGTGTATCTGAGTAAGATATTTCTTTTTAAACATCTAAAGCTCTAGGCTTCTTTGGCTTGGGTGAAGCAGTCATGTGGTTCATCAAAGTCCTCTGGGCTCTTGTTTAGTGGTAGACACAGGGTGCATGTGTGCTTTGAAACGTCTGTGCCTCGGGCTCTTTGCGTTGATGTTTGATGTGCGGCATGGCTTTGAGATGAGCACATTTCACTTTGTGGGAAAATGGAGCAGTTCAAAGAAGTTTTACATTTCGGGATGTTGTAATGCCCTGTTCCTGAGAATGTGGATGTGTTACTATCAACAGGTGTGCATGTAGAATGGTTTGAAGATGTTGCCATTTGATGCATTCTTTTAAACATGTAAAAATACTTTAAGCTCCACACATTGCACACAACAGATGGCTGTGTTATAAATGGTTTTGCTCTATAAAATAGCACCCACATTGATTAAAAAGGCTACTTAATATAACCTTTGTTATTGGTTAAAGTCCAAAACTGTTAATTTCAGTAAGTTGATAAACCTGTATGAGGTTACGAAACCCCAAAACAGTCCAAATGAATGTTCATCCGTTCTCTGATAACCTTTGCAAGATGGCACGCTGTGGTTTAGACCTTTTTCTTGAATACTGTAACCTTTTCCCCAGACCAGATGCCTTAAGGAAGTTACTGGAAATCTCAAGCAAGTTGGATATTATAATGAAGAACCATTCCATTATGTAACCATGATGACATTTCAAAACCTGTTGGTGGGACATCGGCTCCAAAATTAGACCTAGGTGTTCTGTCTACACAGTTGGTGTAATTAGGGTTAAGTCAGGTACACTTATTTTATTTTTATGTTTAAATTTTATTTTATTGTATTTTAAGTTTCCTTTTTTTATTTTGTTTATTTTGATGGTTGCTTGTCAGATTATAATCGTGAAAGCCAAGGCAGATTGTACATTATTCAATCAGATTTACAATATACATCTTGACACTGTTGATGGGCACTCAATCGTTACATTCTGACACAGCTATTAACACAAAAAAATGGAAATGGTGCTGCACAAACTAAAGCAAGTTCTGTTTTAGCATTATTTTGTTTTGAAGGACATTTTCAGTGTTGTGTGCTGGGCGAGTGAATTTGTGGACTACAAGGTACTGCTGATAGTACTATTATAACATGAAGGAAATATGCTACACTATTTGCACATCATATAAAAAAGTTATTGATTACAAGTTTATGACTAATCATCTCTCAATTGCTCTGTGCTCTTATTTAAATGGCTGTCATGGGAGTCGCTGTGCAGGACCACAGGATGAAGGCAATTAATGAAAGTGAAAGTGACGTGACATTCAGCCAAGTATGGTGACCCATACTCAGAATTAGTGCTCTGCATTTAACCCATCCGAAGTGCACACACACAGAGCAGTGAACACACACACACACTGTGAACACACACCCGGAGCAGTGGGCAGCCATTTTATGCTGCGGCGCCCGGGGAGCAGTTGGGGGTTCGATGCCTTGCTCAAGGGCACCTAAGTCGTGGTATTGAAGGTGGAGAGAGAACTGTACATGCACTCCCCCCACCCACAATTCCTGCCGGCCCGAGACTCGAACTCACAACCCTTCGATTGGGAGTCCGACTCTCTAACCATTAGGCCACGACTCCCACGACTAATCAGCTGTTGGTGAGTATTTCATACTAAATGATTGCAGATTTTGCCTTATGACTAAATACATTTTTTTATGCTTCTCAATATATGTCTCAGGTGAAAAAAATGGGGCCAAAATCCTTTAGGGTAGTGCTTTTTTGGCCTTTTGGAAACATAGCAACTGATCGATGCCCGTTAAGTTTTTCATTATATTTAGAAATTTTGTTCCAGTGACATGCAGCATTAAATTTGGATGCATTTTAAGTTAACCTTGTGATGATTCATCCCCAAGACATTCAGTCTGAGAACAAACCCCTGGGATTGTTGGAATACATCGCAGTTCTCCCAGGCCACAAACCACTAACGTCATGCAGGCTTTCCTCCTTGTCCTAAAAAAGACAAGCTCCACTCTTGTTAGTCGACTGCAGCTCGCTAAAGGATGATGTGGAGAATAATGGAATATAGAGGTCTGTGTGTGCTGACCTTTCTGAGCTAAACTTGGCCTGCCGGTGTGAATGTGCTCCTAGGGTCTATTGTGTTCACAGCCGTTATCATTGTATTGCAGTTTCCTCTGTTCAAGAGAGAAAGAAAGGGAGAGAGCACGTGCTAAAGCTGATGTTGGATCTTAGACATGCTGAGGTTGTTCGAAATCTGGAAACATAATTGATATTAATGAGACCATTTTAGATCCCTGAGGAAGATTGCAGGTTGATCGGACAGGACAGGTATGCCCAGCTTCTGATTTGGGCCAGTATCTACGGTACTGTCCTGTTTAAAACCACACCTATGTGTCAGTAAACTTAGAGGAAAACTCATTTTGATTATAATGAAATTCATAGATTGAAGTTATAATAAATAATTATAGTTATAAAGAAATTAAATTAAATGGATTGTTTGTATATCTGCTTTCTTGGTACTAATTGTCAATCCATCTCCTTTCCTAGTGCAGGAGATTTAATGAAATCATGTCTTTCATGAGGTGTTTCTCCTAAAACTCCTTAGGGAAAAAAAAAGAAAAGAAAATATAAACAAAAATAATTTGTGTGAATGGTTCAGATAATTTATGATCACATAATGAGAACTCATAAAATTATTAATGCTTATGCAATTTAACAAATTAATTGTGACGTTGCTTCGGATAAAAGCATCTGCTAAATGAATACATGTAAATGCATTGTGTCATAAACTCACTGAACATTTTTAAAGCATTTATTATGTAATTTAAAATTCTACAAAAACCAACATCAAAAAAACCATCCCCAAGAAGAATAAATTAAAAATCAAAAATTTTATTTAGCAAGGATGCATTAAATTGATCAAAAGTAACAGTAAAAACGTTTATAATGTTACAAAAGACTTTTGTTTTTAATAAATGGTCTTTATTCATAAGAGAACCTTTTAAAAAAATGCATCACTGTAAAATCAAAAATACTAAGCAGCACAACTGGTTCAGCTTTCAGCTTCAAATGACATTTTCAAATATGTAATAGAAAACAGTGATTTCAACTGTAGTATTTCGCAGTATAACAGTTTTTCCTGTATTTTTGATTAAATAAACACAGTCTTGGTGAGCATAAGAGACTTATTTCAAAAACATTTTAAAAAATCATTCTGACTCTGTGTATTATTGGTCATTGTCAATTCATAATATGTCAATGTGTAAAAATATTAAATGTTAATATGTAGCATATCAACATGAATAAATACTATATATATATATATATATATATATGTATATATATATATATATATATATATGCTATAAGTTTTATTTATTATTAGCTTTATGCATTAGCTAATATTAATGAATTGAATCTCTGTTCAATTTTCCCCCAATTTCTGTTTATTGCTTGTGGGATAGAAAGAAACAAGAAACAGAGGCAGTGAGTGAGAAACAGATGCGATTGGCTGAGGAATTTTGGCACTGTGTGAGTCTGTGTCCACCTGCAGATTCTTCTCACAATCCGTTTCACTCACAATACGCCCACAGGCCTGCTCTCTCTGCTCCACCAACAGGGGGCGCACTTGTGCTCGGTGGTATTTGCGTAACTAATTTCACACTCTCTCCTCTGCCCACTCGTCTCTCAGTCAGATGCAAGGACAAAAGACATGGTGTCAGAGAGTGGGTGAGGCGATGGGACTGTTGCCATTGACAACCTGGATACCAACACAATGATGACCCAGGAAATACCCTGTGTCTAATGGAATAAATGGAGCCATTGAAGGAGAGGGAGACAGAGAGTGAGAGGAAGAGAGAGAGAGTTTATGTCTGACACATCAGAAAGACTGTGTGAATTGAAGTCCACCATTGTCTGCTGTATGAGAGTCCAGCTCAGAGATGACAAAGATGGACTGCTCTTAGACCAGTGTGTGTGTGGTCTTATATCTGTCTACAGCTGATCAAACTGACCTGATGTCGTAGTATTGTGCAGCCAATTATATTCATTTTAAAGACAATCTTTAATTGACAACATTATTCAAGATGAACCTCATGTATTCAGTATGAGATTGTAACATTGAAGTGTACGGGAGTTTTCTGAAGTCAAGGGGTGAGATTTACTCCCATTCACAGGCAGCCAGCTGCCAAAATTACAGATTGTGCTTTTAACTCGTGGTTTTAAGGCATTTGGGGGTGTTTAATGGGTTTGTGGCCTCTTTGAAACAGAACAGGAAAATGTAAGGACAATAAATGGGATTAAAAAGTTAAATGGGGATACTAAGGGATGCTACCCCCCCCCCCCCCCCCCCACCCAGTGAGAAAAAAAATACCCTTTTAAAGGTTTCAAATTGCTTTTATTTATTTATTTATTTTTACCTTTTTCTTTTATCACTTCATATGTTATCAACAATCAGTTGTTTTAAATTGTAACATTTAAAAATATTTCTGTTTTTGCTCTATTTTAATCAAATAAGTGCAGCCTTTGTTAGCATAAGACTTTTATTTATGGGTTAATTTATTTTTGTTTTAGTTCACTTTTTGTTTCCAGTTAGCAATCTTAGTGGTTCAACTAGATAGTTGCTAATACATCGTGAATAATTACAATTTTCACTTAATTATATTGCATTTGGTTTCTACATTTTCATCTAATATTTATATTTTGATATCAGCTTAATTCAAATTAATAATGTGCAGTGTGTGTACACAAATATATTACTGTTGTTATTTATTCACAATAAATACAAATATTTTTGTTATATATATTGTTAATAATATTTAATGTGTTTTTCTAATATTTAATTAGACAGTATATGCCAATTTCCTAATTTCATTTCTAAGAACATTTGTTTATTATACTTTTATAGGCCCATACATCTCCATATAGATTATGTTTTTTAGATTTCCTCATTCATCAGAAAAGAGGAGTCCATAAAGTACATTGTGGTAATACATCCTTACAGCTATCACAAGCTCGGCAGGATGTGCTACCCCTATTTTTTACCTCATTTATCCAAGCGGATGCACACCCTAAAATGTATTTTCTGTCTGACAAGGTGTGCAACCTCTGTTTTAAAAGTGGTAGTATATTGTATTAAGTGTGACCTGTTGACAAGATGTGCTTCCCAGGTTGTGGCTCATTTTGAGAAAGAAGCCCATTTTGTCAGGCAAAAATGACAGCTTAAGCTACTGGTAGATTATCCTTAAATTTTCAGAACACTCGGAGCTTAATGTTAGGCTCAGGACAGCTAAGCATAAGCTAGGAAGCTATTAAAGTCAGCAGTGGAGATCACATGAGCTGCCAAAGTGAATTTTACATGAGTACCACTGCTTTATCTTACTTTTTAAAAGATCATTAGGAACACTTTCTTTAAGAGAAATCTTTTACGATTTGCTTCATTCAGAAATTCGCCTGAAAAAATGAATGTGTTTTTTGATTCAGGAACACAGACACTTCTCAATATGCTGCATGAGATTACAGGCCGAGATAAAAGCACTCCTACAGCAAATTTGCACACGCCATCAAAGTTATCCTACTATTGTTCCCCCAACACACAGGAAGCCAGCATGTTGTGTTATTGTTGGATGACAAGACGACAAGTGAGGGAGAGGAACCAAGTAGAGAAGAAAGTGGGATTTGGGATGCAAGAGAGAGAAATCGGATCGGTTCTGGCATCTGCTTCTGCTACCTGCAGCCGAACCCTGATTCCGATCAGCTCTTTGCAATTGAACCAGAGCTGTGAGGACACTGGGATTCATTGCTGAACAGGAAGGTGCAAAGAATGATGGGGAAACCAGCGGCAGGGATAATGACGGGGAGAGTGCCAGAAATTGGCTGATGTCAGACCTTTTGCATTGCTTTTAAAAAATCCTGCTCCTGGAGGTCTACCTTCCTGTAAAATTCAGCTCCAACCCAGTCCAGCACACCTGTCTGGAAGTTTCAAAGAGTACTGAACCTTGATTACCTGGTTAATGTGATTTATTTATTTTTTTTAATTAGGACTGGAGCTAATATCGCTGGGAGCAAGTTTGGACATTTTTGGGGACTGTAAGTTTCGAATAGTCCCGAAGACCTTGTCTGCATTTGATATTGCATACTTCTCTACTGTATATTAGGCAAAAAATAGTAGGCATATGTGAAAATAGTAGTATGTCCAATTTCACAGTAGTCATACTAATAGACCTACTTCTGACAAGATTCTGAAGTGCACATCCAACAGACACTTTACTATCCCATGAGGCCACGGGAGAGAATTTGTGAATGGCAGAAAAGTGACGCAAGATGTTGATAGGTCACATGACAATGGCAGCATGATGAGTAGGATGTCTGGGTTAAATTCTTACTGCACATATTCATACTACGTTGAACATACTTTTTCGAAAGCAGTACCTACTCAGACAGGGAGCAATTTCAGACGTAGCCCTTGATTAATTGGTTCAGATAAGTACTGAATAATGAGGGCTGGAGCTAAACTCTGCAGGAAATTGAACCTCTAGGAGCAGGATTTGATGTCCTTAGGGAATATTTCCCATGAGGCTTTTGTTCAAGGCCAGATCTTGAGTGTAAAAATGAAGCTTGACCAACACAATGCCAAGGTTTCTTCTAGAACACAGGCCTGGAGGAGGAAATGTCCAATGTGAGCACTTCCATACTGCACCACTTTGGAATTGTGAGTTTTTAGACCCATATCTAAGATGTCTGGAGATTATATTGTATATTATATTGTACTGTATTTTGCTCTATTGAAGACTATTGTCTGGCCATCTCAGGGTCATCTCAGAGCTAAACTAGGCCAGTCCCTGAGACGGTCAGACAGCATTGTTTTCACATACAATTTGCTTTGTGTTTGAGTGTGAGAGAGCTCTGTAACCCCACCGTGGAAAGCCTCAGAGAGAGTCCTGCCTTCAAACATGAAGGCTTCAAGAGAGCCCTTCCCTGCTGCTGGAAACCTCAGAGCGAGCCCTGCTCTGTCGCCAGCTGACTTCGCTCTTTACATCAGTCTACTTCCTATTAATCTCCTATTCCTTTTTTTCTGATTTCTTATATCCTGCCATTTTAAGCCAATGTGAACTTCCATGCTAAGTCCAGCTTTATGTGGTTAAGAGCTGGTTTGATGTTGGTCAAAACATAGTTGTTCTTGGTTAGTGGTGATTGACCAAGAAAATCATGCTAATGTAGCTAGTTAAGAACACCAGTGGGGACATCAGCATCCAAAACACAATGTAACAGGCCATTTGCATGTACTTGAACTTACAAAGTGTTAAAGGTGAAGTAACATTATAACTGGACTGGACTGAAAGGGTCAGGTAGAGTTGGAAAAAAGTATAGGAAACCTTAACTTCTATTAAAAGAGAAAAAATTACGACACAGCACATGACATACCTTTTCATATTCCTGTTTTCAGTGCATTTCTTTATCAGCACCATTTTCTTACTGTCATCAATATAAATAACTGTAATTATATTTATATAATAATATATTATATTAATATATTATATTTATTTTTTAATTTATAATATTAACAACAACAACCTTCACACCAAACATACCGGGATAGGGTTCTAAAACTGCTGTTCGTTCACTAAACAGGAGAAACCATGAGGAAAGCGCACAAGACCATGCTTTCCATCAACAGAACAGGATAAGTCACAGGAAGTTGTTGTGCAAACAGGAAGGACAGAATGAAGAGCGGAAGATGACGTCCACATCAGAGGAAATACAATGCACCTGTAAGTTATCTGGAAGTGTACTCAGTGCTTTCTCTCTCTCTCTCTCTCTCTCTCTCTCTCTCTCTATTTTGCAGTGGGCATCATATGCAATCCAAAATCCAATCATCATCATCATCTGAGCCAAATTGCGAGCCGTACATCCAGGCATGTAAGCCAGTGTTTGGAACTGTATGTATGTGCATGTGTGTACAGTATACATCAGTATGGAAGGTGGAGGGCTCTTCAGGAGGTGTGCTGAGGTCATGTGTTTCCTGGCAGAGGAGTAACCCTGCAGGCATGGAGGCATGAGGATATTAATACCACACAGTGTGGAAGTCCCCCTCCCACATATACACACACCCACACACACACAGGAGAAAAGATGAAGATCACACATCCTCATTCGGTTTTGCACTGAAGTTGGTGGTAAACAAAGTCAAAGGTCACAGAGGTAAACGTGAGGTTTATGTCAAGCAATGATGTATATCATTTATCTTCACAAGAAAACAGACCGTTCACTTGCTTCCAGAGAGGCATTACCACTGTCCTAAAGTGAACACAATTTTTACTTCACGATTAGAGTGATAGAATGCATTTAGTTTACTGCAGCATTTTAGAACCAAGCATGAAGATTGCAGTCTGTCTGAGGCTGTAGAGAAACACACAATGGTTTTCAGAATATCGTTTGAAATGTTTCCTATTGTGTCAGTCGAGCATTAGATTTTAACCACATCACAATGATGGGAAACGCACAACAATACACTGTAACTGGATCGACGTAGACAGCTTAAAATAAGGATAGATTGCAAGACAGCACGACTACAATTCTGGCCAACTTTGTCCTACAAAACTGAAATGAATTAGTTTGATTTAACAATCGACAATTAAGCATTATTATTGGTAATACTTTACATGTAATATCTAACCATAACTATATTTATTTTCGGCACTTAACTCACCTCTCAAGTTTGTGATAGATATGAGTAACAGCTCAGACTTAAATTGAATTGAGCTGAATAAAGGAGACTATTGTCTTCTGCTTTATAGCTGAATTGAATTTATTCATAATTGATTCATTTTGCAACATTAGCACTATTGTCTTGCTACAGCTGCTTTATAGCAGAATCGGGCTTCGCCTCATTTTGAAGTTTGCATGATTGATTCTGTTACTATCCTGTTTAATTCTGCGAAATCTCTACTGTATGGAGTGCTATAAAAAATAAAATTGGCTTGACCTCAAGTCATGCGGCAAGTGAGGATTACTTTTGCAAGTGCTCAGACTTGACTTTTTTTTTCCCCTGCAGACAATAAAATCCATTAAAAAATAATTAAAGGAGGGACTTGAGCCGTATGTAGAGACTAGAATATCACAGAGACTTAGGATGTTATGGCTTTCTTTGACTTAAGCCAGTAAGCAACCACCCTAGCAACTGCATAGCAACGTGTTTAAAAAAACTCCAAATGCCTTAGCAATTGCATAGCAATGCAATGGCAACCATAACTTAGCATTGTGGGAAAGCACTACTTGTGTTGTTTGATGTAAAAATCCTGTGTTATGTATGCAATTGCTGTTTTTATGTGTTTTGTGTTTAGTATTGAGCACTTAAAGAAAATAGAAAGAGTGTGAGAAATGCCAAGATGTATTAAAGCGTCAAACACATCTATATCTGCAGTAGACACCAAAATGGAGGCCTGAGGAGCTCAGTGTTTGGTTTGGCTTTCAGGAATATTACTCAGAAAGCTTCTCAGTTACTGTGGTAAAATAATTTTTCATTTCACTGGGAGATAAAGCCACATTCCTCACATTGACGGAATCTGAGACGCTGTTAAAAGAGAGCTGCTGATGGAGGGAGGAAAAAAGCTTGTCATCCATTCTCTCAGATCAACTAATAACAGAGAGCACGTGCTAGAGGAAACCTATAGCCAGAACTAGCAAAAACTGAAACCCAGATCAAGTATGACGTTTCTGTATTATCCCGTTTTGGAATATTGTGATACAAAATACTGGATGGAAACACCAAGATGCAAATAAATGTAAAAAAAAAATATGGACAAAAAAATGCATGCACTTGCTTGAGGTGGCTTTAAGAAGATGTGCATATAAACAACAGTGAAAACACAGGCTGAATTCAGAATAGAATGCTAGGACTCTTAAAGATACGACTTAAAGATATTCTGGATGAATTTAAAAAAAAGTTAAGTGTACTAGTATTGTGCATCATTCTATCGTGTATGTTAGCAGGACCAATCAGCATCCAGAACTGCTTTTTGCATAACATGGAGCAAAGTACACATGGTTTTCAATTTAGAAGCTGTGTGAATCCAGCTTAGTGTTGGTATGCTTGTGTGTGAGAATGTCGTGCATTTTTGTCTCTGTTTGGCTGGCATGGTGGGAGGAACACTGGGGGAGGGGTTTTGTTGCTGGGGATTTTCCCAGCGTAACACACACAGGCCTGAAGTCAAGCAGGTCTCAGTCATACAGTCATTCCATCCAGACACCTGCAACCTCGTCAAAAAACCTGCTGTCATCAATCATAACTTTGCATACGACAGATTTATGACTAAAAGCAACTTTGTCAAAATCAGACCTTGCACCAATTTGTGTAGTTCATGGTCGACACGCACACATGAAGAATTTGTGTGTGAGTGATGCAGCTATTAAAAATAATTTTCCTGTCCATAAAAAACAATCATATAAAGAGGCATTCCTGTACGTTCACATAGCCTCAGATTTATATACACCTATAAAGAAACAGACATCGCAGATGTACAGAATAAAAAACATAATGCAGATGACATGTGGAGTAAAAACAAGATATCATGGCCACAAATTAAACATTTGTTTTAATGATTTACTAGTTTGTTTGCTTATGATGATTATGATTAAAATGAGGGGACAAATTTATAAAACATGACCACAAATTATTAAATCATGGGAATTAATTCTTAATTTGTGCCCACAATAATTTTTATTTTATTTTATTTTATTTTATTTTATTTTATTTTATTTTATTTTATTTTATTTTATTTTATTTTATTTTATTTTATTTTATTTTATTTTAATTCTGCATGTTAAGTTAAAACTATGTTAGTTACCACACAGGCAAATACACACTTGTAGTACAGTACTGTTTCATACAGTGTGCGTTGATGATCTTGTTCCTCGAGACAGAGCAAGCTTTATCTGTGGCTGAATGTGAACTACGCTCGCTAAAATATTTGAGATCATTTAAGAGACTCAGAAGAGGTCAAAGGTTTTTTGGCTCTAACTTGCTATGGCACGAGTGAGTCACTTTTCAAACGCTGTTCCCAACAGTATCTAAAAGCATCCTTGAAAAACATCCAGCCACAAACAAAATATCTGTGTATAATTCAGATGTTAAAAAAATGCAAACAGCGATTTTATGTAATACTATTAGTTTGGCTTGGTTATATTTCTTTCTCGAGTCCCATGAACCTTGAACTAGGAGGTGAATCAGAGGTGATTCTTGTGGCCAATTTGGTGTCACTTAAAGGCATAGTTCACCCCAAACTTTTTCAGACTCCGGTGAAAAAGTGGTCTCGACTGAATCAGGAGAGAAATATGCACAAATCAAGCAGTGTAAGTGAAAACAGACCAAACAGTTCTTAATAAATATATCAATGGATTTTTCAATGGAGGAATTAGATTATGGATTGCATTTTAGCTAGAAGTGACAGTTTAAAGTTAAATGCCTAAATAATGGATTTGTTCCTTACAAACACACAACTTTTCACTTCACAACACATTACCTGATGGACTGGAGTCGTGTAGATTACTAGTGGATTACTGTGATGTTTTTATCAGCTGTTTGAACTCTTATTCTGACGGCACCCATTCACTGCAGAGGATCCATTGATGTCTAATGACTTGTTTCCAATTGAGCGGTGTGGTTCAGTTCAGTACAGTACAGTACGATTCAGGATGGTACACCGTGATCTGACTTGCGATTCCACTGCCAACAATCTCCTTACTAGATAGGCGTGCTACATGCCAGAAAGTAGCGATCAACATCATTCTTGCGCAAAGGAGAAAGTGCAACATTGTCTGTGTGTATGTGTGTGTGTGAAAATATAAAATGATAAAACACACTATATTATATTTTATAATATATTTCTTGTGTTTGTGTACTTTGATGTAAACAAGCATGCATGAGCAGTATGGCAGAATGAGTGAAGGAGACGCTTCATTCCTCTTGTTGCACGCGCAAGTAATGATTCTCTGTCAACCAATCAGCATTCTGCAGTGAGTCTGGCTTCACCCTTTTGGTACCGGACTACTGTGCTAATGGTACCCTAATGCAAGGGTCCCAAAAAAGTGGTACAGTACAGTACTCTATTTTGGTACCATTCACAAATACTGACAATGGAAACGGTGAAGTAATTGCGTACCCTAATGCACTGAACCGTACCGTTCGGTAGAAATGAGCCATCTGTAATTTAAGCATTTTTATATCAAATTTGCATTTGGTTTCATATGTAACATACACCTTTTTCAAATTTTCTCTTTCAAATTCACTCTGAAATGTCACATTATGAAAATAAAATGAGTTATGAATGGCAAGATCCCTGTAATATTTAGAAGTATGTTTAACATTTAGATATAGTTCATACATACTTAAACTAATATTTTTAGCATTTAGCGTGACAAACTAATAAATAATTGGAAATGCCGCACAAGTTGAAAGAATTTGCTATTATAATAAAAAATTCTTATGTGTTATGTGTTTTTTGTATGCTTACTGTATTGCATCATTAGCTTAGCAACACGTTGTGAGTCGAGTCTTCCTTGCACTATTTCTGTTCTGAAACACAAATGGTTTTGGGGACACACATTGTCTGTTAAGTAGTAGAGCAACTAATGTGTTATTATTTTGGACAGATTGTGAGGAGGGTGTATTCTTCAGGGTGTAATGTGGAAAGATTCCAGTGACACTGCAGTATTGTATGTTTTGAGGAAGCACAGCTCAGGTTAGACTATGGAAAACACAAGAGCTTGTTTGGTTTGAGAGGAGATGCACACTCACTCGGAAAAAAGTCACCAATTCGGCCGGAAGAGGACAACAATAACATGTTGTTTGATGAGAGCAAATCAATGAATAATCCAGAGGGCCAATAGAAGCCTCTTCATCACAGCAGAGATGATGACAAATGGCCCATTCAACATGCTCTGCAGCGAAAGGTCCAATGCAGAGGAGTGACCATTTGTCATAACTCATTTCTTCATTGTGCTATCAGTGAATGGTATGACATATTTGATCTTTCTCATTCTCAGTCTTTTTTCCATCTCTGTTCTCTCATTTTAGAGCTGTCTTTCTTTTGCGGTTTGCAATATTGCTTAAATCTATAAAACATTTAAGAAATTATGACTTTAAAAATTATTATTATTATTATTATTATTATTTTTAATCATCTCTTCAGAGATTAAAATAATTTAAAATAAATACACACACTACAGTTCAGAAGTCTGGGGTCAGTAAGATTTATTAAAAATAAATTAATACATTTATTCAGACTTTTATCATTTCTTTTTAAAAATACTTTTATTGATTTTCACATTGTTAGAAAAAAAATTCAAATAAATGAAGTCCTTTTGAAGTACATCAGAGAACCCTGAAAATTTGTCAACTGTTTTCACTATTGATAATAATCAGAAATGTTTCTTGGGCAGCAAATCAGCATATTAGAATTTCTGAAGGATCATGTGACACTGAAAACTGAAGTAATGATGCTGAAAATTCAGCTTTGCCAATCAAGAAAATATTCAAATAGAAAACATTTACTTCAAATTGTAATAATACTGTAGTTCACATTATTACTGTTTTAGTGTATTTTTAATCAAATAAATGCAGCCTTGAGCACAAGAGACTTCAAAAACCTTTTAAAATTCTTACCAACCCCATAAAGTGTGGTTTTTTAACATTAAATACAATTGATTATTTATACAATTGGACATTAAATACAATTGATTATTTAATGGACCACATAATTAAATGTAGTTGATAAAACTTCTATTTTGGTTTTAAAGGTTTTCAAACTTTTATTCATGGATTTTTTTTCTCAATTATCTTGTACATTCATTCATTCATTCATTCATTCATTCATTCAACAAGTGAAGTCTTAAAATAAGTTACTTGAGAGGAAGCTTTACTTTGTGAGACTGTTTCCCCCCTTAAGTATCAATTGCTTTAAATTATTGTGAATTATTAGAAAAAACATAAATTGTAACAATATTCACTGTAGAGTTAAATGATATCTAGAACAACATTTAAGTTTCTGGTTTGGTGTTGCTGAAGGGTCACTGGAGTTGTAGTGATGGGGCTGTGGAGAAACACTGATCTAGACTCTTGTGCACCATGTTCACCAGACTAGATAAAGTCCTGAACTGCATTTCTAATTGATCTGCCACACTCTCAGTGTGAGTGAACACACCCATGAGTCCCAACAGCTGGCTTTGTGCTGTAATGGCTCTGCAGTTCTGAACAATAGTGTTCCTCTCCGGTCTTTATCCGGTTCATTGAGCCCTACTGTTACTCGTGTTGTACAGCATCCTGTCCAGGAGCAAAGATGGTTATGACATCACAGCAAGACAGAGCTCCAATCACCGTTATTACAGTGCTAAATAATTTCAGCACAATGCTAACAGTTAGTTACATTTCTAGCTAATTAAGCTTTTTATCCAAATCGACCTGGGGACCTTTTGCATCATTTGTTCTACAGAATTTTGCAACACCTCAAATCGTTCTGCTTGTTAATGCGAAAAACAAGCAAAGAGAATTGGAGGTGGCCTCTTACATTTCATTCAATTAAAAAAAAAAAAAAAAAAAAAAAAAACACAACAACCAAAAACACCCTAGCAACTGCACAGCAACATGCACAAAATAATAGTTTTCCAAAAATAAACTTTGCTGACAGTTTACTCACCTGCAAGCCATCCAAGATGGAGATGTATTTATTTCTTCACCATAAGAGATTTGGAGAAATTTAGCATTACATAATTTGCTCACTAATAGATCCTCTGCAGTGAATGGGTGCCGTCAGAATGAGAGTCTAAACAGCTGATAAAAACATCACAATAATCCACAAGTAATCCACATGACTCCAGTCCATCAGTTATCATCTTGTGAAAGGCTGCGTATTTGTAAGAAACAAATCCATCATTAGGACATTTGAACTTTAAACTATCACTTCTGGCCAAAATACCAGTTCAAAAACTATAATTACACTTCCTCGAGTGAAAAAGTCCATCCCCTGTTGTCTTCTCGCATCAAAATCCACAGACATAGTTGTTTAGAACTGTTTTGGCTTGTAATCTTGATCTGTGCATAACGTTTTCACTGGAGAAGGCAATATTTTGAATAGAGGACTCATTTTTAGCCAAAAGCACCAGTTTAAATGTAAAAATGTTTTCACGACGGCTGTTTAATATCAGATTTTTGCTTCACTAGACATTAATTGATGGACTGGAGTCATGTGGATTATTGTGGTGTTTTTATCATCTATTTGGATCCTCTGCAGGGATGAGAGCATTCTGATGGCACCCATTCACTGCAGAGGATCCATTGGTGAGCAAGTGATGTAATGCTGAATTTTTCTAAATCTGTTCTGATAACGAAAAAACACATCTTCATCTTGGATGGCCTGAGAGTGAGTACATTTTCAGCAAATTTTCATGTTTGACACTCAGAACACTTTAAGAAACATTTAAATGGCTGTTTATGTCTGTAGTTTCTGCTGCACTAGCATCGCCAATTGGAAAACCAAAAATAATGATGTGAAATAATGTGCAAAATGATCTAAATGAGTAGACAGTGTAGTTTGACTGAGTTCCTGAAGCCTTTCTCTCAGAAAAAAGCTCACCATGTACAGAGAGAAGTCCATAATCATGAACAGACTTGAACAATGGGTACATATTACAGATGAAAGAAACCAAGGAATAGTGTAATATCAAAAGGATGAAAGGATGAGAGGGGGTGGAGAAGGAGAGAGGAAGTGGGAGAAAAAGAAATGGAAGGAGAAAGAGGGAGTGTGGGAGTTACAGTGTGAGATGAATGGAGAATAAAAAGATGAACATTGCACAACTCTATGAATAAAGAGAAGAACAGAACGGGAGCAGAGATCTTAATGAGAACTTGGATTATAGTTGTGAGAGGTTGTCCAGCCAGCTTTTGTTCACACTTGCCCTCTTGACCTGTCCTTTTCCGAATAAGACAGATCATATCTGCTCACGCACACGTGTCAGTGATAATTCTCTGTGCCAGTGCTCATCGTGATGTGAAATGGCCACAGAGCTCTTTTGTTTGAGGCCACTGGCAGCTGCCCACACATTTTTCTAGTAGACTTTCATCATAAATGTGGTTTGAACATCTTTTAAGTGCTAGAGCTTTTAATATACAGTACAATAAAACACAATCTGAATGTAGTTGATAAAAGTGCTATTTTGGTTTTAAAGGTAAATCTGTACAATTTATGGACTTTTTTTTTCTCCTGTTTTTCTTCTGCATTATTTGTCAACATCCACAACCGGTCAAAAAAATTGACAAAACGTGATTGAATTTTTTAAATGATTTTAAAAAAAATTTCAAAAGGTTCTTGTTCAAAGGCTTGATGTAGTAGACATATATGTAAGAATGTCTTGGTGGATATGATATTGATCACAGATCGGCATGAGCATAAACCACTGTCTGAACATTTTTTATTAATCTCTTCTTAAACCTGGATCTTGATACAAAAGATACATTTGTTTGTTCTTATGCATTTTCACATTAAACTGAACAATAAGCAATAGGACTTAAAAATAAAGGTTCTTTACTGGTATTGATGGTTTCATGAAGAACCTTAAACATCCATGGAACCTTTCCATTGCACAAATGGTTCTTTTTAACATAAAAAGAAAACATTCTTTAGAATTTTAAAATATTCTTCATACTAAGAATTTTTTTTTACATTTTTCCTCACTAAAAAGCCTCATTTCAGTGAGCAATGCCTACAGTATGTGCACAAGATAAATTATATTATATTCTGAGCCTGATTTTTAATAGATTTAAAAGCAGTTATCTTTATATTACAGTGTGTGATAAAGATATTTCTAGTTTAATCTAATGCATGAATATTTGCATTAATTTGTTATGTAACAGAGCTATTCCTGTCACCTTCATTTTAGGCTACCGACCTCTTGGTTTCATAACTTGGACACCCATTGTGCAAATCTGAAAGGTCGCAAGATTTAAAATAGCTTTGAAGAGTTTTGGTATTTAGACGCACCTTTTTATTCCATTACCTTGGGCAATGCTGTGAAAACATTTCATAGAGCCCTGGCTGAAGAGAATATGTCAGCCCCCATCCCATTCATTCTATGCTAATGAAACATTAACATGAATTGCCTCATTTGCCATACAATTATATAAAAGAGCATGCCAACTGAAAAGAGAACTTTACTTTTTAAAGGCATTGCACAAAGGTGTTTAATTTTCTACAGAAGTTTAGCTTCTAAAAAGGTTAAACGAATAGTTCACAAAAAAAAAAAAAAATACAATTAAAAAAAAGAAAATTTTTTTGTTTGATATACATGGTATATATATATATATATATATATATATATATATATATATATATATATATATATATATATATACCATGTATATCAGTGCACAATTTTCCACACCACAATCCATCAAGCACATCTCACAAACAAACATACACTCATTCACATCCTTCTCTTCACTCTCTGAGGCAGAAGTCTCCAAACTCATCCTTTCTAATCATCCTACTACTTGTCCACTTGATCCTATTCCATCTCATCTCCTTCAAGCCATTACTCCTGCAGTTGTACCTGCACTCACTCACATCATTAACACATCCCTTAATACAGGTGTTTTCCCCTCATCATTTAGACAGGCTCGTATAACTCCACAATTAAAAAAACCCACCCTCAACCCATCTCTTTTAGAGAACTACAGACCAGTTTCCCTTCTTCCTTTCATTGCAAAAACACTTGAACGAGCTGTATTCAACCAAGTCTCTACCTTTCTCACACAGAACAACCTCCTTTGACAGCAACCAATCTGGCTTCAGAAGTGGACATTCAACTGAGACTGCCTTGCTCTCAGTTGTTGAAGACCTAAGACTGGCAAGAGCGGAATCCAAATCTTCAATACTTATCTTGCTTGATCTATCTGCTGCTTTTGACACGGTTAATCACCAGATCCTCCTGTCAACCCTACTGACAAAGGGCATCTCAGGAACCGCAGTCCAGTGGTTTGAGTCTTACCTAACAGATAGGTCCTTCAAAGTATCTTGGAGAGGTGAGGTGTCCAAGGCGCAACATCTAACTACTGGGGTGCCTCAGGGCTCAGTTCTTGGACCACTTCTCTTCTCTGTCTACATGGCATCATTAGGTTCTGTCATTCAGAAACATGGCTTTTCATACCATTGCTATGCTGATGACACTCAACTCTACCTCTCATTCCATCCTGATGATCCATCGGTTGCTGCTCACATCTCAGCTTGTCTAACAAACATTTCTTGCTGGATGAAGGACCATCACCTTCAACTCAACCTTGCCAAGACAGAACTGCTTGTGGTTCAAGCAAACCCATCATTTCATCACAATTTCACCATCAAGTTAGGCACATCAACCATAACTCCTTCAAAAACAGCCAGAAACCTTGGAGTTATGATTGATGATCAGCTAACTTTCTCAGACCACATTGCTAAAACTGTCCGTTCCTGCAGATTTGCTTTATTCAACATTAAGAAGATCAGGCCCTTTCTTTCCGAACATGCGGCACAACTCCTCACAACTGTTCAAGCTCTTGTTCTGTCCAGGCTAGACTATTGCAACGCTCTCTTAGCAGGTCTTCCAGCCAATTCTATCAAGCCTTCACAATTAATCCAGAACGCGGCAGCAAGATTAATTTTTAATGAGCCGAAAAGAATACACGTCACACCTCTATTTATCAATTTGCACTGGCTACCAATAGCTGCTCGCATAAAATTCAAGGCATTGATGTTTGCATACAAAACCACCACTGGCTCTGCATCCCTTTACCTAAATTCATTACTTCAGCCTTATGTGCCCCTCTAGAAGCTTGCGTTCTGCAAGTGAACATCGCTTGATTGTGCCATCCCAAAGAAGTACAAAGTCACTTCTACGGACTTTTAAATTAAATGTTCCCTCCTGGTGGAATGACCTGCCCAACTCAATCCGAGCAGCTGAGTCCTTAGCCATCTTTAAGAATCGGCTTAAAACACATCTCTTCCATCTTTATTTGACCCTCTAACTTTTTCACTCACTATTCTAATTCTATTTAAAAAAATAAAAAAAAAAAAAAAAAAAAAAAAAAAAAAATTAACTACATTTCTAATCTTTTTGTATTCTATCTATTTTATTTTCATTTATTATACAATTATAAAAAAACGACCTCTAACACCAGCTTGCTCTATTCTTTTTCTATTCTATCTGTTTTCTTTTTATTTATTATATTATTTAAAAGCCCTTGCTACATATACTGTGTTAAGCTAACTGAGACTTGTTATAGCACTTATATATCATTGCTCTTTTGTTGTTTTTGATTGCTTCCATTGTCCTCATTTGTAAGTCGCTTTGGATAAAAGCGTCTGCTAAATGACTAAATTTATTACTTTGTACAGTGTAAGACAAACTGTATATATATATATATATATATATATATATATATATATAATATGTATATATGTATATGTATATGTATATATATATATGTATATGTATATGTATATATATATATATGTATATGTATATATGTATATGTATATATATGTATATATGTATATATATATATGTGTATATATATATATATATGTATATGTATATATAGTATATATTATATATATATATATGTGTGTGTGTGTGTGTGTGTGTGTGTGTGTGTGTGTATGTATATATAAATATGACTCCAGTCCATCAGTTAACATCTTATAATGCAATGCTCAATTTCCAAATCTGTTCTCATAAAGAAACAAATTTATCTACAGTACATCATTAATATTTTCATTTTGGGGTGAAAGCTTATTCTGAAATGCAAGAAGTAATTGCCATTGATGACAACAAGGCAGTGCATGTTTAATACATTGTAAATATGCACATGAGATTTGTGAGCTAGGTTTTTGGAGGATAACAAATAAAAGTTAGACCTGCTGTATGCTTTCACATTTGGAATATAGTGCATATTGAATAGCTGAATGCTTTTTTGTAGCTCCAGGAAATAGCAGCATGAACATTTTAAAATAAATATCCATTTGTGTTCAACATTAGACAGAAAGCCTAAAGAACAACATGATGGTGAGTAACTGATAATATATTGGATTGTACATTCTATTTTCAGTGTTATTAATTGAAAACACCATAATGTTCTATTTGTTCCAATGCATATGTATGAGGTTTCTACCATTAAAATGAGTTGTAGGCATCCACACTGCAGCAACATGACTTCAGCACCTCCTCACCCTCTCTTTCTCTTTCTCAGTGAGTTCAGCCCTGCCTTTAAGGGGAGGGTAAGATAAGAGTCCACATACAGACCCCTGAAAACCTCCTCAGAGCCACAGTCCCATAATCAACACAGCACAGACTGCTCGCGCGGGGCCGTGCACGCGCTGCACATTGATAAGAAAACTGCAAGAACAAGAGTTAGATTTAGGCTAATCTACATTAATGTCGCTTTTGTTACAGACAATGAGAAGAAGGGACCCTCGCGTAGCCTACTACACATGGACCATCTGAAATTGGAAAGGCTTTTTAATATATAACAGTTTTTATGCTTTATCAACGGTGATGTGGAGTTAATAAGTGAGGAGTTTATACCAAAACAAAAGGACCGCACGCGCATTACTTTACTTTTTAAAAATAACTCTTTAAAATGTTGTATTATTTTTTTTTATAGGCCTATATAAAGTCCTGTTTGACTTTTAAGACATTTTATGTAATCTGAATTACTTTTTTTAATTATTTGCCATGCCTGAACAGGTATTTTAGATTACCGTTCTCTCAGACAGACTAATAATAAGAGACGTCTTTATTGGTCTGAACCATAAATGAATGATTAAATAAGCGCCACTGAGGAATCCAGGATTTTGGTGCTTCGCATGGGAACAAACCTCTTCGCTTTAATCCGCAAACTGCCTTTCAAAGGACTTCAAATGGGCCACTTGCTCCTCAGAAGAGAGACTCATTCTGCCGTGGAGGGCAATCTGAATGTTTGCGCACTGCGAGGAATGTCGAGCCTGCAGAGCCGCTGAGGGACTCAAACTGCTGCTTAATTAACCCGATATTTGCTCGCGACTCGGAGCCCAGTGCGGAGCGTCTGGTGCGCGTCTCTCTAAATGCGCGCTGTCCCGTGGAGCCCCGCAGCGGCACGGCAGCAAGATGAGATCGCGGATCCCGCTTCTTCTCGCGGTACTTGCGGCGGCGTGTCTGCGGTTTGGCAATGCGGAGGTAAGAGCGATTTATGAATCTCAACTTTCTGTCCTGGAGAGTTAATTGGTTCCTGTTGCATTCTTACAGGCTTATTATTTTTTCATTAAGAATTGATTGAATTATCATTGCTTTATAGAGTGAATAATATCAACAATATAATTAATCGGTTATTTATTTATTCTCAAAATTTTTGTTTTTCCCAAAATTTTCCTCCATAAATAAGTTGATTCCTCATTTGTCAAGCCACAAAAGGACAAAAGCATGCAAAAGAGGTCAATACTCATGCAGTATATTCTTCTGAAGCCATATGATAGATTTGTTTAGAAACAAGCCAAAATCCTATTTTGTCTAAAGTCTAAAGTCTATTTTTTCCCCCATGAAAATCATCCCCTCTTCTGTAGCTCTTAAATCACATTTTCAAATGTTACCTTTTTGAACGGGCAAGTCACGTTTTAGCACATGCCAGAATCTATGACAAATTGCATAAATGGTATTAAGCTTGGCAACGTTTGCTTTCATGCTTTAAACTGAATGTTAAAAATCTTAATTTTCAATCTTTATTTCACATATTCTAACTGTTTTGGCATTGACCAATGGGAATAGACGTTATCATTGACGACAAACTTGACTTGACGTGTCACAGATTTATTTTAAATCTGAACAAAAAGGCAAGTGAGATTCATTCAGAGCTTTTTCAAAAGTTAATATTTTTAGCAAATAACTTATTTCAATCTGAATGTCTTCAGAATACTTTTATGAAGATTTTTGTAGCCTGACAGATGTATGGAAAAGAACTGCATTAACATTCTATAAAACATTTCCTTTTGTGTTCCATGGAAGAAACAACAGGTTTGGAATGGCACTTTTGAGTATATAGGGCTATGCATGTGTATTTGTGTACAGGATGGATTTTTCTTCCCAGTGCTTCAAGGTTCTTTGAATATTGTTAATGCCACATTAATTTGTGCTGTAATCTTGGAGTGTAACCTTTTGCATCCCCCAACATCATAAATCACCCATGGGGAATCATATGAAGGGTGATTCTTTTAAATGAGTAAGTTAAATAATGCCTAAAGGCTCCAGGAACTGATTGGTGCACTAGGATTGTTCAAACATTTAGCACACGAGATCTGCAGGTTCTAATGTTTTTGCCCTTCCTTTGACCACCATAGTTGTGTTGCATGAGGCACCTAATCAAAATATGACATTTCTGTGACCCCCCATCCCCCTAAAACTTAGAAGTCATAGAGGGGGACATATCATAAGAGATTTAATGGGTATAGTTAAATGAAAACATGACATTTCTAAAACATGCGGGATGTGTTTAAATTGTAATGTTTAAAAGCTAATTCTTGTTCGAAGGGAAATGCAAGATAAAAACTAATTTAAAAGCTGTGATTATGAGCCCTCTCAGCTTTAAGGTGTACTTTTTGGAAGTTCCTCATGTAAGAACATACTTTTTCATCTGTTTATGATGTGTGATTTGGATGGGAAAATCCTGCTTTAGGAGAAAAATAGGCAAGACAGACATATTCACTTGATTATATGTTTTTATTTACGGATAAAAATGAAAAACATACAATCATGCAATATTGTTTCTTGCAGCTACGCGAACTGATGATTGTGCATATTTGCATATGTTAGTAGATGATATGGGCATGTGTGTGTGTGAGAGAGCATTGTCAGCAGATGTGTAATTATGTATCATTACTCCCCAACATGGGCTGTGCATTCCACCACTCCTCCACAATCCCAGAATGCTCTGGGCCTGTCCTTCACTCTGATGATATTAGGAGCAGGGTTCAGGGGTTGTGTGGGTCAGCACTGGTGATGAACTGAGGCACACACCACCCTCCCCATGGTTTGTTTGGATGAGGCAACCTGCAAGTGTCAGTATAGCTTAATTTGCACATTTTTGTGATATTTTGATTTTTGCATATATATTTATTTTATTTAAAAAATATGATATATTTTTATTATTTTTATATAATATATATAATCTAATTTATTTAAAAAAAAAATTTAATCTTTTTGCATTCTTTTAGTTAAATTGTTAACTTGGAATTTCAGTTTCAGACAAATTCAGTCTCTATTATCTCAGATGTTTCTCACAGCCAGCAATCAGAATGAATAGCCAGAATCAGAAATTTGTTTTCAAAATGAAAAACAAATTTTCTACTTAAATGTTTATCACTTTTTTCTCTTGAGTCAAGGACCCTTTGATCTTATATGCTTTTCCTTTCTAAAGAGATATCAATACTGTTTCAGCCTGTGCTTAGATTTGCTAAATCACCAAACTAAAGTCTGCAAACCAAAATCAGAAATCGATGAATCTCCATTAAATCTCCTGAGAAACAGCAACTCCTTAGCAATACAAATGCCCTTCTATTCTATTCTATTCTATTCTATTCTATTCTATTCTATTCTATTCTATTCTATCTGTGAGGTCTTTGTGTGTGCCATTTGTATGTGTTTTGTTTTGTTTTTTGTATAAGTGTGATGCTATATATTTACATTGGGTAGCCATGAAACAATTTAGTGTGTGTGTGTGTGTGTGTGTGTGTGTGTGTGTGTGTGTGTGTGTGTGTGTGTGTGTGTGATATATTATAAATGTTTATGAATCATATACACTAGAGTGTGTTAGTGTGTATGTCCAAGCATACACTACCATTTAAACGTTTGAGAACAAATGAATCAAAATCCACAGTAAAGACTTTTACATGATTACAAAAGTTTTGTTTCAAACGAATGCTGAGCAATATTTTTTTTTTTATTAAGAAAAAAACTGAAATATTGAGCAGTTTTTAATATTAATAATAATCGTAAGGAATGTTTCTTGAGCAGCGAATCAGCAAATTAGAATGATTTGATTAGATGATGAAAATCCAGCTTTGTCATCACAGGAGAAAAGTTCATTTTAAAATATATTCAAATAGAAAACAACTATATCGAATTGTAACTATATTTCATAATATTACTGTTGTGTCTTTATTTTTGATCAAATAAATGCAGCTTTGTTAAGCATAGGCTCTTCTTTGAAAAACATTATACAAAATCTTACTTACATTTTATGTTTTCATTCTATCCATCTGTGCTGTGATAATTTCAGTATCAAAAAATCCCCATGACAACATTTAATCAATGTTCAAACAGCGTTTATCTGCATATGAACACATCCTGGTGCACTATAGACCTGAATTGAAACCTTGCTGTGGTATTGGCAGTTCTTCCATGCATGCACAACCGGATGAGAGAGCGTTTAAGAATGTGATGGAGAAATTAAAAATGGAAAACTGATGATTCACAAGATTTATGCATTTGGACAAAACAAGACCAGTGTGCTTCTCAAAGCTCCCAAGAGTTTAAGATACACCAATGATTCCCCATGAATTATTTCTGTTCGATTATATGTGCATACCGCAAGAGGTGTGGCAAATTTAGGATGTTTCTTTACTTTTGGCACGCTTGAATTCCTGCATTTGTTCGGCTCATGCAAAACCGCCTGAATCACCAGCCAGAAATGTGACTGATTTCCCTTATCACGCCGATTACTGAAGTACTCCATCCTTCCGGCAGCCTCCCTCCCTCATCCATCTCTCTCTTTCTTCTCCTCAAACTCACCTTTTCTCCATCTCTCCATCCCCCACGTCCTCTCTGCCCTCTTTCCTGTGTCCTGCATAAATGCTGCCAGATGAGACGGAGGAGACGAGGGTCAGTGGCCCCTGTCTGGACATGCTGTATGAACAGAGCTATTGTGTCCCCAAGACCTGCATTAACACCCTGAGACAAACCAGCATCCATAGTGCTCTGTCTCACTGTCACACACTCGAACACACAACAACACATACACATTATTTTATTTATGTGCTCTTTGGAATTTTTGATTCTAATTGGTCATTCAGAATTCTGAGCTCAAATGTTGTGTTAAACTGTACAACTGACCGTTATTTAACTTATTATATATATATATATATATATATATATATATATATATATATATATATATATATATATATATATATATATATATATATATATATAATATTTCAAAATAGTAATATTTTGAAATATTATTGCAATTTAAAATAGCTGTTTTCTTTTTGAAAATAATCTAACATGTAATTTATTCCTGTGATGCAAAACTGAATTTTCAGCATCATTACTCCAGTCTTCAGTGTCACATGATCCTTCAGAAATCATTCTAATATGCTGAATTTCTACTCAAGAAACATTTCTTATTATTAACAATTTTGTAAACAGATGTGCTGCTTCATACATTTGTAAAAACCATGATACAGTTTTTCTTTCAGGATTCTATGTTGAATAGAACATGAATTTCATTGTGTTTGCTCTCTCTAGGCTGATCCTCTTCCGGCCGCTGTGGTTGAGTTGGTGAAGGGTGGATCTGTGTCTTCTATTCAGGACTTGCAGTTTTTGCTGTTCTCTGAATCTATAGGTAAATAAGCTTTCTTTACATTAATAATATAGACACTGTAGTGACCTGTAGCTATCAAATAAATATGTTTGGTGTTTTATAGGTGTGTCACTAATATGAAGGGGTTTTTTTTTTTGGATAAAGGTTTAAAATGCCTCTGACATTCCTGGAGGCAAATATTACTCTTTAATAAATATGTTAATTATGACTCTGGGCTACAGCACCCCAGTACGTAATATAGATTGGCTCTTTAATACTTTTTTACGAAACAACTTTTTGACCTTGATCTACAGTAAGTAAGCCAGGGATGGGTAACTTTGTTCCTATAGGGCCACTGTCCTGCAGAATTTAGCTCCAACTCTTATCAAACACACCTTAACAAGCTCACCGATGTCATCAGGATCAAGAGAAAGCTACAGGCAGGTGAGTTTGATTAGGCTTAGAGCTAAACTTTGCAGGACAGTGGCCCTCCAGGTCCTCCTACCCATCCCTGATGTAAGCTGTCCTCATTTATATTAAAAGCATGTACAGAAGCAGAAACTCTTATCTGCATTAACTAAGTAAAAAAGCCTTTGAAAATGCCCGTCCTCTTCTAGTGTTACATTTTTATTCCTGGGAAACAAAAACAAGTTGCCATTTCCTACAAGGGTCTGCATTTCATTCATTTCCATCACTATTTCATTACCTGATGGTTCAATGTCACTGTCATTTTCTTCTCCAGAGGTTGAGCCAGACAGTCACCATGACAACGACACCAGCAACCGTCTGCCACGCAGTCTTCTGGGTTAGTCCAACTTACTTTGTTCATATTCTCTTTTCTTGCTTGTTGCTATATTGTTTTATTCTCTTTACGTCACCATTATTTGTTAACTATGTATTTAACAAATACCTTTCCATGCTTTATACAACATTAGGTAGGATCATTCCCTGCAAAAGTGTAAATACTGTCTCTCCATGGGTTTTTCAAAAGGAGTTACTTAAAAATTTAACACATTTTCTGATATATTTTAAAACATTCTTTATTTTAATTTAAGTACTTAGTTCTTTTGAACAATTATATTGATTTATTGCGTGTATGACTGCAGCTTTCAAATAAGGCTCATAACAATAACCATCCAAAGTCAGCAAATCTGTCTATCTGTCCCCTTGAGCTGAGGTCAGATCATCATTATTCCCAGATGCGATGATCATCGAGGAAAAGAGTATCTGAAGAACTCAAACAAGCACAGTTCATTATTGTTCATGCATGCTGAACAAGCACTTTCTGGAATAAGACTTTTTCAGTATATCTGTTCTGAAAGACTGAGAGAGAAAGATGGAGAGAGACAGGGAGGAATAAACTAAGAAAGAGAAAAGGATGGATGTTATTCAGAAAACAAACAAATAAAAACATTAAACTGAATTAATAGACATTTCAAAAAGTATATTTGGTGGCATTTATTGTAATTATTGACATTTTATATCATTTTAACACCTTAATAAAAACATTCAGTAGTGTAGTAATTATAAATTTAAAAATAAAATAAAAGGAAAACAATATATTTGTGTCTGTTTGTTTATTTATTTCAAAATATTTATATTTATTTAATTTTTCACTGTTGTGTTTTGTTTTAGAAAAATCAGTACCACATTATTACAATACCCCTAGTTATTATCATGCAGCCAGTTTAGTTTAGTTATGCGCTGTATGGGAAGTCAAATGATTAGCTACACAACACCTTGAAATAATGGGGAAGCATTTTGCATGAGCAAGCACCTGTACAAATCAAGTTAGTCTAATTGCTATATGTTTTGCATTTAGTTCATGTGCCTCTGTGTGTATGTCTCCATCTTCGTCTGCAGACGCTCAGCCTGCTCAGCAAGCCATCTGTAAGGTTAGGACAGAGGTCATCGAGGTCACACGCTCCATGTTGGACCGTAGCAATGCAAATTTCCTGTTGTGGCCTCCGTGTGTGGAGGTACAGAGGTGCTCGGGCTGCTGTAACACCAAGACCCTGCAGTGTGTGCCTATACTTACACACACACGATACCTACAGGTACACACACACTCTCTCTCTTTTCAAGTGTGTACTTACAGTATCTTCAAACAAGCCATTTTTACTTTGCTCTCCTCTTCATCCTCAGGTGATGAAGATACAGTACGTGAACAAGCGGCCGCTCTATGATAAGGCTGTCGTCTCCGTTCTCGACCACGTAGAGTGCCGCTGTCAGCCGGCTCCTCGGCCCCCTCAGCGCTGGAAGTCATCCGGCCAAAGACAAGAAGGACGGGAACGCTCTGGGAAACCACGATCCAAAGAAGAGCTCCATCGCAGGGATGAACTCAAACACAACCAGAGGATAAGCCTGGAGGACCTGCTCAGCCACAGCTGGCTGCCCAAAGAGAGGTTCTCTGAATCAGGATTCGGCCGGGACGGCTGGGTTCTGAACGAGACGCAGTATGGAGGGGGCAAAGGTCATAACCGTCACCCTGGGGATGGAAGGAGACACGGCAAAATGAATGACACTGCAACACAGGGAACGACGGCTCCTCTGCCAAATCATACCGAGCAGGAAGAAACTGTTTTATCATTGCACAATGTTACACAATTCGAATTGCAGAGTAATGCTAACCAAAGTATAACAAATCAGACATCAGATTATAACATGAGTATATTGGAATTGACCAATTATACTTTTATGCACCAATCAAATCTAACGCAAGAAAACGAACAATTGAAAACAACAAATCAGACAGACCAAGACACCTCTAAGGCCACAGGAGCAGCCAATCAGAATCGAGGAGATGTGTTTCTGCCTGTAAAAGAGAATGGTCAGAATGTGAAAGGTGAGACTACGAACGTAGAGGTGAAGAAGGAAGAGCTAGAGCAGAGACAAATGGGCAAAAAAGACAAGGAAGAGAAAATGGAAGAGCTGCTGCAAGTGCACAAAATCCTAGATGAAGAAAAACACAAACATCACCTCAAAGTACAACAGAAGAATATACAGCAGCTCCATCACAAACAACAACACACTTATACAACCACACAACGCACAGGTAAAATAACAAAACACTCCAACTGATAATATGAGGTTTTTATTTTCAATCGCTTATCATCAGTGTCTGGAAGAAATTATTAATAGTCAGCTGGACAGAATACAGTGTTGTTAAAGTAATAAGTCAACTTATGCTTTTGAGTAAAAGACAACAAAAATATGTAAGGTAAGTTTGATTGGCTGTTCATTACGATCTCTATGATCTTCAGAGCAGAATTTTGACATGTCAACAGCCTTCTAAATGAACATCTCAGCTCTGTGCCACTGTAACCTTTGCTTAAAACTTGCATTAAAGACACAGTTCACACAAAAATGAAAATTCTGTCATTTACTCACCTTCAAGTTGTTCCAAAGTAGAAGGTATTTTGAGGAATGTTGGTAACCAAACAGTTGGCATAGCCACTGACTTCCATAGAATGGAAAAAAAATATATATACATGTTAGTCAAAATTATCTTCTTTTGTGCTCAACATAAGAAAGAAACTGATACAAACTTTAGGGTGAGCAAATGATGACAGAAATTTTGTTTTTAGGTGAACAATCCCTTTAAGAAAGTAAAAGCACCCCAAGTTTACTTTACATTGTCATTTACATAACTCCAAATATTTTTAGCAGTTTTTTTCAAATTGATATACAAACTCAAATCAAGAAACAAAAAGATCTAACTTGGAAAGAATAGTCTTAACCGAAACAATTTCCTGGACTGTGGTTTGTATGTGAGATGCAAATTAGATAACAAATATTCTTCAAGACAAACCTTAGGCAAAACTTTAGGGTTTTGCACTTCAGTATTCTGGGTGTTACTGTGCATTTGCTAGGGTGTTCTGGGTGGGTGTTAGAATGCATTACAGACACATACATACAGATAGATGGATGGAAGATAGATAGATAAAAAAAATACTCTCTTCCACTATGAACAGGTCAGAGGGAAATTCTTCTCATTCTTTGCTGTGCTTTTGTCTGACATATTTACCCACTTGATGTAAGTGGTGGCACTGTTTGATTCTGTGAACCAATGTCTATGAATATCTCAGCTGACTTTGAATAAATACTAACAGACACGCCAGGAAGAGGAAGTAACACTTGCATACGCCTGCATAAACTTGTGCAGTGCAGTGTTGACAGCATTATATCAAAATGCATTACTTATTATTGTGCTAATGTGATTGGATTTAACATAGCACAACAATACTGCACAACACTGCAAGATTAGAATAGCTTGATTAAAAGTTGATTTTGTTGTTGCAAACAGGTACTACATCTCCTGTGCAACAGCTCCCTCCACACAAACCCCCCAGATCAGCTCCTCAACCCCCGAAAAGGAGGAGAAAACAGCGCAATCGCATCAGCAAGTCTGCCATGAGAGCCCTGCTCATGTAATACAAACATACACAGGTATAAGCTGCTCATATATTAACAGGAATAGTTCAGCCAAAAATGTAAATTTGCTGAAAATGTACTCACCCTCTGGCTATCCAAGATGTAGATTTTTAGTTTATTTCTTAATGGGAAACAATTTTTGGATTTCGAGTAATTTACATCACTTGCTCACCAATAAATCCTATGCATAGAATGGGTGCCGTCAGAATGATAGAATGATCCACAAGTAGTCCACACAACTCTAGTCCATCAATTAATGTCTTGTGAATCGAAAAGCTGTGTGTTTGAAATAAACAAACTGATCATTAAGACGTTTTTAACTTTAAACCATTGCTTTCAGCTAAAATACAAGTCCTTGATCCGTAATATGTGAGAAGTCATCTTGACTGAATCAAGAGAGAAATATGCAGAGATCAAGCACCGCTGATCGATGGATTTCGATGTGAGAAGACAACAGGGGATGGACTTTTTCACTGGAGGAAGCATTAGTATGGATAATAGACTGGTATTTTGGCCAGAAATGACAGTTTAATGTTGAAGTGTATTAATAATGAATTTGTTTCTTTCAAACACTTTCAAACTATTTGTTTATTATTAGGTTTCGCTTCACAAAATATTAATTGATGGACTGGAGTGGTGTGGATTAGTTGTGGATTGTTGTGATGTTTTTATCAGCTATTTAGACTCTCATTCTGACGGCACCCATTCACTGCAGAGCAAGTGACGTAATGTTCTTTCTCCAAATCTGCTCTTATGAAGAAACCAACTCATCTACATCTTGGACGGCCTGAGCGTGAGTAGATTTTAAGAAAACTTTCATTTTGGGTACATTATACCTTTAATATACTGTAAAACTAATTATGGTAACAATATTACATGGAATGTGTTGACTATGTCTCTTTCTATCATTCTCTCACAGATAATCAGATGAATGCAATCTCTCCCATATGAGTTCTTATTTATGTAGCAGTGTGTCCAGGGACATTAAGAGATATGGCACTAATCACTTTTCAAAAAACACTTCTAATCTCGGTCTCTGCTCAAAGTCATGAGGAAAAAGACAATTCTGACACAGAAGATGTTTGCATGGAGGATTGTTTGAGATTGTTTGAGTCTGTCTTCTAGGTTCATGTGTGGGACTTGGGAATCATGTAAATCTGGAAGTTCAGAACATCAGAAGCATGAAACACCATTTATAGCATGGACAGAAGAAGCGAGTAAGAGCACAGAACTAGCAAAACATGGAAAAGAATGGCTCGAAAAGATTTCCTATGATCACTCACCTTAAGAGACAAACTGGTAGTTGCTCCTGTGAAGAATCTCACCTATTATTCTGAATCACCCAAAAAGCGGTTGCCTTTTGTTGTGAAATTGAGGCTTGAATTTTGTGAACCAATGAACCAATTTATAAATGAATCTTTTCCCCCTGATCCAGGATTATGAAAAAGAAATCTTTTGAAAAGCACACTATCTCCAGGGATGCGATCAAAACATGTTATTTTATGTCATATTTCAAACTATATGTTTTACAAACACAGAGAACGCTTGAACAACTTTGTATTTTAATATATTTACCAGTCAAAAACACAAAGTACCTTTGCTATAAGTTGTTTTCTGTATCATTTGTTATTATTTAAGTGATTCTTAACACTGGAAATTCACACAGGATAAAGCAAGGGAATGCATTTCTGTCTCAATTAATTTCTCTTATACCTCTAAAAGTGTAAAGGTGCTACATTATAACACAAAGAAGTAAGTTTATTCATTAATATTATTTATTCTTTTGTAAATCTGTTCTGTTCACAGCAGGGCCGGTGTTTCATCATAGTCTTACAAAACATTTACCAGAAGACCAAAATGTGGATTATTTTTAGTATGTTCATGTAGAGATGGTCTGTTTTGGATCTTTACTAAACGTTGCAGATTGTGCAGAATTTGCACTCTTTTTTATACATAGAATAATCACTAACTAATAAGGTGTAATTCATCATCTTTTTTGTGTGCAATTTTAGATTTAATGTTGTTAACCTTTAATAGTTTTTTCATAGCTCACCCAAAAATAGAAATTTGCTGAACCCTCAGGCCATCCAAGATGTAGATGAGTTGGTTTCTTCATCAGAACAGATTTTGAGAAATAACATTACGTCATTTGCTCTGCAGTGAATGGGTGCCGTCAGAATGAGAGTCCAAACAGCTGATAAAAAAAATTCACAATAATCCACACAACTCCTGTCCATCAATTAATGTCTTGTGAAGTGAAAAGCTGCATTTTTATAAAAAAGAAAATCCATCAAGATGTTTTTAACTAAAATATGAGTCCATATGCCAATATTTAGCTTCCTCCAGTGAAAAAGTCCATCCCCTGTTATTCACTTGCATCAAAATCCAACAACATATTTGTTTAGCACTATTTTTTGCTTGTAAACAGTGTACTTTTCTGGATTTGTTTCTTACAAACACGCAGCTCTTCACTTCACAAAACAACTGATGGACTGGAGTTGTATGGATTATTGTGATATTTTTTATCAGCTGTTTAGACTCTCATTCTGACGGCACCCATTCACTGCAGAGGATCCATTTGTGGGCAATGCTGATGTAATGCTAAATTTCTTCAAATTAGTTCTGATGAAGAAAAAAAATTCTTCTTCATCTTGATCCAGAAGGTGAATACACTTTCAGCAAGTTTTTATTTTTGGGTGAACTATTCCTTAAATGCAAACCTATTCAGACGTTTACATAAACATCATTTGTTGTGCTATCACAGTCTTTTTCATTTGGCAGACACTTTAATTTAAAGGGACATACTGTGTGTTTTCTGGGAATCAAACCCTTGAACTTGGGTTGCTAGCACCATGCATACCAGATGAGTTACATAAACACTTGTTTTCATCCCAGTGCATTGATAATGGTTTGTTTTTCCTCTTTTTCACTGCCATCCTGATTAAAACGAGCTTATTCCTAGACTTCTATATTACAGTATCTGCCCACCATTTTTTATTTTGATTTTGAGGTTCTGATCCCAGTTCAGCACATTTTACACAATTACACTACCATTCAAAAGTTTGGGGTCAGTACTTTTTTATTTATTAATAATATTCAGCAATTGATCAAATGGACAATACAGTCTGGAGTAATGATGCTGAAAATTCAGCTTTGCTTCACAGAAATAAATTACCTCTTAATATATATTTTATCTTAAATTCTAATGATATTTCACAATATTACTGTTGTTACTGTTTGTTTTATCAAATAAATGCAGCCTTGTTCAGCATAAGAGACTACTTTCAAAACTATTAAAAATTCTTACCGACCCAAAAATTGACAAAAAATAAGGCCAGGACAGTCTGGTTTAGTCCCACGGCCCAGGAAATGGTAAACGGGACATCCCAGAAGTCCATTTATTCCCTATCACTACATGAAGTTCCACTGTCTGAAATGGGAGGGAATTTATTGCATTGTTACTCTAGGGAGTCGTGTTGTTTGTATTTGTTTTTTGGGAAGGTGACAAATATGTTCCTGGACTAAAGGATCCTGATTAAAATTCCCCTGTTCGCTGAGCATAAAGCGGCCAAGACGCTCTTTCTCAAGGGCACTGACAGATCTATACTCTTCAGCTGAATTTTCTGGAACCAGGCCGTGAATCTCTGAAGGTCTGTTTTAAAAACAAGATTGAATTTTTTTGAACTTTGACCTCCAGCTATGATAAATAATCCATTAATGTTTATTGCAGTGACAAAACAGGCCTATCGTGCAGTTTGTTTTTGTTTGGTCTGTGTGTGAATGGTTGAGAGGGTGCCCTGCTCTGCTGTGGCCCACACTCCCTCACTTCATTGACTCGCTCCCTTGATAACTGGAATTTATGGGCTGAATTAATGCAATTAATTATGCAGCCCTGCATTCCTGTGGGAGGAGAGAGACAGCGAGAGTCGGTAAAGTGGATCAGTTCAGTGCTGACATTGTACAGCATGACCTTAGATGAGCTTGGCATTTTGATGTATGAAGATTCAACTCAATACTGAAATAAACTTCACTCTAAGTTGCAGTTTTACAGTTATTTTAAGTACCTCACTCAGTATTTTAAATGTTTATGTACTTTTACTTGAATTAAAACCACTGATAGTGCTATTTACATGCATTTACATCTGCATTTTTGCCATTCATTTTAGCCTTTTACACAAATGTACAGTACATATTCTAGAAGTATCTAAAATCCAGAAGGTGATGGAAATTACATTATTTTTTTTTTAAAACACTGAAATTCAGTGTTATTATTATTATTTTTTTTACATCTATTATTATAGCATTTAATATTTATTTTTCAGCGTTTATTTAAATTTTAGCTTAGGTTATAATAATTTTGTTACAAATTATCTTTGTTTTAGTTTTAGTACTTAAACTTTTTATTTACTTTTATTTAATTTAGTTAGTTGCCAAGGCAACATTTCTAATTTCCATTATTCCCATAATTTTCACCCAATATTTCTCTTTCTTTTTCTTTCTTTCTTTCTTTCTTTCTTTCTTTCTTTCTTTCTTTCTTTCTTTCTTTCTTTCTTTCTTTCTTTCTTTCTTTCTTTCTTTCTTTCTTTTTTTAACATCAACTTTATTTTTTAAATGACCAAAAACAATTTTTAGAAATTTGTACTAGCTGTTTGTGAAAACTAACTATTAGTTAGCAATAACAACACTTGCTGTTTTGTTGCCAGTATGATATTCTACATGGATTTTATTTCCATCCCATGCAGTATGTAAGCCAGAAAATCTGTAAAATAGGGCCCAGTATACTTTGTTAATATTAAGACATTTTTCATATTGATTTTTCACAGGTGTTTTGTCTGTATTTTGAATTACGTATTACATTACTTTGTGTTTTTGGGTTAAAGGAAATGTCCGCAAACTTGTATGTTGGAAGAAAATCTTCCATTTTCCCACAATCTTTCCCCTTATTTCATAGCATCTACTTTGACCTTTTTTTTTTCTTTTTCACTTTTTAAAGTCACTTGTGCTTTACTTTTACTGCTTAGGCAAGCAATGTTACCATGGAAATTATAAATTATTTAATCCATTTCCTCTCTTTCCTACGTTTTTTATTACTCTAAAAGCAAGATGTATTTTTTCTGAAAGAGCAAAGCAATCACTGAAATATTATGTGCTTCAGTATTACTCTAGCAATTATTACTGAAGCCAAAGCAAAAATATTTGCAAATAAAAATCACTCTAAAATGTATCAACCATAAAAGGTCACATACTGAAAGATACCCCTATGACAGAGAGGATGAGAAGGCATATTCCTCTCTGCTAGTGCACTCATTTTCCTCCAAGCACACTTAAGTGAAGGTGCTATAAAGGCAAAAGCATGATGTACAGGCACTCAGCATCCATATTTGCAAGAGTTAAAGCACTAAGAGCAGATAAATCTCACAGATGCTAACAGAGAGAAGAGTTTGCACCCTCCCTCTTCATGATTTAGTCTCCATTCGCCTGCTAACACAACACTCATAAACACACGCACAGGTTGTCCACAAACCCACAGCACTTTTCAATGGCAGTAAAGCCAAATTCTGGATAGTGTCATGCTCTGCCCAGAACTGCTGATGTTAAAAATATGTCTGAAATTCAAAGAATTGATGAAAGGAACTGATCATGCTAACAGCTAAGAAAAGTTTGTGAAACAAGTGTGTGAAGCAAAACTTATATCTAAATACAAACAGTACAAAATGTACATCTATAAGTATATTATATAACATTTATATTTAAACGAAAAAAATATTTAAATTATAATGAAAAATTTCAGTAAAATGCAACTTCCGTTCTGTTTGAGTTTTCATGTGGTTTCATAAGACTTGAAATGTAGAGTAGAGTCACATGGTGCATTTTGGAGGAGGATGACAAAGATTTGTAAGATAAAAAACATAAACTGCACTCTACATTAGAGGTGAGAACTGGAACAAATCTCAGGAAATATACTGTTTTTTCAGTGCAGACAAACTCTTTAGTGTGGTAAAAGCACACAAGATGCTTTACATGATCACCCTTTTAAACTGGTTTCAGAGAATGTGGATAAAAGACATCTATTTGCTAGACCTGTACAGTCAGACACAGCTCAAACTGTTTAATCAAGCTTGTACAAATAGCTTCATACACACAAACGCATGAGCACACTCCACAAGGCCTTAAATAAGATAACAGGAAGACAGTGTGTGCTGCCGGTACAGATAAAGATCTGATCTATTGTGTGTGAGCTTGTGCATAGTTTGGGTGTGTGAATATGTGCGTTCTTCCGCAGATGTGTGTGTGTGTGTGTGTGTGTGTGTGAGAGAGAGCGAGAGAGAGAGAGAGAGTACTGTATGTTTATCTCTGTGCATATTTGTGTGACACTGAGCCTCAAATAACCTCCTGTCACAGACCTTCCGAGACTGACGTTATTTGTCTCGTATACTCTCACAGACTGTACAGCTGTTACCCTGATGTGCATCTCTACTGACATTCTGCTGCCCAACACTTGTGATTCAGGTATTGTGTGATCAGCGAGCACAAACATTGTCACCATGTTACATTGCAAATATAGTGTATATTGCACAACAATGTTTTAAAACAAATGTTATTTTGCAATGTCACATTTGCAATATTGTTAGTTTATCTTGACTCAGTCACTTCTGGCTTCTTTACTGTAACATCGGAAACATGCATTTTCTACAAATCTGCTTTGAAAAAATTTGTATTGTGAAAAGTGCTATACAAATATGTGAACTGAATCGAACTGCAAACACATTTATAATATAAAGTGATCTGGAAATGTTGCAAAAAGACATGGTAGGTTTTCTAAGAGAAGCCTTAAAATAATCTGTAATGTATTTGCCAAGCATTGTTTTTAGACTTTAAGCCTTCTGTAAAAAATATAAAAACAAAACAAAACAAAAAACATTAAAGTGTGGGAGACCTAAAGTTTAACTAGAATAAAAAAGAGGGAACCCTAGAAAATACCATGAGAATAAATAAACAAACAAACAAAAACTATATAAGAAGCCATATTAAACATCTCAGAACATTTCTGCAATGATATAAAATATGATTCAAAAACCTTTAACATCTGTCATATCGAATACATTCATTGTTACAACCTCTCTACAACTAAAGTAAAACATGTTTACACTTTTGATGTTCTGGGAGCCTGTTGATCGATTTAATAAATAAACTTTGTTTAGAATATTAATACTGAATTAACATTTGTTAATATTTCTTTTCATCCAAATGTTGAATGTCTTTGAATTTTAGGGACTTAAGTTAGCAAGCCTTGGAAAATGTGCAAATGACTCTGAGAAAGCATTATAGTTATAAACCATAAACTACTAAAGATAAACTGAAATTTATTAAACAACCTGCCAAGTTTCTCTCACTACTCACTGGAAGTATATAGTCTTTATATGTATTCAGGGACTTTTGGGTGAGAGAGTTTCGTTCTGACTCACTGGTTCACATCAGTCCCGCTAGTGAATGGGTCTTCCATGAGCAGATCACGAAAGGTCAGAGGTCAGATCAGAAGGCAGGATTACTGATCTAAACAGATTAGACTAAAATTTAGTTTTTTCTAGAAAACTGTGGGACAATTGGCCTGTTGATCAAGTGTGAGAGCCTGTTACGATTACAAACAGAGAGGCCGAATTTTTCCCTTGGTGTCTGAGGTAGGATCCCAAGTTGTTGCTTGGGATAAAATCATATTCAGTGTTTTTATATGTTAAGTGTGACTCGCTTTTGTCCCTTCAACTAAACACCAGAACAGTTTAACTTCATCATGACCTTTGACCTTGTCACTTCTCCCAAGCTAGTGTTTGGACAGGTTTGTATTGATGATGTCAGATGTGGCTGTCATGACGATGTGACACACAGTCACTCACAATGCAGCAGTAGTCACATGTGCATCTGACATATTTTGCACAAATGAATCTTTAGCTAGCTCTTTTGTGATTATTTTCTTCTGTCTTGAAATTTTTAGAGAACAGGAAATGAAAGTTCCGTATCAACTTCTGTGAGATATACAGATCGCATGACTGGACATAGGTCTGATTGTTTTGTATTTCAGGAAGCTTTTATAAACCAGTGAATGCATCTGAAGCTGTATTATTGCTGTACTCCTATGGAGACCCTGCGATTGCATAATGGTCTCATATTGCCATAGTTTCCAAACACCTTGAAGGTTTTCCTGTTTATTTACAACAAAGCAAAGGGGACATGATGTCCACCAAGAACTCCACCTCTCCCTTCATGTCTATGTATCTCTGTCTATCTTGGTTTTGCTCTTCTCATTTGTTCTTGAACAATAGATCTTAAAGCCTTTGTGTGGAATATATATGCTTTCAGGAGCAAGATCAGAATTTAACTGGAATGTTTGTGGAAAAACAATAACTGCATTCTGTCGTCACGGTCAAGGCCATATTAGTGGGGAGAAAATATGACATTAACTGTTAGAAACTCTTTAGTGACTCATGTTGGTGTAATTAAATTATTCATACACACACTGCCTCACACACACACAAGGCCAACATGAGGTGCTGAGTGGAGTAGATCAGGCTGCGATAAATCACATCTGCTCTGTGTGAAACCGATGATACAGACATACTCCATAAACTCCAGCATGCCAAAAAACACACATGGGAAACACTAAGAGAGACGGAGATAAACACATAAACAGATACTAAAGTTACATGTGTGGAAGAAGAGTACAAGGAGGCACTTGAGCTTTAGCTAAATCTTTAATACCATGTGCTTGTGTACAGACAGTTTGCAGTCACAGCTCAAGAAAATAAACACTTTAAATACTTTCTCTTAAACCAGACACAGCTATAAGTAAGCCTTTTTGGGGGGGGGGGGGAGGGCTTGCTCATGACCAACCTGTTTTTAGCGCAGCACATAAATAGCTTTAAAGGGGTCATATGATGTTGCTAAAAAGAACATTATTTCGTGTATTTGGTGTAATGAAATGTGTTTATGCGGTTTAAGGTTAAAAAAACACATTATTTTCCACATACTGTACATTATTGTTTCTCCTCTATGCCCCACCTTTCTGAAACGCGTCGATTTTCACAAGGCTCATCTCTCTGAAAAAGCAAGGTGTGCTGTGATTGGCCAGCTATCCAGCGCGTTGTGATTGGCCAAATACCTCGAGCATGTGATGGAAATGTTACACCTCTTAACATATTGTCATATGACAAAAACATAAAACCTATTATAAATTTGATATAAACATGATTTCTAGTCGTGTTTTCTTTTGGAAGGCAAAAACTAAGTAGTTTCGCTTTTACAGTGAAACACACAGCGTCTTTAACTTGCAGCTATAAGTTCCTGGGTGCACACATCTGTGAGGACCTCAAATGGACAGGAATTACAAAGAAACTAGTAAGTAAGGCCAATCAAAGAATGTACTTCCTGAGGAAATTTGGCAAGTCATCACAGATTCTCCATAACTTCTACAGAAGCGCTGTGGAGAGTGTGTTAACTTGCTGCATTGCTGTGTAGTTTGGCAACAGCACAACACAGGATAGAAAGGCTTTACAGAGGGTGATAAATCTGGCCTAGAAAATCACAGGGACTGATCTCCCCTCACTACAGGACATATACAAAAAAACGACCTGCGAATGGGCTTGCAACATCATCAAGGACACCACCCATCCCATCCACAATTTCTTCACCCTCATGAAGTCTGGCAAGCAGTACCGGAGCACTGCAGCCAGAACATCCAGACTCCAGAACAGTTTACACCCCCAGGCCATTAGACTGACAAATAGTCAAAACCCACTGCCACTTCCACCTGTATCATCAGCATAAACTCAGCCTGTTTAATGGCACTCTGCACTATACCTGCTGGACCTTAATACACTCATAACGCATACACTGACACTTTATCACCACTTGACACTTTACAATTTGTCACTTTATTGCTACTTGCACTGCACATTTATTCTGTGAAGAATTTTTTATTGACAGTTTTTTTTCTAATTAGCATACGGGTTCTCTTTTCCTTTTCTTTCTCTTTCGTCACTTTCTTTTTTTTATTATTATTTATATTTTTACTTACTTTACTGTATTTTCTATATTTTTTACACACTTTGTATTGCCTGTGTAAGTTATATTTGTTCCCATTATACCCTGTCATTCTCGAGAGGAGTAAGCAAAGTAAGAATTTAACTGTACTATAGTAGGCTACATATGACAATAAAGTTCTTGAATCTTGAATCTTGAATGATGTCTTCACGTTGTATTTGCATTCTGTGTGATGTCGGCACTTAAAAGCTGTTAAGCTGTTTTTTCCCCTAATCCATGTTCACAAACTGTTTTAATATAAGTATATATTATCAATATAATCGCATGATAAGAATAAATGGTCAAAATAATTTTTCAAATTTAATACAAAGAAGAAGCTGGTAAATGATTGGTCCGTGGCATCATAGGGTGCACATGCGCAGTTCATTCACTGTCAGCTGCTGTGCTGTCAATGGAATGCACTGCTCGTCTTTCAGTCAGTCACTCACTGAACAAAGCAGCCGCTCAGAGGGAAGCAAGACCTCGTGCTCACACAGGACAGTACTGATGACATTTAGAGAGTCGCTAAGGTTTGTCCAAAAGTTGCTAGATTTGTCGCTAGTTGCTTTTTGGAAAAATAGTCACTAAAGGGGTCTGAAAAGTTGCTAAATCTAGCGACAAAGTCGCCAAGTTGGCAACACTGCGCCTCCTTTCTTTGCGTGAACATTTAGGCGGTGTTATGCAAATCTTCCCACATACTGACGTAGATATGTGGGAGTGTGTTAGAACGAGCCGTTTTGGGGGGCGTGGATGAGTCTCAACTTTTATAAAGAATATGTCTTTGGATTTGAGACTTTAGTCTTTGCAACTTCACAGATCTTTTTATTCACCATGAGCTTGTAACACTCCAAAGAGAAAGGAAAATGTGAACTCGCATCATATGACCCCTTTAATGTTTTAGATGACACATAACAACATTCGCAATTTTTACACAGTGTAAGTTTAAGAGAGATTTTTAAAAACTTTCATTTTAAATGTCTTAAAAAGTATAAAGTTTGCAAAAGTCCAAAACAGTACTACTTATATAAGTCAATATGCTTCCCAACAATACCATTCTTTAAACACAGCAAACTATTTTAATATCAGTCTATAGTACTTTAGTATAGTACATTTTAATTTGTTCATTCCCAAAATATTTCAAACGCTTGTAGACCCAGTCTAGATTTTTTTCCCATTACAGTTTAATATTGCCTTAACAAATTTCTACACAGTCTGTTATTTAAACCTTACTGATGGAACGTGACTTCTTCGTGAAAATGTTCCTAAGCAGATTTTGCGCACAAATACCTGCGTACACAGTTAATGAATGAGGCTGCCAGTGTCTGTCAAGCTGAATTAACTGCAAAAACTTATGAAGAAAAAAGAAGACATTCAATGCAGCGGGTATGTGAGGCACTGTGGAAAAAACAGTCATTTCGACTAATAAGTTGTTTGCTTTCCACGCTTTTTTATTTTTTATTTTTATTTTTTTACTTTTCTTACATTCATTTAAAGCAGCACTGCCATCTGTTGGTGAGACTTTCACAGTACAACAGCTTCAACTCAAAGTCTTACTGAAGCTCCAATGAGTCTTTCACCCCCTTTAATTGTCCTTGGTCATTATGTTCCAGAATGTGCAATCTTCATGCATCCTCTCTGCTCTGACTAGACCGTGAGGACACATGGCATTGTGAAGTAGCCGGATGGATGAGGGAGGACTATACAACCCTGATCTGGGCCGGGGGTGTATGTAGGGGGTTCGTCTGAAGGGTTATTGCTCGGGCTGTCGACAGGGACGGGGTTTTGAGTTGCTGGCATGGTGGTGGGAGGAGTAACAACGTAGCCTCCATTTACTGGAGCAAAATTCTCAGACTTTCCCGACACACATGAGCTGTCAGGGAATTTGAACTGGGTGCAAGATTGCTCACTGCACAGAATATAAGGTCCACTGAAGTTCATGCCTGATTTTTCCTTGCACATGCCTTCACTCACATGGGCATGCATTTGGTTTGATCCACCTGACTGTGCCATTTTAACAGCATCCTCATTGTGTGACAAACACGGCTCCCAAGAGATACTGTAACAAAGTTAAGTGTTAAAGAAAAATATTGTCAGACATAGATAGAGCTTTAAGATACAGAAACATGAACCTGAACCCATTTCCATAATGTGACTTACAATAAGTTTGAGAGTTTGAAAAGGAAAGAGGCACTGGTGGCATCATGCAAAATTTTTCATTTCCTTTTTAGAGAGTATTGCTATTATTAACTATAACTTAAAGCAAAACTAAAATTATTAAACATCATTTTTCAGTTATAGTACTGAAATATAAATAATTAGTTGAAATAAGTTGAAGTACTGAAATGACTAAATCTAAAACTGAAAGAAGTATTAACAGTAAATAATAAAGCTTTAGAATATAAAAACACAAAATTAAACAAAAAGACATAAAGATGTCTAAAACTCAAATGAAAACTAAAATTAAAACTGAAAATCAAAAAATAAAAGCTAATTTGAAATATTGATAGTCATGGAGACAATTCATATTTTTACTGCAAAATGTTATAATTTGATTCAGAGCTTACCTGCTTTTGCAGAGACTGACATTGTCTGCAGCCAGTATTACACAAATGGAGGTTGACTCTTTCTCACTCCAGAGATTTGGCCACACTCTTGGAGACGTCTGAAAGAGAGAAATATAGGAAAGAAAATATGTAATACATATAACCAGGTGTAATTGGGAAGAGTGGATTACTAGTTAAAACTTAGACCATACTAAGACCAAAAAGCATATTTGCCATCTTTTTAGCTGCTGTGTACCAGAAACAGTGAAATTAAATTTTTAAAGCAAAGTAAAAAAAAGAAAAAAAAAAAAGAAAAGAAACTAAAGCAGCATTTTGACAAAAATATTGAAATAAAAACAAATTGAAAACACTATATTTATTATATTGTGCATCAAACTCCAGATTCACTTTAAACATTTACTGTTCCAAGATCAGTTAGTAAAGGCTCACCTTCATCATCCCCTCCAGCACTTGGCTCTTTATGGGTGATGGAATTGATCCCTTCCACAACTTGATCCTTCTATTATAGAATTACACACATGAATAAACAAACACAAGTAAAACCAGCCAAACATGAATGACCATTCCTGTAGCAATACCAGTGTAATGAGATGAGAATGATTTCTAGGGAATGGATAAATTGATTAAATGTATATATTGATTTCAATGTCTGACATTTTGGATGGATGCATAAAAGCATAAATGTAAATGTATAGTGGGTTTTACCTGTGTAAGGCTGGAAGGGTGTTGTACAAGATGACGAAAAGCACGGCCACAAACACAGCAGTCAAAATGTAGATAACAATGCTGATGGGCGATGAAACTACACACACACAAAGAGTCTTATGCATTACATATCGAGTTCTGTCCTGCGGGTATATCAACAAAGTTTGTCCTAAGCATAAATCATTTTACAAAGATATAAGTCCTGAAACACTCTGTAAGTATTCTGTATATTTGAATGGATGGATGAATGAATGAATGAATACTTTTCAATTTTAAGAAACTGAATATTGTAAAGTATTAATTAATTGATTCATTCTAGGGGTACACAATAAATATCGGCCAGGGGCGGACTGGCCATCGGGAGCACCGGGACATTTCCCGGTGGCCTGATGGTCATTCTGGCCTGCCGGCTGCCGCTGTGCAGTTGATCAGGCTGACGTGCAATAGGCTGGGACGCAACTGCGAATTAATTTACGGATTTATGAATCTACGAATCAGGCGATCGCGGAGTGAAAATGACACCACCACATGACCCAACATCAGCGAAGCACTGCCTAATTGGCTATATCCAGAGGCAGGCTTCTTCTTAGAAAACCGTGCAAAAAACGGAGCGTAAAAGCAAAGGATAGAGCAGAGCGGGAACGTATAAAAAAGAGAATAGCCCTGGCCACAGACGCATTAAGTTGATGCAAAATCCCAGCCATGTTCACCAGTAAGGGAGCAGGTCGGTCAGCATTACATTTACATTAACATTATATTTACTAGGGGTGGGACAGTTCACTGAAAAAATCGAACTGTTCGGTTCTCCACACACGGTTCGGCACGCGCTGGAAACGCTGTTCAACTTAAATCTGACAAAGCATCTGTAATATGGTTTACTATAAATAACACGTAAAACAAACAGGGTTCAGTTAATATATGTTTCTGTTGATGGATGAACATTCTGGCTTCCCAGACATTACAACAACAGCGATGAAAAAAAAAAAAAAAAAACCCGTGGCCAAACCATTCACTCTTGTTCAATACGAATACAAACACTGGATCAATGCATTCTTTTAAAGTGACAGTCTTTATATTAATCGAACAGCAACAACAAAGAAATCACTCACTGCTCTTGATTGAAAAGCTTTTGTAACTTTAATAAAGATTTATCTTTAATTTGTAGTCCAAAATGCAATGCTGTTTTACATTTGATTATTTTATTCAATTTATGTACCTAAAAACTATGCTATACCTACCTAAAAACCCTGAAAGTCAGTTTATTTTATTTGTAGCTTTACTCTATTGTATTTATTTGTGCTGTTGCTTGTAGTTAGAATATTTCATCCAAAGAGACTTACAATAGATACAAACTATTCTAAAAAAAAATACAAATATATATAATGATAGAAGTTTTAAAAGAGCATCTTAATGACAATCTAGCACACTGTTTTACATATGGTGACACAGTATTTTTTTTAGTGCCAAATTTGACCAGAAATTTTGATTTTCCATTTCTAGCCTACAATATGTAGCCTAGTCTACAATGTTTATTTATTTATTTTGAAGGTGACGAAGGAAGCAACAGTAGCACTAGTGCTCCAAGTGCTCCTGCTGTTAAACAAAAGTGGGTGGACAGTTCAGCTTTTGAGTCAGAGCAGGAACCTTCCGGTAAAGTTTAAGCTAAACATGCTGGCTATACTCTTAGAACAATATGTGCTTTTATGATTTATAAGATCATCAGTAGTAGGACTGTGATCATGGGGACATACAATTGATGGCTGCACAATTAATATAGATTATTGAAAGTGCTTATTTCATATAGGAGAGAAACTAGATGTGCAGAGTGAGAGAGAGAGAGGGATTCAGGGAAAGATGATATAGATGGTGGATTCCTAGTGAGTTTTTGAGGGTTTATTTGTCTATCCATTCATATTATGTATGGTAGTCTACCTGTTACATAAACTAACAGGGTTAGCCTACAAGTTTAGCAGTCTGGTGGACACATGAATTGGGTGGTGGTGACTGCAGCAACAGAGGTGGCCTGGGGTGGAGTCAAATTCCCGGCCTGATTTACTGTCCCAGTCCACCACTGATATCGGCCGATAATTAATGCGCATCGTCAGTAAAGCTGGTTCTCTAATCAGCGGTAAATTCCATCAGGTGCGTGATTTCACATAGAGCAGCTGTTACTACACAGAGCCGTTGTTAACTGACAAGCTGCGCAAAACCACATTCATTATCAGCGTGGATTTGCGCAGCTTGTCAGTTATTGTATTGTATCTCAATGTAATCCCAATGTAAACAATTAACACAATCTACCCAAATCCAACTTATATATCAATATTAATCATTTCCCTTTCTTAAAAAAAAAAGTGATTAATTTCTGCTTTAAATTACAATTACAAAATGAACAATTCATTATTTAAAACACCATTTTAAAAGTGAGATTAATATTCCAAAGCATATCTCAGTTGTGAACTGGTAAATTACCCAAATTTCTCTAAAATTAAATGAAATATATCAACATTAAACTAGGATGTGATCAGAAGTGCACAGCTGAAATGAAGGTGTTACCTGGCTTAGTTTTGAACACTGCTGGCTGCGACCATTCTGATGGCTGAACGTCATAAACATCATCAGGTTCATGCAGTAATCTGATCTGGACCTGGTATTCAGTTGCAGGATCTAGAGACGTAGAGGGAATCTTAGCTTCGTTTAGACCTTTAGAAAGGTTAAAGATCTCTGAGGTCTACAAAGAGAAAGTGAAATCATGCATGTGATCAGTCATAGCTACAGTGAATCATTTAGTAAATGCAACACAGATGCTGAAAGATAACTAACGCACCTTGTAGGGTGAGATTTTTAGCTGGATGGAGTAATCAATATATTGAGACACAGTTGGTTCAGTCCAGTTCAGTATGAATTCACCATCTACTTCCTTCACATGGATCGGGCCAGGTTGTGAAAGTTTAACTTGAAGAGAAGACGAATGAATATTAGTGTTCCTCCTAAACTCAGATGGCAGTGCTGGCATGCAAGACTATAACATTTCAAAGAAGCTCACTGTGTTTTATAGTACTGAACGTCTTAGTGTAGTACACTGGTCTTAGCTCCACTGTTAACATGTAAGGGTCAGAGGTATTTACAGAACACACAAACTCAGAAAGCTCAACGTCGCTCGACTGAAGCTGAGGATCTTCGCAACGAACTGAGGGTCTGAGAGAGAGAAAGAGTTCTCAGTGTACAGGGTGTGACATTAGATCAGCTGATAGTCACATGAGTTTGCGATGAATGGAGAACTTACTCAGTGTTATCATTATTACTGTACCAGAGATCATAAGACATAAACTGATAATGTTCTGTCTTCATTTGCCAGGTACACGTCACAGATGTTTCTTCCATTATGACACACTGCAGGTTAAAGGCTCCATCTGCAAGAGGTCATGCACTTTATTAAAACAGGTGTTTGCAGTATAAAAAGGAAATTATTTTCTATTTTGAACTATTAGCAAAAGATAAACAAAAAATAATACCATTGTGAGTCTTCCATGACAGCAGAGGGCTCCAGTCACTCCAGAGTCCTACAGGGCCTCGCGCCCTCACTCTGGCTTGATAATGGTAACCCAACAGTGACTTCTTGTCAATCATATACTCAGAAGCACTGATGTTATCCACAGTCTGTTCCAGTAAAAGAGAATGAGAAAACAGATTTTATCCACAGTAATTTCACACTTGTCTAGTACAAATATGTGTTTGGAGTTTGAAAATGAACATACTGCAACCATGCTTGGGATAGCCCACATAAACGAGCCAAAATGCTTTACATGTCTTAATAATTTCTTAACATTAAACATTAACTGTTTGTCTTTATTCACCTGTTTCTCATTGTTTATTATTCAAATTCATTAAAGTAAATAGTGTGAATTACATCACTAATGTCATAGAATAGCACGGCAGGGCACAATGTTACGCAGTGTTACAACTTGCCCCATCTGCGCAACTGGAACTTAAAACCGGTTACTGTCTTCTGATAGCTAGCGAAGCATTAAAAAATTATCGAAACTGATAAATAACACATTGGAAATTAAAATAATAGCAGATTTGTCCCATTTTAAATGAGTAATAAAAACTGAGATGAAAAAATTACTTAAGCCAGAAATATAATTTTACTATGGTAAAATAAATGTTCAGCAATATCTTCAAAAGACTTTTGAATTTTGGCACACTTTTTTTCTCTATATAATGTTGATATGGTAACTAGTAAATGCTGTAAATTTGGTTATGCTAGCATGTGTGGAAATATTTAAACCACCTGTGTTACAACTTACCCCGCATTACTTTCTGCCCCGTGCTCCCCTACTTCTTTCGACTAAGTAATTACGCAGAGACTGTTTAAAAATCATCTTCTACTGTGAGTGTGTCTAGTATGAATGTAATCCGGGCTGTGTTTTACTTTGCTTTTAGACGCATACTTCCCTATGTACTTCCCAACAGGGGAATCCCCACTGCCATTTTGAAGTGTGTTCCACTTAAGTGGACAGGGCAATTTTATATGGACAGATCCTCAGGCCCTGAATTTCGACAGAGCGAGTGAGTCTATTTCATATGTACACTTCAGGCATCTCCATATGCCACAATATAGCACGGTTGTGAAGTCGCCACAGATCGCATTGAATTTACTCCCACCCAAAACAGCGATATATGAATTATTTTTTAATATTTAAAACGGCTCCAGCATACCTATACACATACAAAATGCTGCAACAAACAGATTTGTAAAGTTAAAATAAAATAAAAATAATAATAATAATAATAATAAATCAACTCCATAGTGGATTCCAAGTGATCAAGGGCTTAGGATGTTCCACTTCAGCCCCTAGCAAGGGTTCCACCAGTAGTGGGCACTTGTGCAACATAATCATCTGAGTCAAAAATTGGCCTGGCATGTCCCCGACACCCACAGCTGTGGTCTTTGCACTTGACCACTTGTCTACTTACATGACGTACTTCCTATATGGCCCAAGTGTTCAACTGGGTGTGAAGACAGCAAGTCTGTGTTGAACTTTTGATTATCCGATGGGAAACACTTACAATGTATTGTTAAAATACAAGTAAAGTTTTTACAGAGCTTTATTTATACAGCCTGTACATGTATTACTTCACACTTTAAAATAAGCTTCAAAATTTCTGTTAAGTAGTACAAATTACACCATTTAATTGAGTGATAAAAGCCAGTGGCTAGCTTTATTTCATCTGGGTACTTTTTCCTAATCTTTTATGTATACTGAATATGTATTTAGCGCCTAAACTCTGGAATAACCTACCTAACATTGTTCGGGAGGCAGACACACTCTTGCACTTTAAATCTAGATTAAAGACCCAACTCTTTAACCTGGCTTACAAATAACACACTAATACGCTTCTAATATCCAAATCCGTTAAAGGATGTTTAGGGCTGCATTACTTAGGTAAACCAGAACCGGGAACATTCCCATAACACCCGATGTAGTTGCTACATCATTAGAAGAATGGCATCTACGCTAATATTAGTCCGTTTCTCTCTTATTCCGAGGTCACCGTAGCCACCGGATCCAGTATGTATCCAGACCAGATAGTGGATCAGCACCTAGAAAGGACCTCTACAGCCCTGAATGTCAGTGGAGACTAGGACAACTAGATGAGCCCCAGATACAGATCCCCTGTAAAGACCACAGGAACCAGTTGAGTCCTCTGCACAATCTGACTTTGCTGCAGCCTGGAATTGAACTGCTGGTTTCGTCTGGTCAGAGGAGAATTGGCCCCCCAACTGAGCCTGGTTTCTCCCAAGGTTTTTTCTCTATTCTGTCACCGATGGAGTTTTGGTTCCTTGCCGCTGTTGCCTCTGGCTTGCTTAGTTGGGGACACTTCATTTCCAGCGATATCGTTGACGTGATTGCAAATGATTGCACAGATACTATTTAAACTGAACTGAGATGATGACATCACTGAATTTAATGATGAACTGCCTTTAAGTGTCATTTTGCATTATTGACACACTGTTTTCCTAATTAATGTTGTTCAGTTGCTTTGACAATCTGTTTTGTTTAAAGCGCTATATAAATAAAGGTGACTTGACTTGACTACTGTGAATTCAGACATAATTCTTTTGTTACAAAAAGTTTTTAATATAGTGTATAGTAGGGAAGTATGCGACTTTCGATGCAGTACTTCAAAACACTAATTCATTCAGGAAGTAAATGCTACTGTGTTGCACTGACTAGTCGATTCTTCTGTCTTTGCAAATGTTGTCAACATTGCCTCAAAAGTGTAAAAAGTAACTCAAAAGTAACTTCCGCCCGCATTGCAAAATAAGGTGATAGTTATATCAGTAACACACTCTGCATGTATGTGCAAGTACACATTCATCAGTAAACAAACAATGTTCAGTTTCACGACAAATACATATAAACGTGCTTAGCATTGCCCCATGTAAATATCCAAATCTTGAGAGTGGATCTGTCTCCAGTTTCATAACGCTAGCATCACTCTTTTATGTGGAGGCTTTATCTTAGGTGGGAATCATGTGAAGTTTGAGGTTATGATGCATTTCCGTACAATGGCAGATTGTGGTGTTTGATATTAAAGTGAAATAGATATGCTACTGCACACTTGAAGACAGGATATCCACAAGATATCCTATCAGATGATATTTTGAGTGTGTCAGACCTTTTAAATGCTGTTTAGGCTTGGAACCTATACTGACATTTTATTAATTTAAAACAATTATTTCATTACAAATATAAATATATACAGTAGGATACACTGTCGTTCAAAAGTTGAAAATAGAGTTAAACAGTAATATTGTGAAATATTATTACTAATAATATTCAAATAACTTTCATATTCACATGATCCCTCTGAAATCATTCTAATATGCTGATTTGGTGGAATATTTTTGTGGAAATCATTACACATTTTTTCAAATATTTTTGATAAATGTGTGTGTGTGTGTAGTTTGACTTTTTATATATTATTATATGTAAAATATATAGTATATATTTTATATATTAATCAGCACAATTTGTGTGAAAAATTTAATTGAATTAAAATTTGTTAAATTATCTAAACCTAAGGGTGCATGTTATTACCTATACAATATATCAAATTACTAATATGCATTTGGAAGGTTTTTTTTTTTTTTTTTTCTGACAGTTTACCGTGTGTGTTTGTGTTTACTTACAGTCCAGTTATGCATGTATATGCGATACTGAAGCTGGTACACAAGAGTTCCTGTGATTTTTGAGGATGCAGGATACGGGCTTCTCCAGGACAGCAGACGACCTCCGTTATCAGTCACCATCTCTGTCAAGTCAGTTGGGGCCCTAACTTTTCCTGAAATCACACACATGGAACAGTGAAAGGCTTTTCCATGCCAGAGCTTTAGAAGGTACATAAATGCACATGCACAAAACATACTTAGTTACTTAATGTAACCTCGGTTCCCTGAGATACAGGAACTAGTACTGTGTGTTGCTAGACGCATATGGGAAAAAGTCTTTTTTTTCCTGAACTGAAGCCTTTCTTTATTCACGCAGTGAAATTGCACGGCCATTGGTTCGTACAGTGTATTAAAAATTAACCAATGGCTAGGCAGCGGAGCTGCACGAGCCTATGGCGATGAAGCCCGCTAAGTCCTGCCAAAGCCCACCAGAATGGGCGGGGCATCTGGTTATATAAGCGGGCGCTTGCCACAGGATTCTCAGGTTACTTTGACTGAAGTGACGACTGACTCGTACAGCTACATAGCACAGCTAGCAACGCAGTACTCATTCCCGTATATCAGGGAACCGCGGTTACATTAAGTAACCGAGTACGTTCCCTTTCGATGCTAAACTCGTACTGCGTCTTGCTAGACGCATATGGGAACTCAGTACAATCACGCCATGCTTTGTAGTGGAACAATTAAGATATCAACTTCCATAAGCAATCATCGCCCCTAAGAAGTTAACAGTAATCCAAGGCTAAATGGGTTGAGCTTCCTGAGGTCACACCCGGCCTGGTTAATCATTCCAAAGTACTCCTGTAACTTCGACACCAAGGGGTCAAGAGCTAACAGGTGAACTGATGCCAGAGAGCTTGAGCGAGATATGGTCAAGGGCTCCCTGTCGGATTTGTTTACGCAGTGCATGTCACTTCAAACAGAAAGGACCCTGGCCTGTAAGGCCAGGACTTCCAGGTTATAAAACCATGCAAATGTGGACGGCGATGCCCAGCCAGCCGCCTCACAAATATCTGCGATGGACACACCACTGGACCATGCCCAGGATGAGGTGATACCTCTAGTCGAGTGGGCCTGTACTCCAATGGGGCATTGAAGGGAAGGACTGTGTATTGATATGCAACTCCCTCGAAGGCGAATCTCAAGAATTGCCTGTGAAGGGGGGCTATCTGGATGTGAAAGTATGCATCCTTCAGGTCCAGTGAACAGAACCAGTCTCCTGGGTATATTTGCGCAAGGATCCGTTTCAGTGTGATCATCCTGAACGACCTGTTCATGAGGGTGTGATTCAGGCATCTGAGATTTTTTGGGGACAAGGAATTAATGGCTATAAAAGCCTGATTCGCTCTGTGCTGGAGGAACTGTTTCTACAGCACCGTTTGCCAGCAGGTTCATTACTTCTGAGCGCAGGACGTGGGCATCCGTGCTTTCCACTGAGGTGGAGACCATGCCGCTGAAGCACAGGGGTCTTCGAGCGAATTGAAGTGAATATCCTCATTTTATTATCCCCATAACCCAGCCCGACACTCCGGGATGGCCTGCCAGGCCTCTGCCCCCGTGGCGAGGGGTTGAATTAACTCAAGTGACTGGCCGCATGGGGGCAGAACACTTGTGAGAAATGGAAGAGGAAGTTTGCTCTCTTTTTGAAAATGTTTGTGTTTTTATTTTTCCCACTATCACAGCCTCTGAATGCTTGGGAGCATGAATGGACCCTCTGTACCCAGAACTGAACGGGGTGTCAAGAGGTCTAACTGTGCATTCACACTGCCGCCGTCGAGACTGTCAAAGTGACCAGAAGTCATTCATTTTCAATGTGAGCCGGAGTCGAGCAGCAGCGCGGCGTGGCGCGACTTGGATGTTGAGAGAACTGAGGAGAGTTGAAATCAGGGCAACTTTATGGTAATGAGCTATGACGTGGTTCGGCGGCAACCAATCAGAATGTAGAAGTCCACCGTTTGAGAGGATTCCAGAAAAAGCAGCCTAAACTTGATTATTGCTGTGGCGGTTTTGCAAAAATCTATGATGTGTCCCTGTTTGCGTACAGGGACATAAATAAAAAAAAATATGTGTGGATCAAGGTGTCTGAGATTGTTTGTGTTCCTGGTGAGTTGCTGATGTGCAGTAACATTATAGGAATAATAATCTTATGATATAATAAATAACAGTACAATAGTCCCAGTTTACTTTTAAACCTTTAAACAAATTTCCCTGATTATACTTATATTAAGTAATATTTTCAATGCAGGACTTTTTCTTGCATCAGAGTATTTTTACAGTGTGGTATTAGTGCTTTATACATTATTAGGTAGATGATCTTAATACTTCATCCACAACAATATTTAATGAGGTTAACTTATAATGTTACCCTCATTGTGGTTAGTCTGCACAAGATCAACAAGTTTGTTTGCATTGTGGCCCTTTTAAATACAAGATAAGCATTCGATCTACGTCAGAGTGTCAGCGCATCCACAAATCTTTCTACAGCATTGTGAGTAGGGTGGCCAGAGCGATTTTTGACGCTCTCGATGGCGGCAGTGTGAACGCACAGTAAGAGAGGCTGCTTGAGGGGCGGTCTGGCCGTAGCGAGTTGTGCCCCCTTCCTCGTCCTGTCCCGCAGATCAGGATGACGTCTGAGGCACCGGGTCCAACGCAATTTTGGGTCGGGGTCCCTGGCATGTCGGAAGTGGGTAGCGCTTCGTCAAGCGAGAGCGTCCCCATGTCTGCTGCGCTTTAGCGGGCTGAACAGCAGGGGTGGTAGGTGCTGGATTTGTGGGCTGCTGAGTTAGTGTAGACTTGCAAGCAGGGGCAGCAGCAGAGCTGGAGCGCTTGGGCAAGAATTTGCATATAAATCGTAGACATGGCCTCACATCCTACATTTATGGGTGCTAAATTGCAAAGGGTTTCCCCCCCACTATCAAGATGATGTTAAACAGCAACTCTCTGCTCCTCTCCATCAGACTTTAAACACATTTCAAAGATATGTTAATGACCCTCAGGGCAAGACACCATAGCCTAGCTGACCAGTGGACCACCTCCACGCTTACAAATACACATAACACACACACATAAAGACATTTTCTTTATTTAGACTACAATTAATCAGTTTCAAATGTATCTGGTATATGCATGTGTTGTCTGTATGTTTCCCTATTACATTAGTCTAGTTTTACCACTGTTTATTTGTATTAGTTAAGCTTTAAATGTTAATATTCAGGTGTATGAATGTATCTCTGGTTTAGTATCTTCTAGATGTTTCATCCTTCAAAATGATCTGCTCTTTATTCCTCAAACCATGATGAACTCTATGTGATCGTGAAATGCATCATACTATTTGTACCATATTTTGGGTAAAACTATACCAACTTGTCAGGACGGTCATAACGCATACAAATGAGGTGTCACTGGGACAAAGAAACACTTTCCCACTGAAACTATACGCCTTGTTACTGGTCAATCTAACCAAAATAGGTGTTATAGGGAAACCAGATAAAACATCTCCCATGGCCAAAAAGTGGGCTTCTCTTCACTTGCGGTTCCCTGCAGACACCCATCACTTGGGAAACCCCGCGACTCCCCTTCCGAAGGGAGTCCGATCTTCTGGCAGTTTTCAGCAACTTTGTTGATTCACTTCGGAGCTTTCACTCCTAACAGGATTTCAACAGGAATCTTAGCATTATACAGGCACCAGGACACTTTACACAGCACCTACAGAACCAATGCAAGTAACCGCTTGTTAACTATCTAGTTGCACTTCTAAGCTTTGACCCCTTTTAATTAAGGTGATGTGATTCTTTGAAGGTTCTTAACAGGTTGTGATTAGTTGAGTATATACTGCTATAACTCTTTTGCGCACGCTCTCTCTCTACATTGCGCTCTCTCTCTCATATGCTCTCTTTCTCTCTCTCTCTCTCTGTGCGCATGCGTGAGCGTTTGAGCTGAACGGGTGTGGAGTGTGAGAGCGTCTGCCTGCGGGCTGAGCGAGTTTCTATCTTTTCTTTATTCTTTGGCAAAGCGTTTGGTGTACTGTGTGGGGTTTGCTGGAGTTAGGGAAAGTGAAGCGCTGTTATTCAGCGTGTGCTGTCTGGAATGGCAGCGTCCGAAAGCGTACCGCTTGATAAGCTAACGCGGCGGAATGGCATCAAAGTTATCCCCGCGGAACGCTGCTCAATAGAGGAGTGTAGCATAGCTGTAGCGAAAGTTGTTGGTTACAAAAGTATTTTGTCAGCATCAAGAATGAACAGTGCAATTGTTTTGTTTTTAGATGATGTGAACAAGGTAAATGAGATCGTTGCAAATGGAATAGTGATCAATGAGTCGTACACACCGGTAATGCCTTTGATGCAACCGGCAAAAAAAATCTTGTTGTCAAATGTTCCACCTTTCATAAAAGATGAAGTGATTCAGAGAGAATTGGCCAGACATGGAAAATTTTTTTCCCAGTTTAAAAAGATTGCTTTAAACTGTAAATCGGCGCAGTTAAAACATGTTGTTTCTTTCCGACGACAAGTATACATGATTTTAAACAGTGAGAGTGCGGAGTTAAATCTTGCAATAAAGTTTAGGCTGGAAGAGTTTATGTGATTTACGCCACATCGGAAACAATGAAATGTTTCATTTGCAGACAAGGAGGACATCTGGCCCGTGCGTGTCCAGAGAATGTAGAACACGAAGCAACAATAAGTGACATTGAAAGAGAGGGACAGAAAGAAAAGGAGGAAAATGAAAATCAGGAAAAAGGCAGGGAATCGTTTGAGAATGATGGAAGAGTTAATCAAGAAGAAACTGTGAATAAGAGTAATGAGGAAGGATTAGGAGAAGATGTTGAAAAAATAAATGATGCGGCTGGCCCTGTTGTGGAGGTAGAAATCCAAAGAGATATTGACATGACTGAAGATGACAATCTGTTCAAAACACCGACACTGAAGAGAAAAAACTAGAGGAAAGAGAGTTGGAAAAAAAGCTAAGAAAGAACAGGTTCAAGAAAAACAGATGAAAGAAACGATGGTTGAAGAAACTATATCTGACCATAATGAGTCTGATGATTCTGTAACAGTAAGTTAGAGTGAATCCGTGAGCTCGGTTGACTCAGTCTCTCTAAGAAGATCGGGGAGGAGTACTTATACCCTTGGAAAAATTAAGACCTTTTTGCAGAGCACAAAAGGGATGAAGGGAGTTCAAGTACAAGAGTTTTTTCCTGATCGTGAATTGTTTATAGAATCAGCAAGAATGGCAATGAAAGAAATAGGGCTGGGGGGTCTTACAGAACAGGAAGTATACAGGCTAAAGAAAGTTGTTCAAAAGTTGAAATCCAATATGCTAAATGATGAGAAAGAAGTGTTTTAATTTTTCTTTTCTCTTTGTTAGTTTTCTGTGTTTGTGTTGTGCATTTTCTTTTTTTATTCACTTATTTATGAGTAATTTAAGACTGGGCAGCCTAAACATAAACGGTGCAAGGGATTACAGAAAAAGAGCAATGCTTTTTGAATTAATAAGGCAAAAAAAGATTGATGCTATGTTTCTTCAAGAGACACATAGTGATGTAAAAAATGAAAGTGAATGGATGATGGAATGGGAGGGAAAAGTGTTTATGAGCCATAAGACTAGTAATAGTGGAGGTGTGGCAATTTTACTAAGGAAAAATATCAATCAGGTTTCATGTGAAGTGGAAAATGTAGTTGGGGGACAGTTGTTGAAAATACGGGTCAAGTTTGAACATTTTACTGTTGTATTTATAAACCTGTATGCCCCAGTATTGGGAGGTGAAAGAGTTTTGTTTTTAAACAAAGTTAAAGATATAGTTAAAAATTGTAAATCTGAAGAGTATTTATTCCTAGGGGGTGATTTTAATTGCACAGAGGATGATAACATTGATAGGAACCATAAAGAGCCACATACAGCATCACAACGTTGCTTTGAGACAAATAATGAAAGAACATGAGTTATATGACATTTGGAGGGTGTTGAATAAAACTCAGAGACAATATACATGGACACAAGTGAGAGAACATTATGTGACAGCGGCTAGACTAGACAGGTGGTATTGTTTTAAATATCATTTTTATATTATTAAGCATTGTGTAATTTCACCTGTAAGTTTTACAGATCATGGTTTAGTCAGTTGTAATGTCTTTGTTACTAATGTAAAGCCAAGGAGTGCTTATTGGGCACTTTAATGTTGGGTTATTGCAAGATAACTTTTTTTGTGAGGTGTTTGGTTATTTTTGGAAAAAAACTAAGGATAGGAAGTCCTCGTTTGACTCTCTACAGCAATGGTGGGATAATGCTAAAATAGAAATACAGCAACTGTGCCGGTTGTACACTTTCAGTGCTTCTAGAGACATTTCCCGATCACTTGAAGATCTAGAGAGAGAAATTGTAGAATTACAAAAAACTCAATAGAATTTGCTAAAGACAGAGAATGTATTAAAGTTCTCAAAAATAAAAAGAAAGTTTTGGATGATTTGTTGGGTGTTAAAGCACAGGGTGCTCTGGTACGCTCACGCTTTCAAAGTGTAGCGCAGATGGATGGCCCAACCAAGTTTTTTTTTGGACTTGAAAAGAAAAACGGACAAAATAGAAATATGCATTCTTTGACATCTGAATCTGGCATGGAAATTATAAATCCTAAGGAAATAAGGAAAAGAGCGGTTGATTTTTATTCAGAGCTGTATAAGAGTGAACACTTAGAGGTGAAAGATATAGCCAGTAAGTTTTATGTGGGTCTACCTAAAGTTCCAGATAGAGCCAATGTTGAACTGGAGAAACCTTTTACGAAAGGTGAATTATATGATGCCCTAAAGAGTATGGAGTGTGGGAAAGCTCCGGGGATCGATGGTATTCCTGTAGAGTTTTATAAATCCCTCTGGGCAGTACTCGGAGATGATCTTCTGGAAGTGCTTAATGACAGCTTGACCAGAGGGTCGCTGCCTACAAGCTGCCGGAGAGCAGTGATCACCCTTCTGCCGAAAAAAGGGAACCTCAGAAACATAAAGAACTGGCGACCTGTGTCACTCTTATGCTCTGATATGAAGATCCTATCCAAAGCCTTAGCGGTTCGATTAAGAGATGTAATTGGTGGAGTCATCCATATAGATCAGACATACTGTGTACCCAATCGGTCTATTTTTGATAATATTCATTTAATTAGAGACATTTTGGACATCTCTGGATTATTGGGGTTAAACTTTGGTCTTATTTCTTTAGACCAAGAAAAAGCCTTTGACCGGGTTGAGCATAACTACCTCTGGCAGACTCTGGGAGAGTTTGGTTTCAGTCCTGGTTTTATCAAAATGATCGGGGTGTTATATGTAAACATTGAGAGTGTACTTAAAATCAATGGAGGGTTGAGTGCTCCTTTTAAGATCACAAGAGGTATAAGGCAAGGGTGTGCACTATCGGGGATGTTGTATGCCTTAGCTATTGAACCACTGTTATTAAGAATTAGAGTAAGTATTGATGGTTGGAGTATACCACAATCTGAGTGTAAAATCAAGTTATCGGCATATGCTGATGACATTATTGTCATGATAAAAAATCAAAAAGAAGTAGACATGTTACATGTAATAATTAATGATTTTGGAAAAATGTCCTCAGCTAAGGTAAACTGGATAAAGAGTGAAGCCATAGTTTGTGGAAAGTGGGAAGGTAGATGCTTTCCTAAACTACCTGGTGGACTTGAGTGGAAGAAAAGTGGTTTTAAATATTTAGGTGTATATCTTGGGGATGATTCCATGATGCAGAAAAACTGGGAAGGTGTTTTTGGAGAAAACAAAAGGACGTCTAGAAAAATGGAGATGGTTGTGGCCAAAAATGTCATTCAGGGGACGGGTCACAGTCATTAATAATTTGGTGGCTTCAACGTTCTGGCATCGCTTAGCATGAACTGAGCCGCCAAGTGGACTTCTTGCAAAGCTGCAGGCCATCATAGTGGATTTTTTTTGGACTAAGTTTCATTGGGTACCACAGAGTGTACTCTATCTTCCTAGAGAAGAAGGGGGACAAGGACTAATACACCTGGTCAGCAGAGGAGCAACCTTTTGCTTACAGTTCATTCAAAGACTTTTAGCAGGTCCTGAAGATCTTGTCTGGAGAAACATTGCTAATTTTATTTTAAGACAAGCTGGAGGTTTGGGTATGGACTCTACTTTGTTTTTATTGGACTCTAGTAAGATACAAGTGAATGGACTGACCCCTTTTTTTAAAGGGATTTTTAGAGTATGGAGCCTTTTTAAAAGGAGAAGAGGGGTTTCTGAGTCTTTGCATTGGTTACTTGAAGAACCGACTGTGTTAGGATCTAGATTTGATGTATCAAGTGAAATCGGATGGGGCTTTGAAAATGTCATCTGTACATCAAGAAAAGTTCAACTTCATCATCTAATAGTTGCAGGGGGTCCTGAGTTAAATAACTCAGAAGGGGTAGCCTCTTGTTTAAGTTTAAAATCTGAAAGGTTAGCAGGGAAACTGCTGGAGGTTTTAAAACAGAAACTGACAGTAGAAGAAAAGTCTCTCCTGTTGAGTTACGGTGAAGGAAAGGTGTTTCCAAATAAGAAGGATACTTTTCCAGAGTTATACATTACTCCTGATCTTAAAGGAGCTAACGGGGAGATGTTGGAGAACATAGAAGACTTAAGCTTTCATGAGGCTGACAGGAAAAAAATTTATAGGAGTTGTGTTAAGGTTTTAAATAAGAAAACTTTAAATGGGAGAGTAGAGACTGTTTGGAGAGACAAACTAGGTTTTGATACGAATGTAAAACCTGGGTGGAGAATTTTGTATAAACCCCCTTTAGAAAAGAGAGTGGGGGATCTCCAATGGAGAATCTTACACGGCGCAGTTGCTGTTAACTCTTTTGTGAGTGTAATTAACCCAAATGTATGTAATGTGTGTCCTTTTTGTAAAAAAAGGGAGACAATTTTTCATTGTTTTATGGAGTGTACAAGATTGGGTTATTTTTTTTTGACATTCTTAAATTGTTGTTTAGAAGTTTAAATGAAGTTTTTACTGTTCAGATTTTTATTCTTGGCTATCCATATGCAGCAAAAAATAGAATAAAATGTCAACTATTAAATTTCATTATAGGTGAAGCGAAAATGGCAATATATTTAAGTAGGAGGAACAAAATTGAAGGGTCAGAAGGATGTGAAGTTATATCTATCTTAAAAAAACAGGATAAAATCAAGAGTATGGATTGATTTTAAGTTTTATAAGATGATGAAAGACTTGAGTTTTTTTTCAAACCAGTGGTGTTATAATGATGCAGTTTGCTCTGTTGTAGATGACATTTTAATTTTTTCTTGTGTGTTACAATGAGTATTACTAATGTAATGTGAATTTCTGTGGTTGTTGTGTTGAAATTGTGTTGAGTGGTATAAGAATTGTAAATAAATGTTTTGTTAAAAATTCAAAAAATTCTCTCTCTCTCTATCCATGCCTTCCTTGCATTGACATCTAGGTTTAATGTGTGTATGTTTGTGTCTAGTCAGATGTTGCATGTTCCCCTATAGTGTAGTTCAATAAACATCCATATGTATTCACACTTGGTTGTCTGTGTTTGCTGCTCACAGGACGAGGTGACTTTAACGTTTCGGTTTTGTTACATGCTCTGGGAGCAATGTATTAGTAGTAAAATAAATTTCATGGCCAGAGAAATAATTTTACTTAGTCAATAAACGATTAACACTGTCCGTCCTGCGGATGAACAAATCATTTAATTGTACTATTAATGCTATAATGCTACAAGTAATTCCTGAAGATTAATATAGTTAATAATAAGCCAATATGATTTATTATGTTCATCTCGCTTTGAGCTAAAATTTGTTACATGCGCGTCCTTGATCTCAGTCAGCATCAGCCACAAGTGGCGCTTGAGCACCACAAGGCTGGCCATCGATTTCCCGATCGCCTGGGCAGTGGTCTTTGTGGCACGCAGAGCCAGGTCAGTAGCGCTTCTCAGATACCTGAGGGTAGTGGGGTCTAAGCCAGACTCATTGGTGGATGCGAGGATCTTGGCCTAAAAGACCTGGAGGACCACCATAGAATGAAGCACCGAAGCCACCTGTCCAGCTTAAGTGTAAGAGCGTGCAGCGAGAGCTGACATGGTCCTACACAGCTTGAATGGATAAGCGGCCTTCGCTCTCCAGCCAAAGGCTGTAGGCAGGCATAGGTGGCTTTTCGTACCCTTTCTCTTCAGCACCGTTGATGGAACTAAGTGCTTTCTGAAAAGAAAGCGCCCCGTGAGCGGAGAGAGACGAGATAGAGGCTCTCGCATTGAGAACAATTAGTTCCCGTGAGCGCAGCTTCTGCACGGGATTTCCCCAAGCAGGAAATGCACTCCTTGTGGAGAAATTTGAAACAACGCCTTGCTCTTTTAGAATTGCCGGTTGGTGGAAGGGGGAAGAGGACCGGAACTGCTGCATCGCGAAGCCGCGGAGAAGCATGTCAGGCGTGCTGAGGAGGTCCTATTCCAGCTGCCAGGCGTGTCAACGGCAAGCGGCTTTGGATCAGCATTTGGATAGGCTTCAGTTCAGGAGAAAAAATACTTTTTCCCATATGCGTCTAGCAAGACGCAGTACAAGTGTAGTATCGAAAGGGAACACACACTCACCTTTCTGAGCAACTCTGAGAATCGTGGCTTTGGGTACACAGGGCATTTTGAAGTAGAGAATGTGATCTGTTCCTGTGCTAAACCTGGTAGTGTTATAGCGACACATGTGAGAGATCTTCCCATTGGATAAAAGCACACCAGATCTATTTGAGACGCAAAGTGTTTCTTCTCTACAAACAGGGAGAGAGAGTGTAAAAAAAGTTAATTTTCCCTATTGTAGTCTTTCTTTCTTTCAGTGCTTGTTTGTATTTTTCTTTCGTTTTTTTCCACTTACTCTGCTGTGTCGCAGTAGTACAATTCATGCATGTTTTCTGTATCTTGTGAATGAACATGTGGATCGACCTCCCATGTGCACTCTACATAGGTCATGTAGTCATTGTGGCACTTCAAGGAATCCATCACTGCAGATTCTAAAAATATAGAGTTCAAAGGTCAGTATTAAGTGTAATGACATCGGTTCATGTCTGAGATTTGATAGACATTGCAAAATAAGAGTCACTAAAGTGCCACTGCATCCCAGATACATTTTCTTGCTTTCAGACAAATACCCCTTGCAGAATATGCAAAATGTTCATAATTTTAACAAAATAAGAGGGATTATATAAAATGGCGTGTTATTTTTTTATTTAGTACTGTCTTGAATAAGCTATTTCACATAACAGATGTTTATATATACTCCACAAGACAAAATAATTACTGGATTTGTAAAATTCAGTTTTGGGTTACGCTCATCTCCACCCTCAATACCACAACGGAGGTTAGACCCTTGATTCATACACCTTAATTTTTTTCACATTTTGCTGCCCTATGTTAAACTGCTTTAAATGACTTTTTTTCCCCATATCAGTCTGCACTCTGTACAACATAATGGTAAAGCAAACAAATGGGTTTTAACATCTTTGCAAATTTATTAAAAATAAAAAACTAAAATGATCCCATTGCATAAGTATTCATACCCTTATCTGGGACAGTTGAAATTTAGCTCAGGAGCATTCATATTGCTTGTAGATGTTACTACACTTCAAGTGAAGTTAATCTGTGGCAAATTCAATTGAATGGGCATGATTTGGAAACACACACCTTAATAAAAGGTCTAACAGCTGGTAATGCATATCAGAGCAAAAATTAAGCCCCGAGGTCAAAAGAACTGCCTGTAGAGCTCAGAAACAGGTTTGTGTCAAGCAACACTTCGGGGGAAGAGTTCAGGAAAAAATTCTGCTTCATTGAAGGGTCACAGAAGCATGTAGTCTCTGTTACCCTTAATGGAAGAAGTTTGAAACAACCAGGACTCTTCCTAGAAGTGGCCTTCTGGCCAAACTGAGCAATTGATGGAGAAGGGCTTTGGTTAGTGTGGTGACCAAGAACCTGATTGTCACTCTTGTTGAGCTCCATGATCATACAGTCATGGCCAAAAATATCGGCACCCTATCAAAATATGATCAAAAAATTAATCTAAAATTAATCTTCTTTTTTAATCCTTTTGATCTTTTATTTAAAATATTCTCAAAAATCTAACCTTTCATTGGATAATAAGAATTTAAAATGGAGGGAAATATCATTATGAAAAAAAAATTTTTCTCTAATACACATTGGCCACAATTAACTGCCCCCTTTTATTCGATACTTTTTGAAACCTTTATTTGGCAGTTTAACAGCTCTAAATAATGCCTGATGAGTTTAGAGAACACCTGGCAAGAGACCAGAGACCATTCCTTCATCCAGAATCTCGTCAGACCCTTCAGATTCCCAGCTCCATGATGGTGCTTCTCCTCTTCAGTTCACCTCACTCATTTTCTAGGGTTCAGGTCAGAGGACTGGAATGGCTATAGCAGAAGCTTGGTTTTGAGCTCAGTGACCAATTTCTGTGTTGTTTTTGAGGTTTGTGTTTGGATTATTGTCCGGATGGAAGATCCAAACGTGGTCCATTATACGATTTCTAACAGAGTCAGTCACTTACTGATTTTGTATCTGTTGGTATTTGATAGAATCCATGATGCCATGTATCTAAACAAGATGTCCAGGACCTCCAGCAGAAATATAGGCCCACAACATCAAAAATACAGCAGTATATTTCATTGTACACGTGGGGTACTTTTTATCCCTGTGTTTACCAAACCCATCTTGAGTATTTCCTACTAAAAAGCTAATCTTTAGTTCCATCTGACTATAGAAGCCAGTCCTGTTTGAAGTTCCAGTAGTGTCTGATAACTGAATATGCTGGAGTTTGTTTTTGGGTGAACGAGGAGAATTTTTCTTGAAACCCTCCCAAACAATATGTGTTGATGTAGGTGCTGTTTGACAATTGGTTTTTTTTTTTTTTTTTTTTTTTTTTTTCTGCAATTCTCCAGCTGTGGTCCTTGTAGAGTCTTTAGCTACTCAAACTCTCCTTCTCACCGCACATTAGGACGATATAGACACACGTCCTCTTCCAGGCAGTTTTGTAACATTTTCTGTTGGTTGGAAATTCTTAATTATTGCCCTGATGGTGGAAATGGGAATTTTCACTGCTCTAGCTCTTTTCTTATAGCCACTTCACTAATTTGTGAAGCTCAATAATCTTTTGCTGCACATCAGAAATATATTCTTTGGTTTTTCTTATTGTAATGGTTGATTAAGGGGATTTGGGCTTTGTTTTCCCTCCTATTTATATTTCTGTGGAACAGGAAGCCATGGCTGGTAATTACAGATTCATAATCACCCTGGAGTGCTTAAAATTGTGAATTTGAATGGGAATATACTTCAGAGATATTTTACTCATAAGAATTTCTAGGGATATAATTGTGTCCAACGTGTATTTGAGAAAAGAATTTAAAATGATATTTCTCCCCATTTTAAATTCTTATTATCCAATGAAACGTTAGATTTTTGTGATTTTGTTAAATAAAAGATCAAAAGGATTAACAATGCAGATTAATCATAACAACCAACTTTGATCATATTTACCAACACTACCGAAATTCTTTTGGCCATGACTGTATGTAAAGATCTAGTAAATCTACAAAAGGACAAACATCACTGAAACACTCCAACAATCTGGGCTTTATGGCGGTGTGGCCAAACTCTCTTCAGTTAAGACACATGAAAACACACTTGGAATTTACACAAAAAGCACCTAAAGGATCCTCAGAACCTGAGAAACAAGATTCTATGGTCTGATGAACCTCAATTCTAAGCATCACGTTTGAAGGAAACCAGCTCTGCTCATCACCTGCAGAGTACATCCCAAAAGTAAAGTGTGCTGGTAGCAGCCTTATGCTGTGGGGCTGTTTTTCAGCAGCGTAGAGTAGAAGGAACACTCAGTGCAGCAAAATATAGAGATAGCCTTAATGAAAACCCAGTCCAGAGCATTCAGAAGCTCAGACTGGGCAGAAGGTTTACCTTCAAACAGGACAATGACCCTAAACACACAGCAAGAGAAGCTTAAAGACAACTCTGTGAATGTCCTTGAGTGGCCCAGCCAGAGCCTGGGATTGAACCCAGTCAAATATTTCTGGAGAAACCTGAAAATGTGCATCTGCCCCCATCCAGCCTGACAGAGCTTGAGAGATAAAGAGATGAGGAGAAGGATGGCAGATAATTGCGAAATGCTGATGAGCAAAGCTTGTCGCATCAAACCTAAAAAGACTTGAGGCTGTTAAGGTTCTTCAGCTAAATATTTATTTATGGTATGAATACTTATTTAAGTTTTTTATTTTTAATAAATTTACGAAGTTGTGGCAATTCTGTTTTTGCTTTGTCATTATGGTGAATGGACTGTAGACTGATGTGGAAAAAAAAGTAATTTAAAGCATTTTAACGTGAGGATCCTTCATAACAAAATGTAAAAAAAAAAATGAAGGTGGTATGAATACTTTCGCAAGGCACTGCATATAGACATAAAAACAAAAACAACTGAAAATGACAAATTACTAAATCTTTAGCTAAAATTAGAATGAAAACTAAAAATATAAAAATAAAAACTGATTCAAAAAATTAATACAATTAATAATTAATATTAATAATTTAGTATCTCAGTGATGCTAAAATAACTCTTCACATATATTCTTTTTACAGGTAAGAATTGAAACCTATAAAATGTCCATAAATGTTTATCAACATAAACTCAAGATTTTTATTTACAATTTATATGAATATAAAATGTATATTTTAGTTGCTGTAACTGGCTTTTACAAAGTTTTTCACCATTTTAGCAATTTTAATTTTCCTTTATTTTTTGTCATTAATAAAAATAAATAAACTTGACAATTTCATGAAATTTTTATTAAACTTTAAATATTAATTTAGAAAAAAACAAACAAACAAACAAACAAACAAACAAACAAAAAAACCCCAAAGAATAATCATAATTATTTTTTGCTCTTGTTTAGTGTGTGACATCATAAGACATGTCAGTTTCCCAAAAGTAAAAATGGCGATGCATGAATAGTGGGAATGGCATATATACAATATACACCTGCATAGACGATTTGTCCTCCAGTTTGGAGGGAAAAACTTCTAAAATCAGACCTTCAGAGCTGCTTTATACTGGCCAATCAAAGCCACGTCCTGAATTACAAGTGTCTGCAAAGATCTGAATGCAATAATGTCTGAGAGTGTTATCTTTCTCTCTCACCTTTCCCAGGCATGACTTCGTGATGAGGACACTGGTCATCACTGTCTCCCCTGACCAGCGGAGCGAATCCAACCATATGCAGAATCCACGTGGAGAACATTGTAGCTGAGATCCAAGATCAGAAAGCCAGGCGCTTTTTACAGCAGGTGATTCTGCCGGTTACTTTCAAGATATCTGTATATTTAGAAACCAGTGCTGATTGTTAGAACCATTCAATTTAAAACTACAGTTCAACCAACCTCATGTCATTTGGGCAACATTCAAAATAGCTTATCTTCTGTTCCTTTTTTAGGTGAACTAACACTTTAAGAACAAATGTGTCAACAGATATCACGCTGTTATAAAAGCAAACACAACCGCATAGGTCTAGAAACACATCACAGACATGCTTCTGAGAATTCTCATTGTTTTTAAGCACAAAACTTCCTTTCTTTTTCGTCTCACATGTGTGTGCTCACAAAAACAACACACACATATGCTTTTTCCCCCTCGTTTAAAAACATTTGTAACTGAAAGCATTTCCATGATGCAAACTTAGCAACCTTTAAAGGTGAAGTGTGTCTCAAGTAATTTCTGTGCCACCAAACAAAACTGTAAATATAAAGAGTGTTTTCAAGCATGTTTCCTGAACACTCCTCCTGTCTACCACTGGTCTGACAAACAGATTGTTTCATATCAAACACTTATCATTGGTTGTGTCTAGAGTTAGAAGTGTTTTAACACAGAAAATTACACACTTCACTTTAAAAATATTAGTTATTTTGAAAGTTTCACAAAGCATCTTAAAATGAAAGAAACATTGCACAATGTTGCATATATTATATTGCTGACTGTGACAAAAGCATGGTGACCCCCAAATCCATCTTTCAATAAAGAATTCAAAATCCATCTTTTAATGAAGCACTTCAGGGAACAGGTGCACATCTTAAAAAATACAGTAGATCTTCATGCAGCAGGTTTTGTTCAATAGCGGTACATAAAACCACTCCTCTGGGTTGAATCTAACCATGTACCCGTAACCCACTAATGGAGCTATGCAGCGTAAAAACAGACGTAGTACTGTATGTCGCACTACATTTCTCACAACTGCCAGGAAACTGTGAAGAAAGGGATTTCCCTAAGCTTAAAAGACGGTGAGGGGCGTTGGGGGAAAGTGATGTGGTCACACAGAACACGTTCTGTTGGTTGACTTTAAAACTTGTTTAGTTTGTAAAAGTTAGTTCAGTTTCTTATGTTTTTATGTTGTTTTTAATTTTCCGCTTTCATTTAGAGGTTGCACGGCGTACGGTAGGTGTGCTATATTTAGCTGCGGTAAAGTACATACATGAACGTAGGTGAGTGAACTCACTGAAAGGGCGGGAAAAAAAACAAAAAACAGGTTTTACCTCACCCCTTGTTCCTACACTGACATAAACTGTGTTTTCCCTATAAAAATCTTGACTTCTGCATGCACTGGTAACTTGTTTTTGGGTAATATATCTTTATTTTTATTTTTTTGGTCTTTATTCTTGTGTTAGGCACAATACAATAAATATAGCTTTATTTATGCTTAAAAGCAAGATTAAGTTTTTTTTTTTTTTAACGTTTTTTATTATTTTAGGTAAAAATTTGATTATGATTGTATCTGTCTTTATTCTTTTTGGTTTCTGATTATCAGTTAATAATCTGGGTATTGCTAAACATAGCATAGCAGGGTTTTTCTTTTCTTGTGTTTCGAGCTCCCAAACCAGACGTTTAAATTTATCTATGATTGGTTCCCTTTTCCAGTTTTCAAACACAGTTTTCTGCTTTAAACATAGATTGAGATGATCTTTGATCCATATAAAGATCAGGATAAAGTTTATTTTTGATTTGGAGGTGTACAGATACGCGTATACAACAAATATATTACAAATCAGGTTTTTTTTTTTTGGAAATTGTGAGATTACCAATTCATGATCACTTAATCAAAATTATATTTTAAATTAATTAATTTGTTTAGGTTTTTTTTATTATTATTATATATGATTAGTCAGTATCTATCTATCTATCTATCTATCTATCTATCTATCTATCTATCTATCTATCTATATATCTATCTATATATATATATATATATAAATATAATATAAATATATATATATACATATATATATATATATATATATATATATATATATATATATATATATGTGTGTGTGTGTGTGTGTGTGTGTGTGTGTGTGTGTATGTGTGTGTAATTTTTAATCCCAAAACGTTTTGTCTATTCATAGGCTGAGGTCCTTTTATCTCTTTGAATTTTTTTTTTTTTTTATTTCATTAACTCACTTAAATGATAATAAATATTAGTGTATTAAATTATATACTTCCTAATAATTCTGTTAATATCAGAAGCTCAAAACTGATTATAGTATTTCATACTCTTACTCATTTCATACTATATATATTTTTGACTTAAGTCAGTGACTATATATAATTTTAATAGCTCAAAGCCTACACTGAAAAAAGAAAAAAAAAACAACAATAAAGAATCAGTGTATTATTGAGTTTCATATACTTGTTTTAAAAAGTCCTTACCTGTATTTCTGTCATCAAGAAAGGCTTGTAAACATTCCATTCATCAGTGCTTAGATAAAAGTGAGTTTAACTTGGTCTGTTGCAGTCAACTTCAAATCAGTATGCTTGCCTAGTGTGTGTGTGTGTTTGAGGCTGTGTTCTCGTTACTGAAGTGCATATACACACTTGAAAAACCTCAAAGCCAAAAGTTCCTTTTTTTTTCTTGGTTGGGTTAAAACATGAGTTGCTGGTTCATCAGAAACAGTCTTTTCACAGGAACAGAGTTAACATGCTGCTGAATTTGAACCAGAAACTGACTTATGAAGTCTTCATATTTAACAGTATTCACATTTAAAGCATGAACACCACCATATTACAGACAAGGAAAGTCACAGCTCCCAGAAGCATGGAAGAAAACGTCTACACATGTATTCACACTGACAAACACAATTTCACACTTAAACGCCCACATTCACTTGCTTACATGCTAAGATACACCCATGCAAGCACATATGCAGACTCAAATGCTGTAACAAGCTTTATAGTAAAAAAGCAGGAGATCTTGGAAGTTCCAGAAAATTCTCTCTTTCTCTTTCTCTTCCTCTTTCTGTCAATGCATCATGTATGTTTGTGCATCATGAATTAAACTCTGCCCAGTCACCATCCAGTCTATTGCTCTTATATTTCCTTTAACCACACGTAATTCCTTGGTAACTTGAAGTGTGAACAACTTGGAGTATTCATAAATGAAGACATGCTAACCAAAAATGCTCAAATCTCTAACGCGCAATGTGAGCAATGCTAGTAATTCTGTTCACTTTAGAAAGAGACACTTGATTGTATTTTTGGCCTTTTTAATTCACAGCATGCCATAGTATACAGTGGGGATGGACAAAATAATGTGAACACTCTAATAACATCTGTATAGGCTACAGTGAAAAAACTAAAGTTGCAATTATCTTTTTGATCTCTATATTCCCTAGGTTGTATATCAGTGTAGTATAAATTGTGTAGCAGTGACCTTTTAGCAGATGTTTCTGTAAGCTTAAAAGCCCAATTGTTTAGTGTTTTAAAGGGGTCATCGGATGCTACATGCGCTTTTATAAGTTGTTTAAACTGAAATGTGTGTTGGCAGTGTGTGTACACAACCACCCTATAATGATAAAAATCCAACCAGTGTTTTCTTTTAAATCTACTAAAATATTTACCCCTTTCTCAAATCGAGCCGATCTCAGATGCCTGTCTTTGTGACATCACGCAAACAGGCCCCTCCCACAATAGTTTGATTGACAGTAGCGTTTCAGCACAGACTGGACTGGCGTCTTACCTTAGACCCACCCTGAGTGAGCCGTCATCAGTCTGCCATTGTTTCACCACCAGAGCAGATGTAGACAAGAATGTCTCCAAAGCGATTGAGGTGTTTTGTTGTTGGATGTAAATGAACATAGCAGTCGTCATTTACTCCCGACATCTGTAGGATTTCCTAATTGAACCAGCAGGTGTTCCCGATTGCTGCTCCTGTCGCGTAGCAACAGTGCGAGAAGAGAGCTGCCATAGATGTTATTTGTTAATGAGAATGAAAATAACTGGAGCCTGAATTGTTAGTTTTTGACTTTTAATTACCGAATTACACTTTAGATGTAAGTATTGGGTTTCGACTTACTTTAATATTGTAATGACATGAAAAAAATACAAAATATAAGCAAATAAATGTCGACTTATATCTTACCAAAATGTGATTTTATGCTGTTTATCCTATTATGGATTATTATGTACATAAATGGACCATGGTGAATGGTCTTCAACCCTGTTTCATTTTAAGCAGCTGAATATAAAAAGTTAACATACAAACGTTACAGCCGCTCGTCAATGGCAGCTGTCATAGTATGCAACATATATATGCGACATACAGTATACTGTAGTGCAGCCGTAATATTAATGCAAGACCACCATATGTAATGTTTTTTTCCCTCTGCAGAATACATAGGCTACTTTTACTTATATTATGAAGGTTAATACTTAAGGTTTTAAATGCATGCATTTTTTCCTCAATGCACAAATAGTAGTAGTTACTGAAAGTTTTTGCCTAAAACATTTGTAGTCATATCTTGCAGGACTGCACTACAAAATAAATAAATAATAATAAAAATAAAATAAAAATAGAAGTAAAGGACTTGTCTACCTATTAAGTAGACTTATATGCTTACTTGTCCTATTGTTGTGGGCTTTATGGGTGAGGGCTAATTGTTGTGAACACAAGAGGTCCTAGTGGAAATATTACATATGGGTAATGCCTTACATCTGAGCCACAATGGCAGAGTTTTTGTCCCAAGTAAAGGAATTATCAAATTCTGCCCTTGATTTAATAAATACAAGAAGTGGTATTATTAGTTTAAGCCACAGAACTGTCATTCGCTATTTTGTTTGAATAAAAGTCCCGTCGTCACTGGCACACTATGAATTCTGGGATAGGGTAGGCTGCGAAGATTTGGCGGTAACCTTCGTCGCGCCTCAGTGATGTAATCGCCTTCAAATGCAGCCTTCGAAGGATGCGACCTTTGAATTGGCACAGCCTTCATCGCGGTGCCATGACACAATCAGCCTTCAAATGCACACTTCGAAGGACGTAGCCTATGAATTGGGATGCAGCTTCTGAGAGTGGCTCGGAAGAGAGGGGTGGGGTCAGCAGAGCACATTAACATTTAAAGAAAAATGCTACAAAACGGCTTGCTAAAACTGACCACAGCTTCTACAACATCTCTAAAGCAACTGGCAGATGTTCTGATAGATGACTGGAGAATATTTAAAGGAGACTATTTTAGGAAGGTTGGAAGCTGAATTAAAGGCAAAGGGTGGTAAAACACCTTAATAATAAAGTATTGTTCATATTATTTTTCTAAACCCGATGAGGTGAGGAATTAGAAATTAGAGCGAGAATAAAAGGATTGGGAAATTGTTGCATGCCAGATTTGACTTCTTATTGCCAACATAAGCATCAAAGCTCAACACTGTAAAATATTTCCGGGATTTCACAGCATGCAATTGTAATATTTCACAGTAAATTACATTATTATCACTATACAAGTTTTTATTGTGATATTCACAATATAATACCATATTTGGGAATTTTACTGTGAAAATAATGTAGGCGGAGCAGTTACAGTACAATACTGTGAATTTCGTCCTGCCTCCACGTTCTGTGTTTCAGACTGAGCTCTCTCATCTCCAATTTTCTCTGTGTAATCACTATCAACAGTCTGTGTAGTCTATACTAAAATTGTACTGTGTGAAAAAGCAATTCTTGGGGGGGTTTGAGGGTATGCTCCCCAGGAGATTTAAAAAAATAAAAAAAAAGACCCCTCAAATGATGTCTTCTAGTGAATTTTGAGGAAACATGGACAGATTTAGTCATACAACATAAGCCATCAATAGATTTAGGTTATCTGGATTAAAACAAGATTATAATGCAGGATTGTTGCAATGATAACCATGACTGTCAAAACATTTCCCTCTGATTCAATAAAGACTCTGTGAAGTACCCTTTTAGTCAAACATTATTTTTGGATTTAAGTTGTGCATCACCATCTTATGACACCGCTAAGATATCTGAGTTTAATTTGGCATGTCGACCATTTTTTAAAATTGGATAGTCATAGATGGTCGGAAAGTGGATGCATGCCAATTTTGTGACAGCAGTAGTTTAAAAACACACACACAAAAAGATAGACTAACGTTAGACCCTTATCTGACCTTACGATCATAGAATAAATCGATGAGACAACAAAGTATTGCGGATGTAAATAACGTAACAATGTGTTTGTTGCAGGGTTAACTGTCTGCTTATGGACTTTTTCGACTTGGTGTCAAAGTTACCTATAAACTCATTGCTAACTGCTTATCAACCTCTCTTCTCCGAGACACTGCGTACTGCAGACCCTGCCCAGGCTGCCCTGCTGCCTGCCACTGACTGCTGGTGAAATTTCGCGGGGGGTCGCTGCCGTGCTGGTGATGGGTGAAACCATTGTGACTGTGAGGGGGAGGGGATTCTAAATCGGCGATTTCTGTTTGAGAGGAGTTTGGTGTGGCCTTCAACGTGTAGGCTATGAACATAAAATATACTTAAAAAATATTATCTGATTTATAAATGGGGTGGCAACAGGGGTGGAAAGACTGTATCCCAGGGGTGGTAGCTGCCACCCTTTGCCACCCCGTAGATCCGCCTCTGGTTATGTAACATTGTGAATTATACACCATTGCAAACTGTATTTACTTTTTTTACCCATAGGCTCAGCATTTAGAATTTATTCACCTTATTTTAAAAATAAAAATATTTTTTTTTAATTTTATTGGCATCCAATCTCATGGCATTAACTAACTTCACAGCTAAATCAGTAATTCAAAAGGAGCATATTGCCAAATATGGAATAACTACTGTGTGGTCACAGTATACAGCTGTCATTTCACAATTATTTTGTACCACAGTAAATAACTGTGAAAGTAATGCAACCAGTAGCCAGTAATTTACAGTGAATTTACGTCATTTTTTTTTTTCTTACAGTGAATGCATTACTTAATGCATGTTAACCACAAGACTATGGCTGCAGAGTACATGATTTCAGCTGATTTAAAGCTGTCTTCATTATCAAACAGCTCCATCAAGGAAGTATGAATGAAAATTTCAGCCACAAAATTCACTTTAAAAGCTGAAACCTATATATATATATATATATATATATATATATATATATATAAAATATATATATATATAATATATATATATATATATATATATATAGTGATGTGAAACTTTAATGCTTCCTGACCACAAGGGACTGGATACTGATATCTCTACAACAAAAATAGTTCGTATTGAGCTCAGGTTGGATGACAAATGACAGCCTTCGTGAAATTTGCATCTACATGCTCTACCAACATTTAATCAGCATGCTTCAACAGAACCTTTCCAGTGCCTTATTGTGAGAATTACCTTCTTTTTTGGAATGGATATTTTTAGTGTTCCCCAGTTGCATTAATCAGATTTTTTATCATTAAAGTACACTGTTGGTCTTTAAGCCTTCTGTGGAAATCACAAGGCAGGAAGCATGGTTGTGAAAGACAGATAGATAGCTCACCTGATGAAACTCATTGTGCAATGAATTTTGTCTTTTTCACCATGCTATCACCATTTTAGGAATAATGATTTCAGATTACTTTACAAACGACAGTCAGTCTTCACTGGTATTTGTCGAGAGCGTGACTGTGTGTCAGACCACGTTAAAGAAAAAAAATAAAGAAGAAACAAAGAGAGACAGAGAAAGATTGTGTGATGATATAACATACTGTACATTGTGGGGGAAAATGCAAACTGTTTCTTTACAGATAAGCAGAATGAGCCTCTATAGATCACAACGTTGTCATGAGTGAAAACATGTCTTGATGACTCACGGCTGGTTGCTTACTGATGCTTCACTGGACGCTCAACCAGCCACCTGCTGCTGCCTCTCTTTCCAAGGAAATCACTCTGATTTGTATGGATGGCAGGGGCGCTGCACAAGATCCCGGGCCCTATGCATAGGCAGTCCTGATGGGCCCCCATGAAAATATCCAGGTAAAATAAAATATATTCCAGACTTTTCAAGGGCCCTCTCTTCCTTTGGGGCCCTGGTAATCAGTACTGGTTTTACCCCCAGTCCGACGCCCCTGATGGATGGTAACAGTAGTTGTGACGATATTACGAATTATGTTATGTAATAATATTTGTTATGTAATAATGTAAAGCATAAAAAATACCTACAAAAATTGAATTATCCCAATAACATGAATCTTTCTCATAAAGTAATTTCAACGAGAACAGGACAAACTGCAATGCTTTTTAATAATTCAATAAAAGAAAGACAACTTAAAACTGTAAAATCATGAAGCACAGACTGTATCAGCAGGCCCGGCTCCAGAATCAAATCACTGAGGGTGCTTCTTAAATAAGTGAGGGTACACACACACACACACACATACACACACACACACACACACATATATACACACATACACACACATACACACCCCTAATATATATATATATATATATATATATGTATATATTAGGGGTGTGCCCGAAACCGAATACCTTATTCGGAAAGGCACAGATAATGGCTTCAAAAACGAATAACGGATAACGAAAAATTCTGCCTGAATATTCGGCTGAGGCTGCAGCACAGTCTGGTGTTTGCTAGATTCACAGGTGAGCCAGGGATCAGCACAATATTTTACAAAATCCTCTAAATTCACTCAATGAGTGTGTGAAGTGAATGAACGTAAACTTTCTGAATGAAAAGAGTGCAAATCAAACATGTTGCCACTCCGTGCATCTCTCAGAAATCTGAGCTTGGCAAGAGTAGGCCTAATATTACCTACAATATTACATCATACACGTTCTACTCTTTGTGTAATATAAAAGGCAATGATTTAAACCTTATAGGCTACGATATGATACATGAATGAAACAGCACAGCACGATTTCCAATCAAACAGTCGCGTTGCTGTCTCTGTGTGTCTCCGTCTCTCAAAAACCAAACCAGCTCTCAGTCAAGAGTATAGGCTAATAATCAACTTAAATACAGATACATTTTCTACTAGGCCTTCATGTTTGCTTCCTTAACTTTTGCTGGCTTGTGTGGCACATGCACATTTGTTTAGTGAAGTTCAAAAAAGACTTGTTTAAAATAGTTCTGCATTATAAAAATGTTAGCCTTAAATTAATTCATTCACTAAATGTTTGTCATGAAATCTTCCTACTTGTATGATACATTTATTTTTTAGAAATTCTTAATTTTATATTTTAGAACACTGAATGGGGCAAATAGTCAAAATATTTTCCATACTCTGCTCTTTTTTCCCCATAGGTTCTCCAGACCTACAAATTACTTAAGTGAAATACTTTTTTAAACTCTGCAGGAACCTGTGAGCCAAAGGAATTCATGTTGTTTTACATAATCCTCTAAAATTACAACACAGTAACAGTATATATATATAAAGTGATGTGAAACTTCACTGCTCGCTGACCACAAGGGACTGGATACTGATATCTCTACAACAAAAATAGTTCGTATTGAGCTCAGGTTGGATGACAAATGACAGCATTCGTGAAATTTGCATCTACATGAATGCTGTACCAACATTTAATCAGCATGCTTCAACAGAACCTTTCCAGTGCCTTATTGTGAGAATTGCCTTGTTTTTTTGAAACAGATATTTTTAATGTTCTCCAGTTGCATTAATCAGATTTTTTATCATTAAAGTACACTGTTGGTCTTTAAGCCTTCTGTGGAAATCACAAGGCAGGAAGCATGGTTGTGAAAGACAGATAGATAGCTCACCTGATGAAACTCATTGTGCAATGAATTTTATCTTTTTCACCATGCTATCACCATTTTAGGAACAATGATTTCAGATTACTTTACAAACGACAGTCAGTCTTCACTGGTATTTGTCGAGAGCGTGACTGTCTGTCAGACCACGTTAAAGAAAAAAAAAGAAAGAAGAAAGAAAGAGAGACAGAGAAAGATTGTGTGACGATATGACATACTGTACATTGTGGGGGGAAATGCAAACTGTTTCTTTACAGATAAGCAGAATGAGCCTCTATAGATCACAAAATTGTCATGAGTGAAAACATGTCTTAATAGTGTGAATCAAACAATACCATTCTTTAAGCAGAGCAAACTTTGTTGTGAGCAGTTTCATGAAGGAACTGTTTTCTTTCTAGAGATAGTTTCTACATGAAACTGCTCACAATAAGGTCTGTGGATTATCTTAAGTAACCTGATCATCATTTCTGGAAAAATACATTGCTGTAGAGTGAGAATTGTTCTGATTATGATACTAATGATGTATTCATTTCATTTAAAGGATCTAAATGTAAACAAAAAGGTTGCCCCACTGCCTGTAGTCAACATAAACGATTCAGACCTGCTATCACTTCAGAATTGAATTATTTGGCTTTGAAAAAATGTTTTAAAAAAGGCCTATATTTGCAACTGTTTTGGTTTTAAAACAGAAAATTAATGGTCTATTATGAGAATGACAGATTTGTAATATCAAAACTGTTAAGTGATTAGTTATGTAACATTGTGAATTATACACATCAAAAAACATTAACTACTTTTTACCACACATAGGCTCAGCATTTAGAATTTATTCACCTTATTTTAAAAATACAAATATTTTTTTAAGTTTTATTGGCATCCAATCTCATCTGCTTCCTACAGTGGCCTTGAAGGGCAAAACAGATTACAATTCTGATAACAAAATAACAAATTAAAAACGCAAATGCAAATCTAAAAAAACTAAATAATTCAGAAAACACAACAACAATTGAGAAAACATTATAACAAGTCAGAAAGCACAATGACAAATTAAAAATAATAATAATAATAATAATAATGAGTCAGAAAACACAACAACATCTCAGAAAACATTATAACAGGTCAGAAAACACAACGACAAATCCGAGATATAGAAAGAACCAGCAAAAAAAAGCAGAGTCCTGGTAGAAAGTTCGGAGATGGTCTTAATGTAGCTCGGTTTAAATGTATTATATGAATTGCGTTTACTATGAAATAAAACATATGAAGTATGACACTTTGTCCAAATAACCTGCCTTATTAGCATTTTGGCAGTGAGATTTTATCAGCTCCAGTGGTGCAGGTGGTTAAGTGAGTTCTCTTGGCATTTTGATGCGATCAACCCATGTTCGATCCCACCTTTTGCCGAACTTTTTTTTCTCCCTTTTCAAATCTCTTATTAACAATCGATTGTATTTACACTAAGTGAAAATAGCAGTTTTTTTTAGCAATATGCTATTTATACTAAGTGCAAATTCCTATTTACACCATGTTAAAATAGCAGGATTTTCTGCTATGTATACTACGTGTTGCAAATAGTGGCAATTATCTGCTCTTCAGTATTGTAGTACATAATAAACAGTATGCAATAATAAAGTATTGAGTGTAAATTATAATTTTAATTCAAATTATTAAATGGATGCCACCTTATTGGTACAATAAAGCCCTACTTACACCTACCCTAACCCTACCCTATACTTTATTTTCACCTTTTTGATTATTTCCTTATTTTTTTATTGAAAATAAATGCCTTTACGATGTGATACGAGATTTGAAAAGGGAGAAAAAAAGTTTGGCATAAGGTGGGATCAAACCCGGGTCGATCGCGTTAAAAAGTCAACTGCACACTTAAGCACCTGCACCACTGGGCAGGTTATTTGGACAAAGTATATATAGACACTTTGTACGTTTTATTCCATAGTAAGAACGATTCATATAATACATTTAAACTGAGCTATTTTAAGACCATCTCCGAACTTTTTACCAGGACTCTGCTGTTTTTCGACTTGTTCTTTCTGTATACGTTGATTGACAGATGTCTCATCCAGTCAGTGGTGAGTAATCCCAAACCAATGGCGCTGTTTCAAACTATACCTACCTCTTCCGGTTTGTCTGATTTGTCTTTGTGTTTTCTGACTTGTTATTTTGTTTTCGAATTTGTCATTGTGTTTTCTGACTTACGATGTTTTCTGAATTGTTGTTGTGTTTTCTGAATTGTTATTTTGTTTTTTAGATTTGCATTTGCGTTTGTAATTTGTTATTTTGTTTTCAGAATTGTAATCTGTTCTGCCCTTCACGGCCACCATAGCTTCCAGCTATTTTTAGCTGTAAGCAGCATGTTTTGCTGCTTAAACTTGCAAACTGGTGTTGTCTTACCATATTATTTTAATGTATTATCTTCCTTATGAACACACTGGTTTGTATTGCAAACAGTTTTACCATTTACTTGTTATTCTTCTCGTTATTTTCCTACAGCGGCTAATGAACCGGAAGTCTCGCACATTCACAGAAAATGGCTTATGTCTGCGTTGAAAAATAAGGTGGATTGCAATTTTTTTTTTTTAACTCAGTAGTTAGAGTATGCCACCACACTAAATTTTTCACTCTAATTTCTTAAACAAATAAGTAAATAAATCTTGATTTATTTTCTGAACAGTAAGTAGCAGTATATCTGTTTTTGTTTCAGGTGACACAATGAAGTTGAGGGCATGGATGCTGACATTGGAGGGAGAAGCTGATTTCATAACTACTCTGGCTGCCATTTTTGCCATTTCAATTTGAAATTTGCTGAAGATGATTCTTACACTCTGGAATTTATCAAAGGTAATTTCTACATAATCTTGTCCTGGAGGGCTTGTTTTTATTTGGTGGGTTAAACAAGGAATGTTTGGATGTGTTGTGATTTTGCGAGACGCCCAGGACCACAGCAGCCAAGCGATGACGACCCCGCTTCTTCCCCTCAAACAAGTGGTGTGTTGCAGATTCAACATTTGTTTCTGTGCTGGAGACCAGAGAGGAAGCATTTTTTAAAAGGATCCCGATCCTCCTTCCTCTGCAAACAGTACATATAAAATGATGAACACTGTTGTGTGCAAATGCTCTGCCTGGATTAATCACACACCTCTACTTTGTTGCAGGACTGTTCTTGACTGTGTGTTTGTGATGGAAATGTTTTTAAGCTGCTGTTATTTAAATGGTTAGGGTTAATATCACCTTGTTCGGTCACCTTTTTGGTCTGTACTGCAACAGCAGTGACCCACTGAAGGTGGTCACTGGGAACTGACACCTTTTTCATCCCACTTGAAAGAAACTAGAGAGACAAGCACAAACAAACTCAGAGAGGCAGTGAGGACATATCAACCAGCAAGTCTGTACTCTGATCGGGAAACTCATTGACTTGAATGGATGTCAGTCTAGTGTGTAAGTAATGCTCCAACACCAGAATGGACAAACCAAACTCTGGCTTTGTGTTAAGCTGTGGTCATGCAGTAGGATGATCCTTGAATATGTTCTATAGTGTGTCCTGGTTCAGTGGAGAGAAGCATGATCATCTGAACCTCTTTGCTGGAAAGTTTAGACAGGATTTATTAAACTGCAAAATAAATGTTTTTTAAAAAAATTTTTTAATAAAATTAACAATATTTTTTTTTAATTAATAAATTTTACAGTAAATTAAAAGCGTATTACTGGCCACTGATTTGCATTACTATTTCAGTTTACACTGTAATTCTACAGCAGAATACTGCTAAATCGCAGGAATCTGATGGCATTAACTAACTTCACAGCTAAATCAGTAATTCAAAAGGAGCATATTGCCAAATATGGAATAACTACTGTGTGGTCACAGTATACAGCTGTCATTTCTCAATTATTTTGTACCACAGTAAATAACTGTGAAAGTAATGCAACTAGTAGCCAGTAATTTACTGTGAATTTACGTCTTTTTTTTTTTTTTTTTTTTTTTTTTTTTTTTTTTACAGTGAATGCATTACTTAATGCATGTTAACCACAAGACTATGGCTGCAGAGTACATGATTTCAGCTGATTCAAAGCTGTCTTCATTATCAAACAGCTCCATCAAGGAAGTATGAATGAAAATTTCAGCCACAAAATTCACTTTAAAAGCTTAAACCTATATATATATATATATATATATATATATATATATATATATATATATATATATATATAGATATATAAAGTGATGTGAAACTTTAATGCTTCCTGACCACAAGGGACTGGATACTGATATTTCTACAACAAAAATAGTTTGTATTGAGCTCAGGTTAGATGACAAATGACAGCCTTCATGAAATTTGCATCTACATGCTCTAGCAACATTTAATCAGCATGCTTCAACAGAACCTTTCCAGTGCCTTATTGTGAGAATTACCTTCTTTTTTGGAACGGATATTTTTAGTGTTCCCCAGTTGCATTAATCAGATTTTTTATCATTAAAATACACTGTTGGTCTTTAAGCCTTCTGTGGAAATCACAAGGCAGGAAGCATGGTTGTGAAAGACAGATAGATAGCTCACCTGATGAAACTCATTGTGCAATGAATTTTGTCTTTTTCACCATGCCATCACCATTTTAGGAACAATGATTTCAGATTACTTTACAAACGACAGTCAGTCTTCACTGGTATTTGTCGGGAGCGTGACTGTCTGTCAGACCACGTTAAAGAAAAAAAAATAAAGAAGAAACAAAGAGAGACAGAGAAAGATTGTGTGATGATATAACATACAGTACATTGTGGGGGAAAATGCAAACTGTTTCTTTACAGATAAGCAGAATGAGCCTCTATAGATCACAACGTTGTCATGAGTGAAAACATGTCTTGATGATCACGGCTGGTTGCTTACTGATGCTTCACTGGACGCTCAACCAGCCACCCGCTGCTGCCTCTCTTTCCAAGGAAATCACTCTGATTTGTATGGATGGCAGGGGCGCTGCACAAGATCCCGGGCCCTATGCATAGGCAGTCCTGATGTGCCCCCATGAAAATATCCAGGTAAAATAAAATATATTCCAGACTTTTCAAGGGCCCTCTCTTCCCTTTGGGGCCCTGGTAATCAGTACTGGTTTTACCCCCAGTCCGACGCCCCTGATGGATGGTAACAGTAGTTGTGACGATATTATGAATTATGTTATGTAATAATATTTGTTATGTAATAATGTAAAGCATAAAAAATACCTACAAAAAGTGAATTATCCCAATAACATGAATCTTTCTCATAAAGTAATTTCAACGAGAACAGGACAAACTGCAATGCTTTTTAATAATTCAATAAAAGAAAGACAACTAAAAACTGTAAAATCATGAAGCACAGACTGTATCAGCAGGCCCGGCTCCAGAATCAAATCACTGAGGGTGCTTCTTAAATAAGTGAGGGTACACACACACACACACACACATATATACACACATACACACACATACACACCCCTAATATATATATATATATATATATATATGTATATATATGTATATATATAAATTAGGGGTGTGCCCGAAACCGAATACCTTATTCGGAAAGGCACAGATAATGGCTTCAAAAACGAATAACGGATAACGAAAAATTCTGCCCGAATATTCGGCTGAGGCTGCAGCACAGTCTGGTGTTTGCTAGATTCACAGGTGAGCCAGGGATCAGCACAATATTTTACAAAATCCTCTAAATTCACTCAATGAGTGTGTGAGAAGTGAATGAACGTAAACTTTCTGAATGAAAAGAGTGCAAATCAAACATGTTGCCACTCCGTGCATCTCTCAGAAATCTGAGCTTGGCAAGAGTAGGCCTAATATTACCTACAATATTACATCATACACGTTCTACTCTTTGTGTAATATAAAAGGCAATGATTTAAACCTTATAGGCTACGATATGATACATCAATGAAAAAGCACAGCACGATTTCCAATCAAACAGCCGCGTTGCTGTCTCTGGGTGTCTCCGTCTCACAAAAACCAAACCAGCTCTCTGTCAAGAGTATAGGCTAATAATCAACTTAAATACAGATACATTTTCTACTAGGACTTCATGTTTGCTTCCTTAACTTTTGCTGGCTTGTGTGGCACATGCACATTTGTTTAGTGAAGTTCAAAAAAGACTTGTTTAAATAGTTCTGCATTATAAAATGTTAGCCTTAAATTAATTCATTCACTAAATGTTTGTCATGAAATCTTCCTACTTGTAGGATAAATTTATTTTTAGAAATTCTTAATTTTATATTTTAGAACACTGAATGGGGCAAATAGTCAAAATATTTTCCATACTCTGCTCTTTTTTCCCCATAGGTTCTCCAGACCTGCAAATTACTTAAGTGAAATACTTTTTTAAACTCTGCAGGAACCTGTGAGCCAAAGGAATTCATGTTGTTTAACATAATCCTCTAAAATTACAACACAGTAACAAGTGTGTGAAGTAGCTAAATGAGTTTATGAATGAAATAAGCGCAGATAAAATAGCAGTGTTGCAGTTGCCTTTTTCCATGCATTTCCTGGAAATGACTTAAATCAATTTCCATATTTCTAAATTGCGTAGGAACCGTTACTGTTTTAATTTAGATACTTAAATATCTATTTATTGGATCACGAAAGGTCCCCAAGCTGGTACTCAAACTCATGTTGCTCTCAGCACTGCTTGTACAAGGAAATCAGCTCCGACTGTTAGAAGATGTTTAAATAGGCGAAATGTTATAATCATGAAAAAAAATATATATATTATTTTAGTTAAACATGGCATATTTGTTCAGTGATAACTACGAAAAAAGATAGGCTCTAAGACCATGAACATAACGGTCTTATCAAGCACTGTACGAAATTCTGGTTCAAGCTCCGCCTACTTCTTTTATCCGAATACAGATACAAATACGAATAATTTTTTGATTGATACAGATACAAATACAGATACAAATACTGGCTTCCCTGCACACCCCTAATATATATATATTGTGGCGGGGTGAAGGACACGACGAGTAAGTACAGGTGAGTTCCCCGAAGGGCAGATTTTATTAATAAATAGTGTGGCAGAAGGCGGTGAGATGAGGTGGTCCGGTGCGGGGTGCTCAGCTTCCTCTGGGCTCTGTGTGCTGTGGCGGTGTGGGTCCGTTGTGCTCTCCCGTGTGCGGTGGAGCTGGCGGTCACACACACTGCTCTCTGAAAGCAAGACAGACAGTTAGGATTAGTTGGCTCTCCTGGAGACATCTCTCCACTCTGTGTTCGTTTGCTGTGCTTAAATAGGCAGCTCTTGATGATCCGCAGGTGTGGCCGCTCAGCCCGTGATGGTTTCCAGGGCGACGCTGATGAGAGCTCGGGACACGTGTCACACCCCCCCCACCCCCTGTCGGCGTTGGCGTTGGCCGTCCCCGCTCGATGTTGCACGTTGAAGTTGAAGTCCTGGAGCGCCAGGAACCACCGTGTCACTCTCGCGTTCATCTCCTTGGCCCGGGCCATCCACTGCAAGGGGGCGTGATCTGTAACGAGAGTGAAGGGGCGGCCGAGGAGGTAATACCTGAGCTCCAGGACTGCCCACTTGACGGCCAGCGCCTCCCTCTCCACCATAACGTACGGTTGTTCCGTGGGGGTCAGCTTTCGGCATATGTAGATCACCAGGTGTTCCTCGCCGTCGTGGACCTGGGAGAGGACGGCTCCCAACCCGGTGTCGGATGCGTCCGTCTGCACCAGGAAGGGACAGTTAAAGTCAGGCGCTCGGAGTACCAGCTCCGTTGTGAGGGCTGCCTTTATCCGGTGGAACGCCGCCTCCGTCTCGGGGGTCCACGGGACCTTCTCTGGTTGCCCCTTCCTGGTCAGATCTGTCAGGGGAGAGGCTAAGGAGGAGAAGTTAGGGATAAAGCAGCGGTAATATCCTGCCAACCCCATAAAGGCCCGTACCTGCGTCTTGGAGGTGGGCCGTGGCGCGGAGAGGATTGCTGCCACCTTCTTCTCCTGAGGTCTGATCAGGCCGCGACCCACCTGGTACTCCAGATACTTTGCTTCCGAGAGGACCAGGTGACACTTCCGGGGGTTGGCAGTCAGGCCAGCTCGGCGTAGTTCCAGTAGCACCCTCCGCAGCCTCTCCAGGTGGTCCTCCCAAGTCTCCGAGTGTATTACCACGTCGTCGATGTAGGCCGCCGCGTAGGCCTGATGCGGCCGGAGGAGGACGTCCATTAGCCTCTGGAAGGTGGCCGGTGCTCCGTGGAGGCTGAAGGGAAGGACCCGGTATTGCCAGTGTCCATTTGGGGTCGAGAAGGCCGTCTTCGGCTTGGCCTGTTCCAAGAGGGGGACTTGCCAGTATCCCTTTGTGAGGTCGAGGGTTGATATAAACCGGGCCCTTCCCAGACGATCCAACAGCTCATCGACGCAGGGCATGGGGTAGCAGTCGAACTCGGAGACTTCGTTGAGGCGGCGGAAGTCATTACAGAAGCGGAGGGTGCCGTCGGGCTTCAGAACCATGACGATAGGACTGGACCATGGACTGTGAGATGGTTCAATTACCCCTAACCTCAACATCTCCTGTACTTCCTCTTCGATGGCGTGTCTCCGAGCCTCCGGGACCCGGTAGGGCCGCTGCCGGACGATGGTTCCGGGTGGCGTGCGGACGTCGTGTTCCAAGACGTGGGTCCGCCCAGGCTGGGGGGAGAACACATCCGGAAACTGAATGACCAGGTGCTGCAGCTCGGTCTTCTGGGCGGCGGAGAGTTGAGGGTCCATGTCCACAACCACGGGAGTCGCTTTGGTGTAGGCCGAGAGCTGAGGCCCAGTTCTGACCCAGCGCTTCAGGAGGTTAATGTGATAAAGCTGGTCCCTCCTCCGTCTTCCGGGCTGCCGCTCTCGGTATGTAACGGGGCCGACCTTTTCGGTGACGGTGTATGGCCCCTGCCAGGTGGCCAAGAACTTGCAGGCGGCCGTAGGGACCAGAACCAGGACATGGTCTCCTCGCTGGAACTCCCGTGGTTGGGCCGCCCGATTATAGTGTCGTTGCTGGGCCTGTTGCACCTTGACGAGGTGCTCCCGGACGATGGGCATCACTCGGTCGATCCGCTCCTGCATCTCCCGCACGTGTTCCACGGTGGTACGGTGTACGGCCGGTTGTTGTTCCCAGGCCTCTCGGGCAACGTCGAGCAGACCACGGGGCTGGCGGCCAAAGAGCAACTCAAACGGTGTGAAGCCGGTGGAGGCCTGAGGGACCTCCCGAACCCCGAAGGGGACGTATGGCAGCATCTTGTCCAAGTCCCTTTTATCTTCGGCCGTCACTCGGCGCAGCATCTGTTTCAGGGTCTGGTTGAACCGCTCGACGAGCCCGTCGGTCTGGGGGTGGTACACCGTAGTACGGAGCTGCTGGACCTTCAGGAGTTTGCAGAGGTCCGCCATCATCCGGGACATGAACGGGGTGCCCTATTCAGTCAGTATCTGGGATGGGATGCCGACCCGACTGCACAGCAGGAAGAGTTCCTGGGCGATGGCTTTGGTAGTGGCCTTGCGGAGGGGGATGGCCTCAGGGTAGCGGGTGGCATAATCCACGATGACCAGGATGTGTTCGTGCCCCCGGGCGGACTTCAGCAGCGGCCCCACTAAGTCCATCCCGATCCGCTCGAAGGGCACCTCAATGATGGGCAGCGGTATCAGCGGGCTGGGGGGAGGGGTCTGTGGTGAAGTCCGCTGGCAGGTTGGGTAGGCTTGGCAGAACCGCTGGACTTCGGCCTCTAGGCCCGGCCAGTGGAACCAGTCACGGAGGCGCTGGACGGTGTTCTGTACTCCTAGGTGTCCTGCCATGGGGTGTGCGTGGGCTATCTCCATCACCGTTCCTGTCTTGCTGCGCGGGTCAACCAGCAGCGTCTTTTCCTCCCCCCTCCGCTGTGCGAAACAGTACAGCAGGCCATTTTTCACTATAAAGTGAGGGGTGGTACCGGCAGATCCTTGACCAGTCCGACATCTATGGGCCAGGCGCCGGGCAGTGCAGCGATGGTAACCCGTCGTTCCGGCACGTCCCTGGTGTCGCTGTGCACACAGGTGATGGAGAGCTTCGTTTTGGCTTCAGGCCGCGGGGGCAACACCGCCGTCTTCACGAGGATGACCGCGCTGCCGGAGTCCAGAAGAGCGAGGAAGGGGCGGCCGTTTAGGTGAACCTCCGCCCGCGGCGCGTTCTCCGTGTGCACGGTGCAGCCTGCCAGCCAAGGTCGTGGCGGAGAACGGGGTGCCTCGGTGGGCATAGGCTCATCTCGAGGGCCGGGAACTGCCGGCCTGCTCACCGGTCGCTGGGTGCCCTCCGGCGTGCACCGCTCCTGGACCACCCTTCGGGGAAACGGCGGCGCTCTCTCCCCAACCTCCCGGTGTTGGGTGGCCTCTGCCAGCTCGATGGCCTCCACCAGCTCGTCCACGTTCGCGGGGTTACGCATGCCGGCTGCCTGACGTAGCGGGCGGGGAAGGGCCCGCAGGAGGCGATCCACGACGACACGCTCCGCTACCTGGTGTGCGTTGGGTCCCCCGGCCAGTAACGAGTGCTGCGCGAGACGGGAGAGATTGGCCGCCTGAGCTCGGGCAGGCTGTCGTGGATCAAAGGCCCATTCATTGAAGAGCTGCGCGGCGCTGATCGGTGAGAGCCCCATCCGGCCCAGGATTTCCTTTTTCAACTCCTCGTAAGACTCGTTGAGCTCTGGGGGAAGCGTGAAATAAGCCTGTTGGGCCTCTCCCGTCAGTAGCGGGGCGATGATCCGGGCCCACTCTGCCTTGGGCCATGCCTCCCAGGTGGCCACGGTCTCAAACATCTGGAGGTACATGGTAACGTCATCGTGGGATGTCATCCTCGGCAGCAGCTGCGTGGCCTGGACACAGGGGTCAGGCAGCAGAGTACGTGTGCCGGCAGCCATACGGAGCGCGGCAAGCTCCCGTTCGGTTTCCCCTTGGGTTTCCCCAACGGGTGTGGGTCCGTTGTGCTCTCCCGTGTGCAGTGGGGCTGGCGGTCACACACTGCTCTCTGAAAGCAAGACAGACAGTTAGGATTAGTTGGCTCTCCTGGAGACATCTCTCCACTCTGTGTTCGTTTGCTGTGCTTAAATAGGCAGCTCTTGATGATCCGCAGGTGTGGCCGCTCAGCCCGTGACGAGCAGGAGCAGGTGTGACTGCTCGGTTTCCAGGGCGACGCTGATGAGAACTCGGGACACGTGTCACAATATATATATATATATATATATATATATATATATATTTATATACACACACACACACACACACACACACACACACAATGTAATATACATAGGCCTATATATATATATATATATATATATATATATATATATATATACAGGTGCATCTCAATAAATTAGAATGTCAGTTCATTTATTTCAGTAATTCAACTCAAATTGTGAAACTCATGTTTTAAATAAATTCAATGCACACAGAATTAATTGTGATGATTTTGGCTCACATTTAACAAAAACCCACCAATTCACTATCTCAACAAATTAGAATATGGTGACATGCCAGTCAGCTCAAAACATCTGCAAAGGTTTCCTGAGCCTTCAAAATGGTCTCTCAGTTTGGTTCACTAGACTACACAATCATGGGGAAGACTGCTGATATGACAGTTGTCCAGAAGACAATCATTGACACCCTTCACAAGGAGGGTAAGCCACAAACATTTATTGCCAAAGAAGCTGGCTGTTCACAGAGTGATGTATCCAAGCATGTTAACAGAAAGTTCAGTGGAAGGAAAAAGTGTGGAAGAAAAAGATGCACAACCAACCGAGAGAACCGCAGCCTTATGAGGATTGTCATGCAAAATCGATTTAAGAATTTGAGTGAACTTCACAAGGAATGGACTGAGGCTGGGGTCAAGGCATGCCTCTCCACAACACACACACGTGTCAAGGAATTTGGCTACAGTTGTCGTATTCCTCTTGTTAAGCCACTCCTGAGGCATCTTACCTGGGCTAAGGAGAGGAAGAACTGGACTGTTGCCCAGTGGTCCAAAGTCCTCTTTTCAGATGTTTTGTATTTGATTTGGAAACCAAGGTCCTAGAGTCTGGAGGAAGGGTGGAGAAGCTCATAGCCCAAGTAGCTTGAAGTCCAGAGTTAAGTTTCCACAGTCTGTGATGATTTGGGGTGCAATGTCATCTGCTGGTGTTGGTCCATTGTGTTTTTTGAAAACCAAAGTCACTGCACCCGTTTACCAAGTAATTTGGAGCGCTTCATGCTTTCTTCTGCTGACCAGCTTTTTGAAGATGCTGATTTCATTTTCCAGCAGGATTTGGCACCTGCCCACACTGCCAAAAGCACCAAAATTTGGTTAAATGACCATGGTGTTGGTGTGCTTGACTGGCCAGCAAACTCACCAGACCTGAACCCCATAGAGAATCTATGGAGTATTGTCAAGAGGAAAATAAGAAACAAGACCAAAAAATGCAGATGAGCTGAAGGCCACTGTCAAAGAAACCTGGTCTTCCATACCACCTCAGCAGTACCACAAACTGATCACCTCCATGCCACGCCGAATTGAGGCAGTTATTAAAGCAATAGGAGCCCCTACCAAGTATTGAATACATGTACAGTAAATGAACATACTTTCCAGAAGACCAACAGTTCACTAAAAATGTTTTTTTTTTTTTTTTTATTGGTCTTATGAAGTATTCTAATTTGTTGAGATAGTGAATTGGTGGGTTTTTGTTAAAAGTGAGCCAAAGAACCAAAGACTTAAACTACTTCAGTCTGTGTGCATTTAATTTATTTAATACACGAGTTTCAACAATTTGAGTTGAATTACTGAAATAAATGAACTTTTCCACAGAATTCTAATTTATTGAGATGCACCTGTATGTTATGCCATATTACTGTATTATACTACTGTAAGGGTCCACCCACCAGCCCAAAAAGTGGAATCCAGCGGCCTGGTCGAAGGTTTAATGCATATTAGGTCTTTTACTTGTGCTTCTGAATTTATCAGGATTTAGTGTAAATTTTAGTCTAGCTCCGTGTTCAGTCTGACTCCAATTTTATGTGATCACTGAATTTAGACAATGTTTCTAATTAAAAACGGATCACAAAAGTCGTTTATGTATAAATTTAGATATTTGATTAATCCGGACTCACTATACTTTCAATTTTCCATTCACTGGGGACCTAATGTCTCTTTTAAGTCTCACGTTGGCCTTACGTGGATCTTACGATCACAAACTCGCCAGTCTGATGCTAGTCAGAGGGTATAGGTAGACTAATACATGTTTCGCCTGCCGCCTACTGCTTGCTTATGACAAAAGTGTAGTTTATTTAGTCTTTTCCCATACAACTTGCTAACAGCAGCGATATACAGAAATCAGAAGGTCTCTGATGACGTGCCTACTGCTCCTATCCTTCTCGAGCCTTCAGTTTGACCTATCCTAGTCGTAGATTTGCGGTAACAAAAGCCTCCTCAAAGTATCCTAGTCACAATGATTTCAGGAGAGTTCAGAAAAAAACAAATATAACATTTTATTATTAGTCAGGTAAAACTGTATCTTGCCAATTACATAATTAGAAACAATTAGAAATAATTAGAAACAATTAGAAGCCAATTTAGAAAGGATAGTGCAATTGTGAATCACCTTGTAACTGCGTGGCAACCTTGCTCCTGTACATAGACACTGTAGCCATATGGGGAACGGCCAAGTGATCCACGCAGGAGGCAAACAAATTTAACATAGTCACACATGTAACAGTTATCCTAATTTAAGACACATGATCTAAAATGCATAGCAAAGCACTCAGATGTTTTAGAGAATAAAATAGCCAATGTGCACATAGTAGCAGAAACAACGTGTTTAACACAATTACATTTTTGAATAAATAATAGTTAACCTGGCTTCAGGAAGATACAAAGTATGGAGCATATGAAATACACTCCACACTACGGGCTGACCTCAGCAGAAGACCATTCTACAAAAGTTTTCAATCTTTCTCATAATATAAATGACTACTGTGAAATTGAGACCATTTTACAAATCGCACAGAGACCTTTAAAATGATACCAAACATGAAAAGTTTACGATCATGAATCCTGAAGATAAAGTAAATGATTTATGTGAGAATAGTAACTTGAGTTCTTGGCATTTCTCTTTCAACTTTTAGTGACCTGGACCGTGTACCTAGGGGGAAAGGATGGGTGAAGGGACCAAAGAGCAAATGGTCTTTCTTCTAGATCTTCCTATCTGATCAAATCATTGTGAGAGTTCCTGAGTGTTTGGCATCACAAATAATTTATTTCGTAAGGAAATAATTTCATTCTTTCACTTAGATGTATATTTTGCCTCTGTAAATCTAATACTTTATCTTATTTTATCTGATTTTATCTGAACTTATACACTTACATACACTAATTCATTTTGCACTACATGCTTAATACTTTTTATATATTTTTATTATTATTATTACTATTACTATGATTCTTTTTCTTTCTCTTAATACATATGTGCACTATTTGTAAGCAGCCCAGCTGCAGCTGCTTTGGCAATACAAATGTATAGTTTTTGTCATGCCAATAAAGCTCACCTAAATTGAAATTGAGAGAGAGAGAGAGAGAGAGAGAGAGAGAGAGAGAGGTATTACATGACAGTCGGTTTGAAGTTAAACATGAAAGACTCAGCACAAATTCATTAAAGTTTGCGGCTTGCCCTTTTGTATTAAAGGCGTAAAACATGAGCGGCGAAAAATAATTCCTTGGAATGAGATCAGACCGGAGTGCTCATTTGTGGCTGGTTGATCATCAAGAGAAGCATTGGTAAGCAACCATTCATGATCACGGTCATTTGACTGCTTTAATTGGGATAAACTCACCTAAAACGCCAATCAAGAATAGAGCAATGTGATTATATTCATAATAATAAAATAATGTATTTCCTTGCAGCAAGAGTGAATGCGTAATACTCGCTTCCCTGCAGCGACTGGCTGGTCGAGCGTGGCTGGCAGGAGCTGCCTATGACAGGTCACTGGCAGTACACTATCGTGAACCATTGATTTATGGCAGATTTGGCAGTTTTGCTCTCCTTCCACCAGGAATAAAATTATTAGAATTCCTTGGAACGAGGTGGCTGTCTGATTGAGTGGCCAGTGGAAGCGACAATCAGCTGCCAGTTGGGATCACAGCCATTTGGTCACTTTACTTGGGATAAACCTCCCTAAAATATCGATCATGTAAAAGAACAGTGCCAGTTGTGCACTTTATTTGTAATAAGCCTCCATAAAATCTCGACAAATTAAAACACTAAACCCATAAGAATATATTAATAATCATAAAATAATATATTTCCTTGTAGAGAGAGTGGTAAAGAACTGTTAGAGCACTCGTGCGACTGAGCGGTCAGTGGAAGTGACAAGCGACTGCCAGTTGGGATTATGGCCATTTGGGCACTTTATTTGTAATAAGCCTCCGTAAAATCTCGACAAATTAAAAGACTAGACCCATAAGAATATATTAATTATGATAAAATAATATATTTCCTTGTACACTGTAAAAAAAAAAAATCTGTAAAATTTACGGTAAAAAAACGGCAGCTGTGGTTGCCATCATGATGAGACACATTGAAATGAAATATAAACATTAACTTAACAACATTATGTGTAACATACAATGCTAATAAACATAACAGATAAGAAAAAACTAAGAAGAAACATAGTTATTTCAAAGAAAAAACATCAAATTCAAACAAAATTTGAAATGCAAGGCAGAGAATTCTGGGAACTTCAGTTTACATTTTTTTCCCTCTAAATTTTACAGGAACTTACCGTTAACCATTTAACAGGTTTGTACTGTAGCATTTTCACAGTTTTTTACCGTTAAAATCACAGTCATTTTTTAAAGTGGAGAGAGTGGTAGAGAATGCATTAAACTCGCACTTAGCGGCCAGTGGAAGCAACTATAAGCTGCAAGTTGGGATCACGGTCATTTGGTTACTTTATTTGTGATAAACCTCCCTAAAATATCAATCATATAAAAGAACAGACCCATAAAGATATATTAATAACCATAAAATAATACACTGCTCAAAAAAATTAAAGGAACACTTTGAAAACACATCAGATCTCAATGGGGAAAAATATCATGCAGGACATCTATACTGATATGAACTGGGTAATTTGTTAGGAATGAAAAGATGCCACATTGTTTAATGGAAATGAAAATTATCAACCTACAGAGGGCTGAATTCAAAGACACTCAAAATTAAAGTGAAAAAAGGATGCAACAGGCTAGTCCATTTAGCTGAAATTTCATTGCAGCAACTCAAAATGGTACTCAGTAGTTTGTATGGCCCCCACGTGCTTGTGTGCATGTCTGACAACGTCAGGGCACACTCCTAATGAGACGAAGGATGGTGTCCTGGGGCATTCCCTCCCAGATCTGGACCTGGGCATCACTGAGCTCCTGGACAGTCTGAGGTGCAACCTGGCGACATCAGATGGACCGAAACATAATGTCCCATAGGTGTTCTATTGGATTTAGGTCAGGTGAGCATGGGGGACATTCAATGGTATCAATTCCTTCATCCTCCTTGAACTGACTGCATACTCTCGCCACATGAGGCCGGACATTGTCGTGCACCAGGAGGAACAAGGACCCAATGCACCAGCGTAGGGTCTGACAACGGGTCCAAGGATTCCATCCCGATACCTAATGGAAGTAAGTGTGCCATTGTCTAGCCTGTAGAGGTCTCTGTGTTCCTCCATGGATATGCCTTCCCAGACCATCACTGACCCACCACCAAACCGGTCATGGTGAACAATGTTACAGGCAGCATAACATTCTTCAACGCTTTTCCAGATGCTTTTACATCTGTCACACGTGCTCAGGGTGAACCTGCTCTCATCTGTGAAAAGCACAGAGCGTATATTTCCTTGTAGAGAGAGTGGTAGAGTATGGTTAAACTTGGAGCACTCTTGCGGCTGTCTGATTGAGTGGCCAGTGGAAGCGACAATCAGCCACCAGTCGGGATCACGGCCATTTGGTCACTTTATTTGGGATAAACCTCCCTAAAATATCAATCATGTAAAAGAACAGACCCATAAGAATAAATTCAAAATCATGAAATAATATATTTCCTTGAGAGTGGTAGAGAACGGTTAAACTCGGAGCACTTGTGAGGCTGTCTGACTGACCGGCCAGTGGAAGAGACAATAACCAACCCGTCGGGATCACGGTCAGTTAAACACTTTAATCGCACTAAAATCCTTTAAAGCATCAACCATGTAAAAGTTAAACAACTGAACAGGTTCACAATAAAAAATTAAGCACAAAACACAAAATCTGCCGAAAATGTATGGTTGCTGAAACTTGATAAGGCATACTGCCAGCTGCCTGCCAGCCAGCCACTGGCAGGTCACGTGATCTGTCAGTGGTGGCTCCTGCCAGCCAGTTGAAGATTGAACTCCTACTGTTTTGATTTTTCTATTACAGTTTAAAATTGCCTTAAATTTCTACACAGTCAGTTATGAAGCCTTACTGACGGAATGTGATTTCTTCGTGAAAATGTTCATAAGCAGATTTTGCGCACAAATACCTGCGTACACAGTTAATGAATGAGGCTGCCAGTGGCTGTCAAGCTGAATTAACTGCAAAAATTGATGAGGAAGAAAAGAAGACATTCAATGCAGCTGGTATGTGAGGCACTGTGGCAAAAACAGTCATTTCGACTAATGCATTGTTTGCTTTCCACGGTTTGCACTGAGGAAATTAGATTTTTTTTTTTTTTTTTACTTTTCTTACATTCATTTAAAGCAACACTGCCATCTGTTGGTGAGACTTTCACAGTACAACAGCTTCAACTCGAAGTCCTACTGAAGCTCCAATGAGTCTTTCACCCCATTTAATTGTCCTTGGTCATTATGTTCCAGAATGTGCAATCTTCATGCATCCTCTCTGCTCTGACTAGACCGTGACGACACATGGCATTGTGAAGTAGCCGGATGGATGAGGGAGGACCATACAACCCTGATCTGGGCCGGGGGTGTATGCAGGGGGTTCGTCTGAAGGGTTATTGCTCGGGCTGTCGACAGGGACGGGGTTTTGAGTTGTTGGCATGGTGGTGGGAGGAGTAACAACGTAGCCTCCATTTACTGGAGCAAAATTCTCAGACTTTCCCGACACACATGTGTGATCTCTGTCTATAGAGCTGTCAGGGAATTTGACATGGGTGCAGGATTGCTCACTGCACAGAATATAAGGTCCACTGAAGTTCATGCCTGATTTTTCCTTGCACATGCCTTCACTCACATAGTGGTTTGATCCACCTGACTGTGCCATTTTAACAGCATCCTCATTGTGTGACAAACACGGCTCCCAAGAGATACTGTAACAAAGTTAAGTGTTAAAGAAAAACATTGTCAGACATAGAACTTTAAGATACAGAAACATGAACCTGAACCCATTTCCATAATGTGACTAAATCTAAAACTGACATAAAAATATTTAACGTATTAAGAAGTATTAACAGTAAATAATAAAGCTTTAGAATATAAAAACAAAATTAAACAAAAAGACATAAAGATGTCTAAAACTCAAATTAAAACTCAAATTAAAACTGAAAATCAAAATTTTGATAATTATGGAGACAATTCATATTTTTACTGCAAAATGTTATAATTTGATTCAGAGCTTACCTGCTTTTGCAGAGACTGACATTGTCTGCAGCCAGTAGTACACAAATGGAGGGTGACTCTTTCTCACTCTGGAGATTTGGCCACATGCTTGGAGACTTCTGAAAGAGAGAAATATAGAAAAAAAAAAAAAAAATTATGTAATACATATAACTAGGTGTAATTTGGAAGAGTGGATTACTAGTTATAAAACTTAGACCATACTAAGACCAAAAAGCATATTTGCCATCCTTAGCTGTTGTGTACCAGAAACAGTGAAATTAAATAATTAAAGCAAAGTTAAAAAAAGCAGCAATTTGACACTAATATTGAAATAAAAACAAATTGAATATTGTGCATCAAACTCCTGATTCACTTTAAACCTTTACTGTTCCAAGATCAGTTAGTAAAGGCTCACCTTCATCATCCCCTCCAGCACTTGGCTCTTTATGGGCGATGGAATTGATCCCTTCCACAACTTGATCCTTCTATTATAGAATTACACACATGAATAAACAAACACAAGTAAAACCAGCCAAACATGAACGACCATTCCTGTAGCAATACCAGTGTAATGAGATGAGAATGATTTCTAGGGAATGGATAAATTGATTAAATGTATATATTGATTTCAATGTCTGACATTTTGGATGGATGCATAAAAGCATAAATGTAAATGTATAGTGGGTTTTACCTGTGTAAGGCTGGAAGGGTGTTGTACAAGATGACGAAAAGCACGGCCACAAACACAGCAGTCAAAATGTAGATAACAAAGCTGATGGGCGATGAAACTACACACACACAAAGAGTCTTATGCATTACATATCGAGTTCTGTCCTACAGGATATTGATTGTCCTTAGCATAAATCATTTTACAAAGATATTCCCAGAACGTTTCTTACATCTTTGTTATTTTAAAAGAAGCTTTTTATGAATTATTTACACATGTATAAAGCTGAGTAATTTAATGTAAAAAGAGACAGAAGGGCATACGAACACAGGACACAGTAGGGCACTTTTTTTTTCTAGCATAAAGTCCTGAAACACTCTGTAAGTATTCTGTAAATTTTAATGGATGAATGAATTAATACTTTTTCATTACATTTACAAAGCACATCTCAGTTGTGAACTGGTAACTTAGCCAAATTTCTTTAAAATTAAATGAAATATATCAACATTAAACTAGGATGTGATCAGAAGTGCACAGCTGAAATGAAGGTGTTACCTGGCTTAGTTCTGAACACTGCTGGCTGCGACCATTCTGATGGCTGAACGTCATAAACATCATCAGGTTCATGCAGTAATCTGATCTGGACCTGGTATTCAGTTGCAGGATCTAGAGACGTAGAGGGAATCTTAGCTTCGTTTAGACCTTTAGAAAGGTTAAAGATCTCTGAGGTCTACAAAGAGAAAGTGAAATCATGCATGTGATCAGTCATAGCTACAGTGAATCATTTAGTAAATGCAACACAGATGCTGAAAGATAACTAACGCACCTTGTTGGGTGAGATTTTTAGCTGGATGGAGTAATCAATATATTGAGACACAGCTGGTTCAGTCCAGTTCAGTATGAAGTCACCATCTACTTCCTTCACATGGATCGGGCCAGGTTGTGAAAGTTTAACTGAAGAGAAGACGAATGAATATTAATGTTCCTCCTAAACTCAGATGGCAGTGCTGGCATGCAAGACTATAACATTTCAAAGAAACTCACTGTGTTTTATAGTACTGAACGTCTTAGTGTAGTACACTGGTCTTAGCTCCACTGTTAACATGTAAGGGTCAGAGGTATTTACAGAACACACAAACTCAGAAAGCTCAACGTCGCTCGACTGAAGCTGAGGATCTTCGCAACGAACTGAGGGTCTGAGAGAGAGAAAGAGTTCTCAGTGTACAGGGTGTGACATTAGATCAGCTGATAGTCACATGAGTTTGTGATAAATGGAGAACTTACTCAGTGTTATCATTATTACTGTACCAGAGATCATAAGACATAAACTGATAATGTTCTGTCTTCATTTGCCAGGTACACGTCACAGATGTTTCTTCCATTATCACACACTGCAGGTTAAAGGCTCCATCTGCAAGAGGTCATGCACTTTATTAAAACAGGTGTTTAAAGTATAAAAAGGAAATTCTTTTCTATTTTAAACTACTAGCAAAATATATATAAAAAATAAAAAATGAATACCATTGTGAGTCTTCCATGACAGCAGAGGGCTCCAGTCACTCCAGAGTCCTACAGGGCCTCGCGCCCTCACTCTGGCTTGATAATGGTAACCCAACAGTGACTCCTTGTCAATCATATACTCAGAAGCACTGATGTTATCCACAGTCTGTTCCAGTAAAAGAGAATGAGAAAACAGATTCATTCACAAACAAAAGAAGTGTCGCTGAAATTATGTACTCTCTGTGAGGTACTTCTTTCGACTAAGTAATTACTCAGAGACTGTTTAAAAATCATCTTCTACTGTGAGTGTGTCTAGTATGAATGTAATCCGGGCTGTGTTTTACTTTGCTTTTAGACGCATACTTCCCTATGTACTTCCCAACAGGGGAATCCCCACTGCCATTTTGAAGTGTGCTCCACTTAAGTGGACAGGGCAAGTTTATATGGACAGATCCTCAGGTCCTGAATTTCGACAGAGCGAGTCAGTCTTTTTCATATGTACACTTCAGGCATCTCCATATTCCACAATATAGCACGGTTGTGAAGTCACCACAGATCGCATTGAATTTACTCCCACCCAAAACAGCGATATATGAATCATTTTTTAATATTTAAAACAGCTCCAGCATACCTATACACATACAAAATGCTGCATCAAACAGATCCGTAAGGCAAAAATAAATAAGTAAATAATTATAAATATATAAATAATAATAATAATAATAAATCAACTCCATAGCAGATTCCAAGTGATCAAGGGTTTAGGATGTTCCACTTCAGCCCCTAGCAAGGGTTCCACCAGTAGTGGGCACTTGTGCAACATAATCATCTGAGTCAAAAATTGGCCTGGCATGTCCCCGACACCCACAGCTGTGGTCTTTGCACTTGACCACTTGTCTACTTACATGACGTACTTCCTATATGGCCCAAGTGTTCAAATGGGTGTGAAGACAGCAAGTCTGTGTTGAACTTTTGATTATCCGATGGGAAATATTTACAATGTATTGTTAAAATACAAGTAAAGTTTTTACAGAGCTTTATTTATACAGCCTGTACATGTATAACTTTACACTTTAAAATAAGCTTCAAAATTTCTTTCAGTAGTACAAATTACACCATTTAATTGAGTGATAAAAGCAAGTTGCAAACTTTTTTTTTCTTCTGGGTACTTTTTGCCTAATCTATTATGAATGGTGTGAATTCGGACATAATTCTTTTGTCACAAAAAGTTTTTAGTCATTAATTTGACCGATTCGTTCAAAACACTGATTCATTTAGGAACAAAAACTGTTGACTGCCTATTTGAGCGAGTCGTTGAATTATTCACTCAACCAATTTGTTTGTTCAAAACACTAATTCATTCAGGAAGTAAACACTACTGTGTTGCACTGACTAGTCGATTCTTCTGTCTTTGCAAATATTGTCAACATTGCCTCAAAAGTGTAAGTTACTACTAAATACAAACACCTTGTTTATTGAACTGTTGTGTAAAAACAATTTCACATTTATTAATGTTTTTTTTTTTTTTTTACTTCTGCTGTTTTAGTTTACAAAAACAGTCCGTCATGCTCCTTGACACCGCAAAATAGTAATGAAAATTTGTTTTCATATTAGTGTAATTTAGTATCGTAATTTAGTATCAAAAACAAATCAATCGGAAGTCTCAGAAAGTAACTTCCGCCCACGTTGCAAAATAAGGTGATCATAGTTGCCAAGTCCACAAATTATACACGACTTTGGGCTTCTTTGTTTGTAAAGTTGTGTGAAAAAATCCTGGGTTTGCGGTTTTTTGGGCTTAGTTTAAAAAATATGGTTGCTTGTTAGGAAAACCTGACAAGCAACTTAGTTTCTTTTAATTTATGTTCACTGTATTCTCCAATGCATTGATTGACACTCTGTCTGCTATCTTACAGTTAATAGCCAATCAGTGCACAAATATAAGTGCTGTAGTGTAATTTGCCATATATTCCACCCCCTCTCCATGTGCCTTTTTTTTTACGTGATTTTTCTTCAATGAGGGATTGGAGGAAAATCGCATTAAAAAAGAAGGCGCATGACGCTGTAATCCAAGCAATGATAGTAGTAGATGTAGAGGAGTGGGATGACTTTTTTCCTTTATAAGGTAGCCTAATTTTTAATTTTTACAATGTTTTTGTAATGTATTAATTATCACGGGCTGTAATAAAAAAACAATTAGGCCTATAGCCTACTAATACTAAGAGTATATATTTTGTCGAATAGAAAATATTTTAGTAGGCTATAATAAATATGTGGTGATGTTACAGCTTCCCTTTGAAGCTCTTGTGTTTTTCTTCTTTTCCATCTCTCAAATCCTATTCTGCTCACAGGTGATTGGAGATGAGTTTTGTTCCTGCTTTGTTTTTGATTTTTTGTAAAATAACTTCTGTTTTTGCTTTTTAGATAAAATGGTAGTTTCAGTTTAATATGTTGCAGGCTGATTTATTGGTAATAAATAATTGATAATAAATAATATTGATGATAATGAATTATTTAAAAATATTGGGCTTGTTTTGGACTTGTTTTTGAAGCTGTGGTTGCTTATTTGTTTTGCAAGAGTTGGCAACAGTGAAGGTGATAGTTATATCAGTAACACATTCTGTGCGTATGTGCAAGTACACATTCATCAGTAAACAATGTTCAGTTTCACGACAAATACATATAAACGCGCTCAGCATTTCCCCATGTAAATATCCGAATCTTGAGAGTGGATCTGTCTCCAGTTTCATAATGCTAGCATCACTCTTTCATGTGGAGGCTTTATCTTAGGTGGGAATCATGTGAAGTTTGAGGTTATGATGACATTTCCGTACAATGGCAGATTGTGGTGTTTGATATTATAGTGAAACAGATATGCTTCTGCACATTTGAAGACAGGATATCCACAAGATATCCTATCAGATGATATTTTGAGTGTGTCAGACCTTTTAAATGCTGTTTAGGCTTGGAACCTATACTGACATTTTATTCATTTAAAACAATTATTTCATTACAAATATAAATAGATACAGTAGGATACACTGTCATTCAAAAGTTCGGAGTCGGCAAGATTCAGATTCAAATTACTAATATGCATTTGTGGTAGATAATTATTTATTTATTATTTATTTTACGGTGTACTGTGTGTGTCTTTGTGTGTACTCACAGTCCAGTTATGCATGTATATGCGATACTGAAGCTGGTACACAAGAGTTCCTGTGATTTTTGAGGATGCAGGATACGGGCTTCTCCAGGACAGCAGACGACCTCCGTTATCAGTCACCATCTCTGTCAAGTCCGTTGGGGCCCTAACTTTTCCTGAAATCACACACATGGAACAGTGAAAGGCTTTTCCACGCCAGAGCTTTAGAAGGTAAATGCACAAAACACACACTCACCTTTCTGATCAACTCTGAGAGTCGTGACTTTGGGTACACAGGGCACTTTGAAATAGAGAATGTGATCTGTTCCTGTGCTAAACCTGTCAGTGTCATAGCGACACATGTGAGAGATCTTCCCATTGGATAAAAGCACACCGGATCTATTTAAGACGCAAAGTGTCTCTTCTCTACAGACAGGGAGAGAGAGTGTAAAAAAAAGTTAATTTTCCCTATTGTAGTCTTTCTTTCTTTCAGTGCTTGTTTGTATTTTTGTATTGTTTTTTTTCCACTTACTCTAAAGTTGTGTCCAAGTAGTACAATTCATGCATGTTTTCTGTATCTTGTGAATGAACATGTGGATCGACCTCCCATGTGCACTCTACATAGGTCATGTAGTCATTGTGGCACTGCAAGGAATCCATCACTGCAGATTCTGAAAAAAAGAGTTCAAAGGTCAGTCTTAAGTGTAATGACATCGGTTCATGTCTGAGATTTGATAGACATTGCAACAAAAGAGTCACTAAAGTGCCACTGCATCCCAGATACATTTTCTTGCTTTCAGACAAATAATACAGGCTTAATTAGTTTATATATATATACAGTTGTACACATACGTTTACATAGCCCTTGTAGAATACGCAAAATGTTCATAATTTTAACAAAATAAGAGGGATCATGTAAAATCGCATGTTATTTTTTTATTTAGTACTGTCTTGAATAAGCTGTTTCACATAACAGATGTTTATATATTCTCCACAAGACAAAATAATAACTGGATTTGTAAAATTCAGTTATGGGTTGCACTCTCTTCCACTCTCAATACCACGATGGAGGTGAGACCCTTGAGGCACCGAACCCCCAAATGCACCCCGGCGCCACGGCACATGGCTGCCCACTGCTCCGAGGGTGTGTTCACGACGTGTGTGAGTGTGTTCACTACTGTGTGTGTGCACATGGATGGGTTAAATGCAGAGAACAAATTCCGAGTATGGGTCACCATACTTGGCCACACGTCACTTCACTTTCACTTTTCACTTTCACTATATTTATTTTATTTCAGCTGGTTGCCATGGCAACATTTTTCATTTTAATTTAGTTCAACTTGATGTACTTAAATAACTACAACTAAAATAATATAAAATATATAAAAATGGATTTAAGATGAAGCTACAGTGCCTTGCAAAAGTATTCATACCCCTTCATTTTTTTTCACATTTTGTTTTGTTGCTGCCCTATGTTAAACTGCTTTAACTTTTTTTTCCCACATAAATCTGCACTCCATACACCATAATGGTAACACAAAAAAATGGTTTTTAACTTCTTTGCTAATTTATTAAAAATAAAAAAATAAAATGATTCCATTGCATAAGTATTCAATCATACCCTCATCTGGGACAGTTGAAATTTAGCTCAGGAGCATTCATATTGCTTTTAGATGTTACTACACTTCAAGTGAAGTTAACCTGTGGCAAATTCAATTGAATGGGCATGGTTTGGGAAGCCACACATGCCTTAATAAAAGGTCTAACGACTTGCAATGCATATCAGAGCAAAAATCAAGCCCTGAGGTCAAAAGAACTGCCTGTAGAGCAAAATTCTGCTTCATTGAAGGGTCACAGAAGCATTTAGTCTCTGTTACCCAACCAGGACTCTTCCTAGAAGTGGCCTTCTGGCCGAACTGAGCAATTTATGGAGAAAGGCTTTGGTTAGTGTAGGGACAAAGAACCTGATGGTCACTCTAGTTGAGCTCCATGATCATATGTGTAAATAAGAGAATTCTACAGAAGGACAAACATCACTGCAACACTCCACCAATCTGGGCTTTATGGCGGTGTGTCAAGACTCCATCCTCTTTTCAGTTAAGACACATGAAAACACACTTGGAATTTACAAAAGATGCACCTAAGGACCCTCAGACTCTGAGAAACAAGATTCTCTGGTCACTTCTCATGTTTAAAGGAAACCAGCTCTGCTCATCACCTGCAGAGTACATCCCAAAAGTAAAGTGTGCTGGTAGCAGCCTTATGCTGTGGGGCTGTTTTTCAGCAGCAGGGACTGAGGGACTCGTCAGAGTAGAAGGAATGCTCAGTGCAGCAAAATATAGATATAGCCTTAATGAAAACCCAGTCCAGAGCATTCAGAAGCTCAGACTAGGCAGAAGGTTTACCTTCCAACAGGACAATGACCCTAAACACACAGCAAGAGTAGATTATAGACAACTCTGTGAATGTCCTTGAGTGGCCCAGCCAGAGCCTGGGATTGAACCCAGTCAAATATTTCTGGAGAAACCTGAAAATGTGCATCTGCCCCATCCAGCCTGACAGAGCTTGAGAGATAAAGAGATGAGGAGAAGGATGGCATCTAATTGCCAAATGCTGATGAGCAAAGCTTGTTGCATCATAACTTAAAATACTTGAGGCTGTTAAGGTTCTTCAGCTTAATATTTTAGTTTTAGGGTATGAATACTTATGCAATGTACTTATTTCAGAATTTTTTATTTTTTTTTGTGACAATTCTGACTTTGCTTTGTCAGTATGGCATATGGAGTGTAGATTGATGTGGAGAAAAAGTAATTTAAAGCAGTTTAACATAAGGATGCTTCATAACAAAATGTGAAAAAAACGAAGGGGTATGAATACTTTTGCAAGGCACTGCATATAGACATAAAAACAAAAACAACTCAAAATGACAAATAACTACATCTTTAGCTGAAATTAGAATGAAAACTAAAAATATAAAAATAAAAACTTATTAAAAATATTAATACAAACTATAATAGTATCTCAGTGATGCTAAAATAACACTTCGCAGATATTGTTTTCACAGGTAAGAATTGAACCTATAAAATGTCCATAAATGTTTATCAACATCAACTTGAGATTTTTATTTACAATTTAGATGAATATAAAATGTATATTTTAGTTGCTGTAACTGGCTTTTACAAACATTTTTCACCATTTTAGTAATTTAAATGGCTTTGCGATGTGACATTCATTTTCCTGTATTTTTTGTCATTAATAAAAATAAATAAACTTGACAATTTCATGAAATTTTAATTAAACTTTATATATATATATATATATATATATATATATATATATATATATATATATATAAACACCAAAGAATAATCATAATTATTTTTTGCTCTTGTTTAGTGTGTGACATCATAAGACATGTCAGTTTCCCAAAACTAAAAATGCATGAATAGTGGGAATGGCATATATACAATATACACCTGCATAGATGATTTGTCCTCTAGGAGGGAAATTTTTTTATTTTTTTCAAAGCTGTCTATTTTTTATTTTTTTATCCCCAGACATGTGGCCACAGACAGGAACTTCGAGTGATTTGCTAATCTGACAAAGCCCTGGGTGATGTAAGTTTTGGATTGCTAAACTTAAAGGGATTTTTTAAAATTATTATTTTTAGATTCTGCAAGGTTCTTAAGATTACTTAGAATCAGACCTTCAGAGCTGCTTTATACTGGCCAATCAAAGCCACGTCCTGAATTACAAGTGTCTGCAAAGGGAAATCTCTATTGATGTTTAGATCGGTCCAAGATAAGGATTTATTTCGGATGGGATAATAAAATTTATATGTATGAGTCCAGAGCGGAGGACTGATAAGGGTCTATCTGGTGGACACAGGCCTGAACTAAACAGGTTTAAAAAAAAGATCTGAATGCAATAATGTCTGAGAGTGTTATCTTTCTCTCTCACCTTTCCCAGGCATGACTTCGTGATGAGGACACTGGTCATCACTGTCTCCCCTGACCAGCAGAGCGAATCCAACCATATGCAGAATCCACGTGGAGAACATTGTAGCTGAGATCCAAGATCAGAAAGCCAGGCGCTTTTTACAGCAGGTGATTCTGCCGGTTACTTTCAAGATATCTGTATATTTAGAAACCAGTGCTGATTGTTAGAACCATTCAATTTAAAAGTACAGTTCAACCAACCTCATGTCATTTGGGCAACATATGAAGAATTTTACCCTTACTGACTTCAAAATAGCTTATCTTCTGTTCCTTTTTTAGGTGAACTAACACTTTAAGAACAAATGTGTCAACAGATATCACGCTGTTATAAAAGCAAACACAACCGCATAGGTCTAAAAACACACCACAGACATGCTTCTGAGAATTCTCATTGTTTTTAAGCACAAAACTTCCTTTCTTTTTCGTCTCACATGTGTGTGCTCACAAAAACAACACACACATATGCTTTTTCCCCCTCGTTTAAAAACATTTGTAACTGAAAGCATTTCCATGATGCAAACTTAGCAACCTTTAAAGGTGAAGTGTGTCTCAAGTAATTTCTGTGCCACCAAACAAAACTGTAAATATAAAGAGTGTTTTCAAGCATGTTTCCTGAACACTCCTCCTGTCTACCACTGGTCTGACAAACAGATTGTTTCATATCAAACACTTATCATTGGTTGTGTCTAGAGTTAGAAGTGTTTTAACACAGAAAATTACACACTTCACTTTAAAAATATTAGTTATATTAAAAGTTTCACAAAGCATCTTAAAATGAAAGAAACATTGCACAATGTTGCATATATTATATTGCTTACTGTTTGTGACAAAAGCATGGTGACCCCCAAATCCATCTTTCAATAAAGAATTCAAAATCCATCTTTTAATGAATAGAGCACTTCAAGGAACAGGTGCACATCTTAAAAAATACAGTAGATCTCCATGCAGCAGGTTTTGTTCAATAGCGGTACATAAAACCACTCCTCTGGGTTGAATCTAACCATGTACCCGTAACCCACTAATGGAGCTATGCAGCGTAAAAACAGACGTAGTACTGTATGTCGCACTACATTTCTCGCAACTGCCAGGAAACTGTGAAGAAAGGGATTTCCCTAAGCTTAAAAGACGGTGAGGGGCGTTGGGGGAAAGTGATGTGGTCACACAGAACACAACCTGTTGGGTGACTTTAAAACTTGTTTAGTTTGTAAAAGTTAGTTCAGTTTCTTATGTTTTTATGTTGTTTTTAATTTTCCGCTTTCATTTAGGGGTTGCACGGCATACGGTAGGTGTGCTATATTTAGCTGCGGTAAAGTACATACATGAACGTAGGTGAGTGAACTCACTGAAAGGGCGGAAAAAAAAACAAAAAACAGGTTTTACCTCACCCCTTGTTCCTACACTGACATAAACTGTGTTTTCCCTATAAAAATCTTGACTTCTGCATGCACTGGTAACTTGTTTTTGGGTAATATATCTTTATTTTTATTTTTTTGGTCTTTATTCTTGTGTTAGGCACAATACAATAAATATAGCTTTATTTATGCTTAAAAGCAAGATTAAGTTTTTTTTTTATTTTTTATTTTTTTTATTTTTTTTTATTTTAAGTGTTTTATTATTTTAGGTAAAAATGTTGAAACTTTCCAGAGAATCTTAGAGATTATGATTGTATCTGTCTTTATTCTTTTTGGTTTCTGATTATCAGTTAATTATCTGGGTATTGCTCAACATAGCAAAGCAGGGTTTTTCTTTTCTTGGTTTTCGAGTTCCCATACCAGACATTTCCTGGTATAAATTTATCTATGATTGGTTCCCTTTTCCAGTTTTCAAACACAGTTTTCTGTTTTAAACATAGATTATTGAGAAAAATTTTGTCTATTCACAGGCTGAGGTCCTTTTTTCTCTTTGAATTGTTTTTTATTTATTTTTTTATTTCATTAACTCACTTAAATGATAATAAATATTAGTGTATTATATTATATACTTCCTAATAAATCAGAAGCTCAAAACTGATTATAGTATTTCATACTCTTACTCATTTCATACTATATATATTTTTGACTTAAGTCAGTGACTATGTATACTTTTAATAGCTCAAAGCCTACACTGAAAAAATAAAAATAAACAATAAAGAATCAGTGTATTATTGAGTTTCATACTCCTCTAAACATAAACTTGTTTTAAAAAGTCCTTACCTGTATTTCTGTCATCAAGAAAGGCTTGTAAACATTCCATTCATCAGTGCTTAGATAAAAGTGAGTTTAACTTGGTCTGTTGCAGTCAACTTCAAATCAGTATGCTTGCCTAGTGTGTGTGTGTGTGTTTGAGGCTGTGTTCTCGTTACTGAAGTGCATATACACACTTGAAAACCTCAAAGCCAAAAGTTCCTTTTTTTTCTTGGTTGGGTTAAAACATGAGTTGCTGGGTCATCAGAAACAGTCTTTTCACAGGAACAGAGTTAACATGCTGCTGAATTTTGAGCCAGAAACTGACTTATGAAGTCTTGATCAATACATTTTAATGACAGTATTCACATTTAAAGCATGAACACCACCATATTACAGACAAGGAAAGTCACAGCTCCCAGAAGCATGGAAGAAAACGTCTACACATGTATTCACACTGACAAACACAATTTCACACTTAAACACCCGCATTCACTTGCTTACATGCTAAGATACACCCATGCAAGCACATATGCAGACTCAAATGCTGTAACGAGCTTTTTTGTAAAAAGCAGGAGATCTTGGAAGTGTCAGAAAATTCTCTCTCTTTCTCTTTCTCTTCCTCTTTCTGTCAGTGCATCATGAATTAAACTCTGCCCAGTCACCATCCAGTCTATTTCTCTTATATTTCCTTTAATCACACGTAATTCCTTGGTATCTTGGAGTGTGAACAACTTGGAGTATTCCTAAATGAAGACATGCTAACCAAAAATGCTCAAATCTCTAATGCGCAATGTGAGAAATGCTAGTAATTCTGTTCACTTTAGAAAGTGACACTTGATTGTATTTTTGGCCTTTTTAATTCACAGCATGCCATAGTATACACTGTGCATGGACAAAGTAATGTGAACACCCTAATAACATCTGTATAGGCTACAGTGAAAAAAATAAAGTTGCAATTATCTTTTTGATCTCTATATTCCCTAGGTTGTATATCAGTGTAGTATAAATTGTGTAGCAGTGTTAAGGGCAAATCAAGGTGACCTTTTAGCAGATGTGTCTGTAAGCTTAAAAGCCCAATTGTTTAGTATTTTAAAGGGGTCATCGAATGCTACATGCACTTTTATAAGTTGTTTAAACTGAAATGTGTGTTGGCAGTGTGTGTACACAACCACCCTATAATGATTTTTTTTTAATCTTCTAAAATCTTTACCCCTTTCTAAAATTCAAGCTGATCTCAGATGCCTGTCTTTGTGACATCACGCAAACAGGCCCCTCCCACAATAGTTTGATTGACAGTAGCGTTTCAGCACAGACTGGACTGGCATCTTATCTTAGACCCGCCCTGAGTGAGCTGTCATCAGTCCACCATTGTTTCACCACCAGAGCAGATGTAGACAAGAATGGCTCCAAAGCGATTGAGGTGTTTTGTTGTTGGATGTAATTTGGGTTGGGCGATATGGCCAAACAAATTATCACAATAATCTTTTTCATATCGGTCGATAATGATAATTATCTCAAGAAATGTATTTATTTATTTAATTTTTTTTTTTTTTCAAGTTTAAAGGCAGATTTTTGCTCCAAAGTTTAAGTTGTAGAAACCAAATAGTTACTTGTAGTTTTAAACTACTCTTTATGGTCAGAACATGACAAACACTTCAAACATGTTTTTGAATTCTTTCCAATCATTTTTCCTTAACAAAATAAATATCTTAATAGAAAAATTGATTCTTAGTTTCTGCATGTTCTGAGTAATATTGTTTCAAATTAAGAAACAGGTTTGTGTTGCTTGTGTTGTATGAAAACCTGTATTCAAAATAGGCTACAGTTATTATAAATGCACAAACGCTATAGCTTAATCACAGAAAATACTGTTATTATGTTCTATTACTCCTTTAATATATTTAATACATGTCTACATTAATAAAATAATAAAATTCGATATGAATTCCCATGTTTCTAACAAAATACCATGGTGTTTTAGTGTTACTACAGTAAATGATGGTCATTTTGTAGATTGAAAAGCCTTCACACAGTGTTTCTCCTGTTTGTCAGCGCTGTTTTATCTGCCTTTATACTCGTTTAAATCAGCAAGTCATTTGTGTTGTTTGCTGAATTCAAGTGCTTCACACTGGATCTCACAGTGCTGTTTAGTGTTTGCGTGACTGAGTAAATGCATCTGCTCTGGTGAGCTTGCACTGTGCTGCTGTTCTTCTTCTTTTTTCATTTATTGGTGGATCGCACCAGTTCTCGTGTTACACTGCTGCTTGAGTCTAGCGGATAAACAGTCCGTGTGTCGTGGTTCAAATGAGTCGTGCTGATTCGTTCTGTTTTTGCTGCATTTACATTATATCGAACATTTATCGAACTCTTCATATCATTTTATCGAGAAAAATTATATCGCGATAATTATCTTTAACAATTTATTGCCCAGCCCTAATAATGAACATAGAAGTCGTCATTTACTCCCGACATCTGAGCCGCTGAAGATGCAGTGGATTACATTTGTTTTTGAAGAGAATGCGCCCTGATCTACCTAAATGCGTCTATCTTGGCGCAAATCATTTGTGGTCCAGCTTTACCTACAGAAAAAATGGGAGTATAAGATTTTGTTATGAATCTTTGCAAATCCCCCTTCCTAATAATGTGCTAATTAGCAAGTTTCACAATGAATGCAGATTAAGTAAACAGTCTCTCTAGCTGCATCCCAATTCAAAAACCGCATCCTTTGGAAGACAGGTCATTCGAAGGCTGCGGCCAATGCAGTCTTCGAAGGACACTCCGAGTCTAGGCTTTGTAGGATTTCCTAATTGCACCAGCAGGTGTTCCCGATTGCTGCTTCTATCGCATAGCAACGGTGTGAGAAGAGAGCTGCCATAGATGTTATTTGTTAATGAGAATGAAAATAACTGGAGCCTGAATTGTTAGTTTTTGACTTTTAATTAACAAATTACACTTTAGATGTAAGTATTGGGTTTCGACTTACTTGAATATTGTAATGACATGAAAAAAATACAATTAAATTAAATGTCGACTTATATCTTACCAAAATGTGATTTTATGTTGTTTATTCTATTATTGATTATTATGTACATAAATGGACCATGGTGAACATATTTAAACAGGTTTTAAATGCATGCATTTTTACCTCAATTCACTAATAGTAGTAGTAACTGAAAGTACTTAAGTTTTATTTATTTTTTTTACAATTTTTATGTTGTCTTTCTGATGTTGAATTGAAGTTATTTTGAAATTAGTTGTAAAAAGTACTTTTAGTATAGAACAATGTATTTTATTTGAACAATTTAGTATGGAACAATTTATTTATAAATGTTATCCAGAGGCACAAAAAAATGTTTAGAAGATTTTCTGTCATTTACACATTATAACTTGCTTTGCAAAAATGAACAATTTCCAGAACTACTACTTGTCTTTTATTTACAAGTTTCAACCAAAACAATGCACAGAAATGACTTAATTTACAAATAACTTAAATTACAAAAGTAATAAACAACTTCATTCATTTCATTTTTAAGTTTCCCAGAAGCACCATTTTTTTTGACTGTCCTAAAAGAAGAGAAAAAGGAAAGAAAATTATTAAGTCAGGGCTGCAATCTTAAGGTTAGAAAATATGACAGCAGGATGTGCATACAAAATACTTAAGAAATCATATTTCTGGATCATCAAATTTGCCTAAAACATTTGTGGACATATCTTGCAGGACAGCACTACAAAATAATTAAATAAATAAATAAATGATAAAAATAAAATAAAAATAAAAATAGAAGTAAAGGACTTGTCTACTTATTAAGTAGACTTATAGGCCTACTTGTCTTATTGTTGTGGGCATTATATACGGATGAGGGCTAATTGTTGTGAACACCAGAGGTCCTAGTGGAAATATTACAGATGGGTAATGCCTTACATCCAAGCTACAATGGCAGAGTTTATTATGAAGGAATTATCAAATTTAGCCCTCAATTTAATAAATACAAGAACTTTTGCCTCAGACCACTAACAAATGAATCTGTGCAGTGGTATTATTAGTTTAAGCCACAGAACTGTCATTTGCTATTTTATTTGAATAAAAAGTTCCATCGTCACTGGCACACTATGAATTCTGGGATAGGATCTCCGAAAGATCCATCTGTTGTATCCTTCATTTGCTGGCAAAAGGGAGGGCGCATTTGAAGTCGCGTTGGAATTGCGGCAGCCATTGCGCCACATATATATATATATATATATATATATATATATATATATATATATATATATATATATATATATATATATATATAGCTCCATCAAGGAAGTATGAAACCTTATAAATAAATAGCAGTGATTCACATATAAGTGATGTGAAACTTCAATGCTTCCTGACAACAAGGGACTGGATACTGATATCTCTATAACAAAAATAGTATAGTATATAACAAATGACAGCCTTCATGAAATCTACATGAATGCTGTACCATCATTTAATCAACATGCTTCAACAGAACCTTTCCAATGCTTTATTGTGAGAATTGCCCTGTTTTTGGAACAGATATTTTTAGTGTTCCCCAGTTGCATTAATCAGATTTTTCATCATTAAGTACACTGTTAGTCTTTAAGCCTTCTGTGGAAATCACAAGGCAGGAAGCATGGTTGTGAAAGACAGATAGATAGCTCACCTGATGAAACTCATTGTGCAATGAATGTGATATTTTTACCTTGCTATTACCATTTTAGGAACAATGATTTCAGATTATCTGACAATGACAGTCAGTCTTTTCTTGTATTTGTCAAGAGCGTGACTGTCTGTCAGACCACGTTAAAGAAAAAAGAAAAAGAAAGAAGAAACAAAGAGAGATAGAGAAAGATTGTGTGATGATATGACATACTGTACATTGTGGGGGAAAATGTGAACTGTTTCTTTACAGATAAGCAGAACGAGCCTCTATAGATCACAACATTGTCATGAGTGAAAACATGTCGTAATGTTTGAATCATATCAGAAAAACGTGTTATTGTTTTTATTTTTTTTTATTTTTTTTTGTATTTCATTAGCAGAAGACCTCGATCAGCATTACTTCTATGTATAGAAGTATCTTCACTGATGATGAAGGTGTGAATCTATTATGTACACAATGCAGTAAAACAGTACGCCATTCTACAGGGTACTCACCATTCAAGAAGAGGTTTGTCTCACTTTGAAGAACACTTTGAAAAACCCCTCTAATGACACTTGCCTTGGCTCTGTGCAGGACTCCGTTATCAAATCTACAGAAAAGAGGTAAAAATAGTGGAAATGTGTGTCTTGATCAGATTTTCAGAATTTTTGTCTCTCTGGAAAATAATGAGTGCAGACAGGAAGAGAACATAGTAAAATATACAGATTTGCTTGTGGATATACAGTTTACTTGCTTTCAAGTGCACAGCATCAGTTGCAGACTCTTAAAAAAGCCCAGGCCACCTGACCCTCCAGAATTTACGTAAAAACAACAACAACAACAACAACAACAACAACAAAACCATCTAATTGTAGCCAACCATTGATATTTTTTGCATGCAGTATGCATCAGATGAACTGTGGATGCTCTGTGGCCATCATTTGATGCTAAAACTAGCGTGCATTGTAGCTAAATTCATTACTGTATGTTACAAACTATGTACTCAAAAGTATTGGAGCATTATTAGCATGCATGGATGCATACTTCAAAAATCTATAAAAAACAGGATGATATTTGGGTAATTTTGGAATATTATTTTCAATCAGCTATATGTTATGCAAATAGTATTCAATTTGTGAATATGTGTGAATTGTGAATGATCATTATCCATTGTCTGACCACTTTTTAGTTTTGTTTATACTCAGGGAATGTTTTTATATCTTTTAAAAACTGTTGTTTTAAAATTTTTTCTTAATCTTTTTGTGTTTTGTGACTTAGTGTAGTGTACTGTATATGTCATCTGGGTTTTTTATTAAGTCCTTTCCCATACTGTAATGGACTGTATTCATTTGCAGAGCAGTTTTACCTTCTCAGAATTGTGTGTGTGTGTGTGTGTGTGTGTGTGTGTGTGTGTGTGTGTGTGTGTGTGTGTATATATGAAAGTTTGCATATTCATGCTTGACTGAGATCTGGATTCCCCTATTTCTAATTTAATGTTCGTTCAACTCAGTTGAATTTCACACCTTTACACTTTGGTTGCTTTTGTGTGTGTTTTGTTTTAGGCCAGATAAAATAATCCAAACCCCTTTATCCTTGCTCTTCTTTGAGCATTGTAGGATGCAAGCATTTAAGTGTATTTTTTTGTATACTGAGTTCAATAACTTAATAAAAAACTTTAATAAAAAGTCATTGTCTTTCATTCACAAGGTCTTGCCATTTAGACATTTATAGCACTTGTTAGTCATTTAGCTGCTGACACTACACGTCAGTGGAGAACTTTTGAATCTATGACTGAATTCAGAAGAAAATGTGTTGAAGTCACATGCCCCCCACCCCACACACACACAAAATCAGTCTGTGAAACTCTGTGCCCTGTGGTTACCTTTTTTCCCCAGAGCCTTGAGTGTTTCTCTCAGGCATTTCTCTGAAAGGTTTGCACTCTCAAGTCTTCTGAACACTTCCTGGCGACAAGTGTTGCGTCTTTTTTCATTGTGAACTCGAAAAGCCACAATAAAGTTAGAGCTTCCTTATTTTAATGTTTTTCAGGACCTTTTTTTCCACTGTTAAACCTTCATATAGTTGATTTTAAGTTGTGCTACTCTAAAACCAGACAGTGACTCATAATGAACAGGTAGGATGGTTGTGTGGCCAAAAATTACTTTCACTTCATGTTAGGTGTTTTACAGGACTTGTTTTTGAGTAATTTTGTGTTTATTGTAGACTGAACCCTAAAATGACACACTAAAGCATTCTACACCACATAAATGGAGGTTTTAAAGTCTTATAAATCAACTCACTTGATTTATCTAGTGTAATGTGATTTAGTGTGTTGTTTTAGTATCTACAGTATAATACCTTGAGGTGTATAATAATATGAGAAAGATCTTCATTAACAATCTGATAGCCATGCAAGAATGCCAACAGTATCAAACAAGGAGAACATTTAAAACAGTTGGGCACTGTAAAATGTCCACAGCTAGTTTTACCAGGAATTGTAGATGTCCTTGTGCAAACAAGACAAACCCTGACCCTTTCATTAAAGTGACTTTTTAAAAAAGCTGATCGAGTGTGATTAGTTAATGAAAGTATGTCCCAATAGTGCCACCTACCGTTTTTTTCCTTGACATATCTTTTAATATTTTAACCTCAGATTATTAAACGAACACGTGCTGTGTGGGAAAAAAAGTGTTTCTTATTCTTACAGAATGCCTCATAATAATGCAAGTGAACACACACAGTTGTTTCCCGGCAGTGTCTTGGTAATAAGAAGTTCCTTAGAAGTTGCAATTTCTGTATGATGTAATACTTTCAGAAGTGAGTCTACTTCCTGTAAGCACAGCTGAGGCAGATTATCTGGCTGTAAATTCTGTAAAAAGTGCATTTGTTTTGTGCTTTAATGGGGACATAACACACACACAGTTTCTGCCAATCTCATGTAAATCTTGAGTACATTACCGCGGGAAGTAGGGGTGCCCTGGCGTTTAGCCCATAGACTGTAAAAAAATATGGACGTAGTGTCCGTGACGTCACCGATAGACTCCTCAATAGACAAATCCGGCGAAACACGGAAGTAAAGCAGCGCCGCCATTACTGCGTGCCTTGCTGCTAAGGAAGTAGCAGAAGTAGCGTTAGTCCCCGTAGGCGGCTGTAGCAGATTATAGCTGTACGAAAAGTTATTTTTATTTAGTTTTTTTTAGTACGTATGCTGTCCAGTGATGCCGAGAAGAGTGTGTTGTGTGGTTGGCTGTTTTAACAACAGCACAAAACTACAGGTATGGAAAAAACCCGTTTGTGAAATCCACGAACCTTTGTTGCACATTGACTGCCCATGTTCACGGCCATACGGATTACACAGAGTTCTTTACTATTAGCTAGAGATGATCAGTTCAGGTGCCGCTAGGGATCTGTCACGTCACGTTTACAAGCACCAAAACGGTATTCATTGTTTGAATTTCATAACAAAATTGACAGAATCTGAGAGCTGAGATTGTCGGTCTCCGTGTCCTCTTTGCTTCGCGATTTTTCTGTGCGTGAGAAAATGGATGTGTGGTGTGAGAGCGTGTGAAAAGCGTCAATTGCGTGTGCCTCACATTTTATTGCATTTGTATTAGTTTGAAGAGTAAAAAAAATCCGTGGGTCTTAACGCAATTACAATCGGCAAGTCGGTCGGACAAAAAGGGAAAAAAATAATTAATTGGGTCAGTCCTAAATTGACAGGGTCGGTCAGTTATGGCAAACAAGAATATTTTTAAGGATGGCCTAATAGTTATTTGAAACTTGTGAAGCTTGTGAACATATTAACAACACAGCTAGTAATGACGGTGTTCGGTTTTATTGTTGTCATCAATTAATACACTTCTTAATTACAATACATTACATATTTATACATTATTATATTATGTTGTCAATAAATTACCTTTATCAGTAAGTTTTGGCCACTGCCTGACATCATCTACCCAATTTTCCCTTTCACCAGACATTTTCTTTAATGAGCAGGATCCGCTTTCATTGAAATGAAATGGGCACCGGCGAGTGTCACACCGTCACACTTCGCAGGCACGCAGTAATGGTGGCAGGCAAGATGGCGGCGCCCATAGAGTTTGCGGCGGATTTGTGTATAGCGGTTTTGAAGCTCAAAGTGCGCAGCGCGGGCCGTCGCCATCTTGGCAGCGCGTCACCGCGCGACTCTCCCGGAAAATCGAAAATGGGCAAAAAGGCGGGAGCTGGTTGCTGAAGCCACGCCCACCTAGCGCGACGGCATTCTCAACAGTGCAATCCACCTGTCACTCAAGTGACCACGCCCTTAATTATGCAGAACTTTAAGGCTTAATATAATTTAAACGGATGAGTTATAAAAAAAATTCACCCCCTTCACAGTTGTCACGAAGGGCAAAATTAGCAATATAGACCAAAATCATTTTTTGAACCAGGCTGTAAACATGTTTTTTTCTGCTGTAAAGTTGGGCATTTTAACATGGGGAGTCTATGGGACTGACTCCCTTTTGCAGCCAGCCTCAAGCAGCCAGTCTATGAATTGCAGTTTTAGTCACTTCCTTATTGGCTTCACGAGAGAGAGCGGGAGGTTGCCGCTCGGTTTAGCCCAAGAAAAAATTGTGTGTGTGTGTTGGGGGGATGGGGGGGGGGGGCATTTGTATTGTAAATGGTAATTTTGTAACAAAAAATAAATAAAACTCATGCTATTAATGTGTATATTCATTAAAATCCATAGAAATAAGAAGCCTAAGCCTACAATGACAATAAGCAACAGTATAACATGAATTAAGTTTAATCGAAGTGATTGTGAAAATCGTTTCATCTTAAACTGACTTAAGAAGTTGTCTGTTGCCATGACTTTTTCTTTTTGATCATATTATTACCTGTAACATGTCTGTGACGTACCCAAATCAAGAATTAATAACCATTTCTACAGCCATTGCAGAGATACAGCAGAGAAAGTTTGAGAGCGTCTATTTACCTCTGCAGTGATTATTTTGATCTTTAACGTCAGATCTTTCCTATTCTTGGAAAAAAAAATAATGCTTAAGGTTGATTCAGTATTACTCCTAATGAAAAAATAAGTTAAGAAATAAATCCCACACACAACATCAGCAATGGGCTACTACAATGACAAAGTTCCCTATCTGTCGGTCACTACGAGTAATGTTGAACAACATACGGGGTCTCACTTGGGAGACCAATCATCTCTGAGTTTAAGAGAAAACACCAATGAAAATTGGCTAGTGGATTTTGCAAACCTTAGCCACTCCCCTTGCATACGGGTATAAATAGGCGACAGGTGCATCCACTCTTCAGATTTTTGCTTCGGAGCTGAGTGGTTGTATGAAAAGCTGTTATACTCCACAAAGCCATACATCTGCTGTGTTGCAGGGAAGCTGTTCTGGTTAACGGTATGGTGCGAACAGTGGTGTTCCTTTCAGCAATTCCCCTGGGCGCTGAAAAGAGCAAACCACGGATTATTAGTGTCTTTTTAAAGAGGCCGTTTCGCTGTGTCCTTCTGGATGCGGTCGTTTCCTGTCCTCTGACAATGGCCATGACCATTGTCTTCCGTGTCTGGGCATTCAGCGCGCTGAAAACTTGTTCATGGATGGTTCATACCTGCCCTGCGTGCGTGACCATGGCAATGCTGTGATCACATCTCTCCTTTCTTAAACGGAAAGGAGCAGACCTCTCTGTCACTACCCGTCTCCGTTTCTCTGCCTTGTGCAGAGGACTGCCGGCTAGTGCTCTGGGAGATTTGAGGGTGACAGTTTCTCTGCCAGGCCACGCCCTACGGACCCCTCACCCATTCCGCAGTGCTTGTCCTGTGTGGCTGCCGGGTGATTCTGTTGGGCTGTCTTACGGCGGTTCCAGCATGTCATTCGGTGTGCCGCCGGGGGATCAGATGTCGATTGCAGCCCTGAGTGCTCACGGCTGGATGATTGGTTTCTCGATGTAGAGCACAGCTCACAACCATGTTTTGCTCTGGTTCCTTTCTTCCCGGAGGTGCATGAGGAAGTGATGTAGTCGTGAACAGCCCCTTTTACAGCCAGAAGCCACACGTCTCCTTCCTCTGTCCTCACTACCCTCGATGGTTGGGTGGCTAGAGGGTGCATTGACATTCCCCAGGAAGAGAGAGTGATTGCAGTGCACCAGTGCCCGCAAAACGCCGCCACTTGGAGGAATACACAGAGCGACACACTGCTTCCTCACTCTCTCCAACGATGCCCTCTATTGTCAGTGGCAGAGAGGTCACGGTTTGGAGACGCAACGCCTCTCCACGTGCCTCTGACCAGTCCCTTAAGGGACACTGGGAGTTTTGCTGTGATGACTCAGAACGCAATGCCTTCTGGGCCACCCAGCAAAACTCCCAATCGCTGCACCACTGCGGGTACGTCGGCTGACCTTTGGTGCTACTCGTACGGAGCTTGGGGGTGTGGCTTGTGCTTCCCAACCCGTCCCATTGGCTCATTCGGACAGTTCGAATCATACGCGATTCAGTTTGCCAGGCGACCTCCCAAGTTCAGTGGTGTTCTCGAGACTTCGGTGGCAGTCCAGGACACCTCTTTCTTTTGCGAGGAGATTGTTGTCCTGTTGGCAAAGGATGTAATCGAGCCGGTCCCTCCAGCCAAGATGAGGAAGGGGATTTACAGCCCTTACTTCATTGTACCCAAGAAAAGTGGTGGCCTTCGGCCTATGTTGGATCTACGAGTCTTGAATCCAGGTCCTTCACAAGCTTCCGTTCAAGATGTTGATGCAGAAATGTATTATCAAATGCGCTCAAGCCCAGGATTGGTTTGGAGCGATAGACCTGAAGGATGCGTACTTTCATGTCTCAATCCTTCCTCGTTACAGACCGTTCCTACAGTTTGCATTCGAGGGTCGGGCATGGCAGTACAAGGTCCTCCCCTTCAGGCTCTCCCTGTCCCCCCGTGTCTTCACAATGCTCATAGATGGAGCGCCCTTCCCCCACTATGGGAAGTGGGCATCAGCATCCTCAACTATCTCCACGACTGGCTCATTATAGACCGGTCACGAGAGGAGTTGTGTGATCACAGGGACTATGTGCTTCGGCACCTCAGTCAGTTGGGGCTTCAGGGTAAACCGAGATAAAGGCAAGCTCTCCCCTGTGCAGAGAATCTAGTATCTCGGTATGGAGTTAGAGTGAGTATGACGGCGCATCTCACCAACAAACGTGCCCAGTCGGTGCTGAACTGCCTGAGTTCCTTCAGTTCAATTTTCAGAGGCTCCTGGGGCATATGGCATCCGCAGCTTCAGTCACGCCACTCAGATTGCTTCATATGAGACCACTTCACCACTGGTTACACTCCCGAGTCCCGAGATGGGCATGGCACCATGATACACATGCCCTTAGAACAAGTGTCCTGGAGGATGCCTCCAACAAGCACATGCACAAGCACATGTTGGTCCGCTCTGACAACACTACGGCTGTTTCGTACATCAACTGACAGGGCGGTCTGTGATCACATCGCATGTCTCAACTCGCCCCGCCATCTCCTCCTTTGGAGTCAGGCGTGGATCAAGTCGCTGCATCCGTCCACATTCTGGGGGAGCTCAATTGTGCAGCCGACATGCTCTCACGACAGCTCACTTTCCCCGGAGAATGGTGACTCCATTCCCAGATGGTCAGGCTGTTCTGGAGGCAATTCGGGGAAGCTCAGGTGGACCTGTTTGCTTCCCATGAGTCCTCCTACTGCCAGATGTACTATCCCCTGACCGACCCCCCTTGGCACTCTGCACGGATGCACTGACACAAAGCAGACCTCGGGCTCTACATAAGTATGCATTTCCCCCAGTGAGCCTGCTCGCACAGACACTGTGCGAGGTCAGGGAGGATGTGGAACAGGTTCTGTTAGTTGCGCCTTACTGGCCCACCTGGACCTAGTTAAGTCTTAATACTGTGTGTCATTTCCTGGATGATCCATGACTGTTTTTATGTTTTGTGTTAGTTGTTCATGCACATTTTTTGGTTTTCCAGCATCTTCTGAACCCTTTCCAGCAGTGACTGTGTGACTTTGAGATCCATGTTTTACAAGTGGGGGCTCGTCCGCTCGTCTTTTAATTGGATATTGGTAAGTACTCTTTTCTCTCAAATTGTTTGACTGTTTTCGACTGTAGGTGGGGAGGACAGTGTTGAAGGCATAGGCATTATGGAGTTTGACTTTACTTAGTTTACTCTTTGTCCTACAACTGAGGCCTTTAATCGTTGTAAGAAAAAATATCTTATTTTGGTGGCAGAGTTATTCCATATCGACCTTCGAAAAGATGTTACAAAACAAGTGCTTAAGGATGACCTGTTTGGGAAATTGGTAGATGCGGGTATTTTACCAGAAGAGTCTGAGGGTGGTGTTGAGGTTCAGTCTGAAGCAGTAGTGGAAACTGCAGCTGAAAATTTGAATCTCAGCTCTGGCTCTGTGGTGTCTCATGATCCTAGGATTGCCTTAAAGTTAAAGGAAATGGAGCTTTTGATTAAAAAACAAGAATGTGAGGCGGAAATGATTAGGCTTCGTGTAGTAGAGACGCAGGCTGACCGAGATATCCAAATTCATAAATTGGATCTCGAAGCAAAGCGACTGGCTCAAAAGCCAGTCCCATCCCAGCGTACTAGACCTCCATCAGTCTCATCGCCCTTAAAATCTTCTGGCAGTACAGACACGCAGGATTTTTCTCATTCGCCCTCCAGTGATACTTTTGATGTTAGTAGGTATATAAGACTTGTGCCTCCGTTCAGAGAGACTGAAGTCGATTCCTACTTTGTTGCATTTTAACGTGTCGCTGGCAAGTTAAGATGGCCAAAAGATATGTGGGCTCTGTTACTCCAGTGTAGCCTATCAGGGAAATACAGGAAGTTTGCTCTGCCCTTTCTATAGAAAGCTCTCTTGACTATGACATTGTTAAGTCTGCAGTTTTGCGAGCATACGAACTTGTCCCTGAGGCCTATAGACAGAAATTCCGCACTCATTTCGAAAACAGTCAACCAAACTTATGTTGAATTTGTAAGAGAGAAAAGGGTTCTTTTTGAAAAGTGTTGCCTGGCTAGCAAGGTTACTTCCCTGGAGGACTTGCAGGAACTAATCTTGTTAGAGGACTTCAAAAATTGTGTTCCTACAAAGATTGTTGTACACTTAATTGAGCAAAAAGTGTCAATGCTAGCTAGTGCTGCAGTTTTGGCAGATGAGTTTGTGCTGAAACGCAGAAATGTCTTCTCAGCGCACACATCTGCCAAACTTCCATTGATGCATGCGGAAAACTTGGTTGCCGGTCAGCTTAGCTGTGCGTCCACAGTTACCTGTTGAGGGGGTAGATCTGATTCTGGGGAATGACCTAGCGGGTGGCACAGTCTTTCCTAGGCCAGTTGTATCCTATAAACCTGGTACCACAAACAATCCTGATTTGGCAGTGAATTTCCCCTCTGCATTTCCCGCTTGTGCCATTACACGTGCCCAGTCAAAGAAATTTGAGGAGGTGGTGGATCTCTCAGATTCCTTTCTAGTTAATGATCCTAACTCTGTGGAGTGTATCCTGTCTATAATTCCTGACCCTGACCTTGCTGTAGCCCCTGAGGAATTAAACTCTGAAGCCCCACTGAAGGCAGATAGAGAACACTTAGCTGCAGCACAGAAACCAGACCCTTCCCTAGCCAAGTGTATTTTGACTGCAGGCAGCACTACCCATACATCTGATTCAGGGGTGGCTTACTTCTGGAAAAGTGTATTGTTAATGCGTAAGTGGAAGCCCCAGCAAGAGGATTTAGGCTGGCAAGAAGTGATTGTCTTACCTGTTGGTTATCGGCAACAAGTCTTGAAACTTGCCCATGAAAACACATTGGCTGGTCATGTGGGTATAACAAAAACCTACCAGCGCATTACTAGGTACTTTTTCTGGCCTGGTCTTAAGTCAGCAGTGTCCATATTTTGTAAGTCATGTCAGGTAAACCCAATCAGAAAATTCCACCAGCACCCCTGTGCCCTATTCCAGTTGTGGGTGATCCATTCGAACGCTTAATTGTTGACTGTGTTGGACTGTTGCCCAAAGCCAAATCAGGACATCAATATATATTGACCATCATGTGTGCTGCAACCCATTTTCCTGAGGCTGTTCCAATACGTACACTGAAATCCAAGGTTGTCGTAAAAGAGTTGCTCAAATTCTGTACCACTTTTGGATTGCCAAAAGTAATTCAGAGTGACCAAGGGTCAAATTTTACTTCTAGGGTTTTTAAATGGGCATAAGTCACCAAATTTCTACTGCATATCATCCTGAGTCCCAAGGGGCACTCGAAAGATTTCATCAAACCCTGAAAAACCTGCTGCATAATTATTGTGTGGAAACTGGGAGAGATTGGGTTGAGGGTCTTCCTTTTCTGATATTTGCAATAAGAGAGTCAGTGCAAGAATCTCTTGGCTTTAGCCCCTCAGAACTTGTGTTTGGTCATACAGTTTGCGGCCCTCTGAAGTTAAGCGAACAATTGTTGGATCAAAGTTCTAAACCCATTCCTGTGGACGATTATGTCACTTCTATCTGTGAGAGGTTGCTCAAATCCCAGAGTTTTGCCAAACTTCATCTTTCCGCTGCCCAAGCTAAGATAAAGGCGCGTTTTGACAAAAGAGCTGTGAAAAGAGACTTTCGCCCTGGTGATTCCGTGTTGGTTCAACTTCCAACCCCTGGTTCCATTTCCCATGCAAAATTCTCTGGTCCATACCTGGTTGAAAGGAAGTTAAATGAGACAAACTTTCTTGTAGCTACTCCTGATAGGAAATGCAAGAGCCATGTGTGTCATGTAAACAGACTTAAAATCTATGTAGACAGAACTCACTCTGAAGTGACTGCAGATCAGACTAAGTGTTCTCCGCTGCCTGACTCTATTGCCACTGTGGGTGTAGTGGCAAATTACTCCTTGGAGGAGGATGGCTTAATGAGCTATGACGTTCCGGTTTCCTCTACTCGTCTGAAGAATTCTTCTATTATGCAAAATCTTTCACATTTCCTTTGCCATCTGTCTGGTGAACAGTCTGAAGATTTAATCAAATTACTGTATGCTTTTCCCACCCTATTTAGTGATGTGCCAGGCAGAACAACCGTGTGTGTGCACGACATTGATGTTGGTGATGTAGCACCTATAAAACAACATCCTTACAGGGTAAATCCACAGAAACGGGCGATCATGCAGACAAAAGTTGAGTATATGCTGCATCATGGAATTACTACGCCCAGCCATAGTCCTTGGAGTTCCCCCTGCTTGCTTGTTCCAAAGCCTGATAATAGCTTTCGGTTTTGCACTGATTATCGGAAGATCAGCAGAGTAACTCCAATCCTATTATTGTGTACACTGACCATAACCCTTTGGTGTTCCTTTCCCGGATGTCAGGTTCCAACCAACGATTACTATGGTGGTCTCTCGCTGTCCAAGGATATAATCTGGACATCTGTCATAAGAAGGGTGCTGAAGATGTTATGGCTGATGCTCTCTCCAAAGTAATAAATTTTTCCCTCACAAACAACTTCATCCCTACAAGTCCAAACTCAATAGACAAAACTATAACTACAAACCAAGGATTGTATTCTTGGTGGTGGGGGTGTTACATCCCTAGGATGTATGTTTTTAAATTGTTAATTGTTGGGGTATGTTTTCCCCACCCTTTGGGGTGTGGTTATGTATCCCGTGTGTATGTGCTCTCTTTTTTTTATTTTTCTCACTCTCTGATTGACTGGCAGCTTCAAATCACCCACAGGTGGTGCTCATCAGAGTGTGTGTGCTGCAGACGGAGCTGCTACAAAAGAGCAGAGTGGACACCGCTTGGAGAGGCTCACTTCTCCCCTGCCCCAGACCTGTGTTGTGTTTCTTGTTGATGGTGCAAGGTTATTTGTCAAGTGATAATACCTGAAAGTGAGTTGCATTCCTGTGCACAAGTGGTGTGTTGAAACCACAGAGTGTATCACACTTATTTCTATTTTATTTTGTTAAGGTATTAAGAGGTATTGTAACTTTTGATTTATGGTTAGTTTTGGAAGCTGTAGGGAGAGGGTGCCATTTTATTCTGTACTCCTGTTTATCCCTGTTTTTGGTTAGTGAGGGAGTTGAGGAGCGCTTGTGTTGTTGATTTTCTTTTATTTTACTTGGATAGATTATTTAGTACTCCTCCTGTTAGTCAGCTGCTGTTTTGTTCGTTGTTTTGGCCAGGCCCTCTCCTGAAGACATTTGCTTCCCTTTCTAAATAAATTCTTTAAATGGTCAAACTAAGTGGTGGTTGCATTTTCTGGAGCAGAGGACTGAGGTGAATCCTCCACGTTTTTTTTATTTATTCCCTTATAAGTTTTAGTTAACCTGTTACTCCCACTCCCAACCCTAGACTTGGAAAAGGGAAACATGTATGTATTTATGTAGCACACATACATACACACACATACATACATATATGACATGTTTATTTAAAGGAAACAAGCTAGAGCAGAAGTAAAATGCAGAAAAGAAAATGGTTCATGTATATATAACCATTTTCTTTTCTGCATTTCACTTCTGCTCTAACTTGTTTCCTTTAAATAAACCTGATACTGCATTCTAAATATTGTTGGTTCTGTTACAAATTGCATGTTATGTTTCAAGATTCTTCTATGCTGATGGCCGTGCAGCAGAGTTGGAGTAAACCTTTTGTTAGACAATATCTCTAAGGTGCTATAAACCATATGACTAGCAAGTAAAACCTTAAACATACACTACTGTTCAAAAGCTTGAGGTTGATCATTTTTTTTTATGTTTTTGAAAGAAGTCTCTTCTGCTTACCGCTACTGCTTTTATTCGATAAAAAATAAATTGAAAACAGTAAAATTGTAAAATATTATTTATATTAATATTATTTACAATTTAAAATACCTGTTTTCTATGTGGATGTTTTAAAATGTAATTTATTCCTGTGATGCAAAGCTGAATTTTTAGCTTCATTACTCCAGTCTTCAGTGTCATATGATCCTTCAGAAATCATTCTAATAGGCTGATTTCCAGCTCAAGAAACATTTCTGATTATTTTCATTGTTGAAAACAGTTTTTGCTGCTTACCATTTTTCGGAAACAGTGATCCAATTCAAACATTTGTGGAAAGACAAAAAAAAAAGAGAGAAATTAATTTTATCATCAAGGGTGTTGTCACAGTGTGACAAGGACTAGGATAGATGCAGGATACGTAAACTTAAAATTAATTAAATAAATACAAACTCATAACAACGGCGGTATCTCCATGAAAGCAACTGAGATGAATGTTGCAGAGTGTGCATTGAAACAGTCTTATCTGAAGCACAGTTTTCAGTCCACAGTCTAATGACCACATGAAGATCTTGGGGGTAGGCAGAGCACAGGCAAGTAACAGAAAAACACTGAAGGACACCAGCCGATGAGCCAGAGTGGTGAGTGTGCTCTAAAAGTGCCTTGATAACTAGGTGCAGGTGCTGAGTACAGTCTGGTGATTGAGGGCGTGGCTGAGTGATTGGATCTGTGGATGGTGTACGAAAGCATGTGTTGAGCTAGAGGAGCACCTCATCCCAGAAAGCAGCCAAGGCTAGTTCTCCTGACACAGGAGAGTACAACCAAGACTCCTGAGCTGACAGCCCCTGAATTCAGCTTCAAGCCCAAGCCATACTGTCCCCATTGTGATAACAGGGAACACTATCTCAACTCTTGCGAGACTTTCAAGAAGTTGACTACCTCCCAGATTGTAGCCTGGATTAAAGATGGCAAACACTGCTGGAGATGCGGATGGTTCCATGCTGTAGGGTCTTGCAACCTCAAGCCACTACTTCTCATTGGTTCTGACATGCCGCCCCTCTTAATGCCAATACAGGTAAGGTACATTAAGGTAAAACCAGAGATCAGTGAGTTGAGGAAAACTGCATTCATTGGCACTGTTACAGTCTCCAGTCATTCACTTTTGGACCCCAATCAATTCCACACATGGCTAGAGCTTGTTCAGGCCACTGTCAGCAGTGTTGGGAGTAACGGCGTTTAAGTATAACGGCGTTACTAACGGAGTTAATTTTTCAGTGACGGAGTAATCTATTTAATTACTTTTCCCATCGTTGCAATGCCATTATCTTTACTGAGAATGTAGAGTGTCGCATTACTACAATTTGGTTGAATAAAGCGCGAGGTGTCACGCTTTGGCTACACATCAGCTGTCTGCCGTGGAGAGAGCAGGGGTGGGGATGATGACACCGTTGCAAATGCGATGATGATTGGCTGGGTGGGCGATGCTCTGCTCACGCTGTCTCACTGCACGCTCTGACTACCACCTGACTAACACAAGACAGCGAGCCGGGGAAATTCAAAGGTAGCGTTCTCGAACTATTTCTCGTTACAGTTTTTCTCAATCGCTTTGGTGCATTTCTCAAATCAGAAATTAAATTCTCAAACCTACTTGTACAACCTCCACATCATCTAGTCATTTATACACGTCATAAAACCAGTTTATCATTCTTTTGTACAAGTTATGATTGCTTTTGTGCAAGCTGACTACTATGTAGAAGCAGAAAAACTTATCTTGGCTCAAGCTCAACTGGATTCATTCCCACTAGAAGTCCAAGCTCTGAAGACTGGACAGCCGATTCCAGCTAACAGCCGTTTGGCATCCCTTGCACCAGAGTATGATAGGGACACAGGTCTCATCAGAGTATGGGGGCGATTACGTCAAGCGAATGACCTTGACCTGAATGCCATCCACCCGATTGTGTTGGATCCTGGTCATTCTACAACTAAAATGTAAATCAAAGAGACAGACTGCAGACTTCTGCAATCTGGTTCTGAAAGGGTGCTAGCAGAATTGCGTCATCAGTTTTGGATACTTCAGGGCAGAGAAGCTATCCATAAGCATCAGCGCAAATGTCAAGATTGTCAGTTCTGGCGAGCTAAGCCTGAAGTCCCCCAAATGGCTGATCTCCCATCCTGCAATCTGTAACTCCACCGTACCGCTTCTCTCCGAAAACAGTCAAGCTCCTGGAGGCGTGCCATGGGTGGAGCTAAAGAGTCACGAGCATATGCAGCATCGACATAAAAAAACAGGAACCAAAATTTTATTGACTTAAATCCTGTACAGCGCTGCTGACGACTTCCATAACCTGAATGAAGCATGTTGATGGGCTGCTCTTGCTCTCGCTCTGGTTGATGAGTGCGCATGCTTTTTTCTGGAGAAGTGCCCATACAAGGAATTCTGCCTTTTATGGCGCCATACAGGGCCATACTCTAAAAAAACTTTCCGAAACTTATATGAACCATGAAGGAGTGTCTTTGGCACAGAAATACTCCTTCATATGTCCAAGTCGTTTCTTTGAGACTTTGGCCATGTTTCCATGACCAAAGGGGAAGTCATGGCCTAGTGGTAAGAGAGTTTGACTCCTAACCCTAACGTTGTGAGTTCGAGTCTCTGGCCGGCAAAACCACGACTGAGGTGCCCTTGAGCAAGGAACCGAACCCCCAACTGCTCCCCAGGAGCCGCAGCATTAATGGCTGCCCACTGCTCCAGGAGTCTGTTCACTGCTGTGTGTGTGCACTTCGGATGGGTTAAATGCAGAGCACGAATTCTGAGTATGGGTCACCATACTTGGCTGTAAGTCACGTCACTTAGAATCCAACTGTGTAAAAAAGTCAGAATGCTTGAAATAGCTTCAGACCTCCTTTTTAAAGCCCTCCTGTAGTCATATACAGCACTTACAAGAAATTCCAGAGCCATATTTTTGAGCAATTAATTCTGAAAGGACGTCTAACAGGGTCTAATGTTGCATTGCAGTGTGTCCTTTCCTGTTCTTCAGAAGCTTAAGCCACAGTCTGTGATTTTGCACTGAGAGCGGTAATGTGTGTGTTCCAGAGGGAATTACACAGACTTTGTCCTTCATGCTAGAGCTGCACAACTGACACTTCAGCAGGCTGGAATGGACTACAATTCCCATTGGATGTCCAAAGGTTACTGCTTTGATGTTCATCCAAGTGAGCTTGTTGAAGACATTGAATTTTAATGCAGTGATTTTATAATGCACAGAAACATGATCACTAGCCCTGAATCTGTTTTGTATAAAATCAAATTAAAAAATAAACAGGCAGTTATAGAACATGTGTGTTTTTTGCAGGTGTAAAACTCACCGCCATGATGCTGTGTGGTTTCTGAGGTGTTATGAATTTGGTTTCCTGTCTGTCTGTTCGTTGCTAGTCTACTTCTTCTTTAGACCTGAACCTCCGGTTGAACCTGGGACTCCAGTTCACTCTACAGTGTGTAAAACTTGCATGCTTCAGGGATGAACTGTTTAATGGGCTGGAGATTAAAAAGAAGACAAGTACCATGGACTTGCCTAAAAACCTGGTTGTTGGCCTTTTTTTAATACTGGTCCAAGTCATAAAAGATGACCCCAGGAGTTAAGCACACTGGCGTTTAATTCTTAAGTTTGGGGCTTTTTTCATTAAATATTGACTTAATATTCTCACACATTAACAGATCAGTGCATTTGTGCCATGCTTTGTAGGTACAAGGTTTTCTGAGGACAGCTAGACTCTATCCATTTAATTATTTATCTTTATATCACTGGGAATATTTCAACTGTGCTTAAAACTTTAAAACTAAAATGAGGCAAGATTGTTGCAGGATTTCTCTACTTTATTACCTGATAATTGTTCCCTGAAAGTCAGTTTTCCTGCAGTTGATTTCAAGCTGCAGTAAATGTGTTGAAGGCTTTGAACTGCCCCTAGTGGTGGTTTGTTGGAGATGCTTGTGAAGTCTGGATAAGAGATGAGCTCATTGTGATTTGCTTTTATTCCATGTCTAAATGGATTTAGGGATCAGCTTAATGCACATTAAATGAACAAATTCCCTTCTGGGTCCCAAAGCAAACTGAGTAAAGGCGAAAGCGAGCTTTACTAGTTTATTCTGGTAAATCTATCAGCTTTTTCCTGCATCATTCGTGAAGAAAGGCCTGCACAAATCTCTCACACCAAATCTCTACATTTGAAACTCTTTACACTACAGGTCCTTCTCAAAAATTAGCATATTGTGAAAAAGTTCATTATTTTCCATAATGTAATGATAAAAATTAAACTTTCATATATTTTAGATTCATTGCACACCAACTGAAATATTTCAGGTCTTTTATTGTTTTAATACTGATGATTTTGGCATACAGCTCATGAAAACCCTAAATTCCTATCTCAAAAAATTAGCATATTTTCATCCGACCAATAAAAGAAAAGTGTTTTTAACACAAAAAAAGTCAACCTTCAAATAATTATGTTCAGTTATGCACCTCAAAACTTGGTCGGGAATCCTTTTGCAGAAATGACTGCTTCAATGCGACGTGGCATGGAGGCAATCAGCCCTGTGGCACTGCTGAGGTGTTATGGAGGCCCAAGATGCTTCGATAGCGGCCTTAAGCTCATCCAGAGTGTTGGGTCTTGCGTCTCTCAACTTTCTCTTCACAATATCCCACAGATTCTCTATGGGGTTCAGGTCAGGAGAGTTGGCAGGCCAATTGAGCACAGTAATACCATGGTCAGTAAACCATTTACCAGTGGTTTTGGCACTGTGAGCAGGTGCCAGGTCGTGCTGAAAAAACGAAATCTTCATCTCCATAAAGCTTTTCAGCAGATGGAAGCATGAAGTGCTCCAAAATCTCCTGATAGCTAGCTGCATTGACCCATGCCCTTGATAAAACACAGTGGACCAACACCAGCAGCTAACATGGCACCCCAGACCATTACTGACTGTGGGTACTTGACACTGGACTTCAGGCATTTTGGCATTTCCTTCTCCACAGTCTTCCTCCAGACTCTGGCACCTTGATTTCCGAATGACATGCAAAATTTGCTTTCATCCGAAAAAAAAGTACTTTGGACCACTGAGCAACAGTCCAGTGCTGCTTCTCTGTAGCCCAGGTCAGGCGCTTCTGCCGCTGTTTCTGGTTCAAAAGCACACGCCTGTGCACGGTGGCTCTGGATGTTTCTACTCCAGACTCAGTCCACTTCTTCCGCAGGTCCCCCAAGGTCTGGAATCGGTCCTTCTCCACAATCTTCCTCAGGGTCCGGTCACCTCTTCTCGTTGTGTAGCGTTTTTTGCCACACTTTTTCCTTCCCACAGACTTCCCACTGAGGTGCCTTGATACAGCACTCTGGGAACAGCCTATTCGTTCAGAAATTTATTTCTGTGTCTTACCCTCTCGCTTGAGGGTGTCAATGATGGCCTTCTGGACAGCAGTCAGGTCGGCAGTCTTACCCCATGATTGCGGTTTTTGAGTAATGAACCAGGCTGGGAGTTTTTAAAAGCCTCAGGAATCTTTTGCAGGTGTTTAGAGTTTATTAGTTGATTCAGATGATTAGGTTAATAGCTCGTTTAGAGAACCTTTTCATGATATGCTAATTTTTTTGAGATAGGAAAATAATGAACTAAAGGAGCTGTATGCCAAAATCATCAGTATTAAAACAATAAAAGACCTGAAATATTTCAGTTGGTGTGCAATGAATCTAAAATATATGAAAGTTTAATTTTTATCATTACATTATGGAAAATAATGAACTTTTTTCACAATATGCTAATTTTTTGAGAAGGACCTGTAGATCAAGTTTTCAGAAGAGTTGGTAACTTGTCATTTACTACCAGCTGAGTAATATCCCTTACCAAAAAGTATACTTCAAGTTTATTTTATTAAGTATACTTAGTAAAGTTCAAGTATATTTTTAAGTATACTTTATGTAGCAAGTATACAAATATCAGTGTTCTAGTAGTATACTTGTAAGTGTACTGTTTCAGTACTCCTTGGGACTAAATTGGCCCAATTTCTAGTATATAAAAGTATACTTTAAGTATAACAGTAGCTAACTTTGAGTACACATCTAGTTTACCTCTATGTCTGTAGTTTGTACTGCAACTATATTTAAAGTGAACTTATAGGTATACTGACAGTTTACTAATTAGATACTTTGTACACTTTGAAGTATAGTCTCAGTAAACTACTAGTTTAGTAGTTTTATACTGCAAGGATACTCATAAGTTTTCTTTAAGTGAACTTTACATCATACGTTAAGTATACCACTATGTCCCTATTTAGGTTTTAATTTGTATATATTTTGTTATATGAATATCTGAACATACAAAACATCCAAAGAAAGAACAGGGTATCTGCTTGTAAACAAAAACATTTTATTCTAGCTTCATGCATTTTTTTTTAAACACTTTAATGTGAGTAAGTTTCATTAAAAAATAAAGAAATAACATTTTGAACCAAAAGCTGAAAAAAGTCTATGAATTGGATTCAGAATGATAATCAAAACGTAGATGGAGTCGATCATCACCCCAAAGCTTGACTGTAATTATTGCCTCTTCATCGGTCGACATTTTATTCCATAACATTACAGTTCTGATGCTGTTTCATGTCAGATGATCGTGTTACATGTGTTATGCTGCATTTCAGGCAGGTTTTTGAGTCCGTAAGTCATGACTTCAAACCACGACTCACAACTTTGTAGCATTCCAGGCAAGTCACACCAAACTTCCTGAGCGCAAGGAATTGTAGCTAGATTATTCATTTTATTGCAACGTTATATTTTCCTAAAATCTATTTTTCAACGTGTACTGCTTGCATAAACACTGCATCCGTAGGCAATATTATCCATAGGGGCTGCCATTGTTGTTTCGTGGGTTACGTCAGAGCTCGGAACTGGGAGTACATCGATCTAGTACGAGTTCATGGGTGGGAAGTCACGGGTTTGACTGCTGTTCCAGTGCACTTTAACGGGTAGAAGGTTGGAAAAACATGGGTTACGGGTTGCCTGGAATGCGGCATAAGTATCTGCTGTTTCTTTTTCTTCTTCACTTGTGTTTTTTTGGAAATTCTGTACAAAAGATGTGTACTAGCGCCCTCTACCGTAAAACAAATAAAAAAAAAAAATCACGGATTCTAGGAGCACAAGTACACTTCATATATTTAGACTTTTTGTAAGTATAAGTCAAATATACTTAAATGAGATTTTAAGTATATTTCTGAGAAGTACATAAAAAGTAAACTAAAAGCATACGTTCCTATTTTTAGTTTAAAAGAAGTATACTAATAGCACACTTGAATAAACTTCTTTTTCTTAAGGGATATTATTGCGTACTATTAGCTAAAGTGGTATGTATAAATTGTGAGAATTGGTCCTTGTATTACCAAACAGCTGAGGTAAACTTTAACTCTGTTTTGTATAATTGTGTGAAGTGGCTCATGGCAAGTGTTTCCCTTGAAGGTTAATTGCAAAACACCATGTTGCTTGATGTGATATTGAACATCATTAGCGTTTAGCTGATCTGGGAGCTGTGTTGGCTGTCAGCCTAAAAGCTTTCACAAACACCAAAGAAACTCAGTAACCCAGCATAAATCATTCCACTCAAGAATGAATGCCCAAAAACACTGAAGAAAAGCAAATGTTGCTTGTGATTGGTTGAGGCTCTTGGCGATCAGAGCTGCTGATTATGTCAGACACTTCATGTACATGTTAAATGTTTCAGGGACCCTTGTACCAGATTGTACCAGAATATATGTTAGTGATGACAAATGGCAAACAGCATTTGTTTGTTGAGTTTTTATAACCTATTGCGACAGACTAAGTTGATGCAGAAGCACAAATTATATTAGTTGCATGGAACTGAAACTGACCATAAGTATTTTCTAAATGCATGTTATTGGTCTTATTGTGAATGATTCATCCATGCATATGTTTAATTTTTTTCTTTTTACAATTTTGTTTTGACCTCATAATTTTTAATAAAAAGATGTCTTGACTTTTCTCTGGTGACATATGCTGAACTTTTCCAATCATTTAGTCTGCTTAAAGAGAGATTTCACCCCAAAAAATGAAAGTTTGCTGAAAATTTACTCCCATACAAGTTGTAGCTGAGTCTGTTTCATCATTGGAACAGATTTGGAAAAATGTAGCATTACATCACTTGCTCACCATGGATCCTCTGCAGTGAATGGGTGCCGTCAGAATGAGAGTCCAAACAGCTAATTAAAAAAATCATAATAATCTACAAATTATCCACATGACTCATGCACAGAGAAATGTGCACAGATGAGCACTGTTTACAAGCAAAAACAGTCCAAAACAGGCAGAGGACAACAGGGGATGGACTTTTTGCACATATGCAAACATTATTATTGATTATGGTATATGGACTGGTATTCCATAATCAGTTTAAAGTTAAAAAGCTGTAATGATAGGTTACAAACACATATGCTAATTGAAGTCATGTGGATTACTTGTGGATTATTGTAATGTTTTTATCAGCTGTTTGAACTCTCATTCAAGTCCAACAGCTCATCATATAAATGTATCTTATGGTTTCAGAAGACAGGGAATATAGTGCACGAGTCATATGGACTATTTTTTTTTTTTTTACTTTTAAGATGCTTTTTGTTGTTGTTGTTGTTGTTGTTGTTTTTGAGCCTGACAAAATGAGGACACTGTATTCTTCATTGTTTGGAAAAGAGCGATCTACAACATTATTCAGAATTTCTTCTATTTTCTTATTTTTTACTTAAAAAAAGAAAGCTGTATAGGTTTGGAATGACATCGTGAATGATGACAGAATTTTCAATTTTGGGGGATAATTATTTCTTGAATGCAGACGCCACTATCACTATTGGAGCACATTTGCTGGACTGTGATGGGCAGCAACAGGCACAATATACATTTTTTTAAGACAAATTACATTTATTTCTGCCTGAAACTCTCTCACACATTTAGCATCTTGCTAATGCTCTATACAATGTAGAAATAATTGTGTATGTGCCTTCGTCCTTTTATGATTTGGGATCATTTGCTGCTCTCTGTACCCCTCCTAGGGATTTGTCCCGCTTTTTGCTAGTCATTCTTCAACACTCAGTGACTTTTTATTCTCTTTTTTTTTGTGCAAGTTCTGGTTTATTAATCCTCGTGTTTCATCATCACCTCAAAAATAATTTTCGTTGGGGTTTGCTCAGAGCCTTCTGGATTGCTCTTTCATATCCCAGGAGATTTAATTTTCAGTTGTTTCTCGTTTAAAAATCAACTCTTCCTCCTAAAATTCCCTGGGAGATATAAGGTTAGACACAAAAATAATGTTATAGGATGAATATGAATAGCATGTTCCTCAGATCATTTAATCTTGAAATAATTAGAGTTGAGTTTGAGTTTATATTGAAATCTTTGACTTTTGATTGCAGAATTTCGTACTTGATGAATGAGAGCAGTTTGATTTTTGAGATCTCTTCTGAAAAAAAGAAACAAATTCAAGCTTACAGTTGCATTTTAATCAGGAGAAAATGCAGGACACTTGATAGTTTATCCAAAAATCATAACTTGGACTTTTAAATAAATGTAAAAAAAAAGAAAAGTAATACAAGCTTTAAATGACATGAGAGTTAGTAAATAAATATTTAAAATTATTTAAATCATTTTTTGTGAACTATCACTTTATGGGAGTTTACATAAATTATGTTGTTTTTAGACGGAACTGATCATATTTTTCGTTAATTTAATTAATTAATTTAATTAATATATTTTATTTGTTCATTTATTTAGTCATTTATTTGTTTGTTCATTGATGTATTAATTAATTCATGTATTAATTAATACAGTTATTTATTAATTAATTCATTTGTTCTTTCTGTTCCTTATTCATTTTGTCAATTGTTCATTATTCATTATTATTGGATGATCAAAATCTCGTTTGGTCATTAATTTTTTTTTATTTTATTTTTTATTTATTCATTTAGTCATGCACTTGGTTGTTTGTTTATTATGTAACTTGATTGTTCATTCATTTGCTCATTAGGTCAATTTTTTATTTAGGTCTTTTATTAGTAGGCTTATTTCAGGGCTTAAAGTTATCCGGCACCGTGCATTCTGTATGTTGCTTTTATAAAATTATTCTAACTTGAAAAAACAAGCTACCGCAGCTCCGATTAGCTATACAACAAGCTATCGCAACAACTTTTGATCAGGCATTTAAAACAGCTGTTTTCCCCAAGAATCAGAGTGGCTTTCGTAAAGAACGAACAACTATGGATCCTATTATTTGCTTGGAGAATGAAATACGGAAAGCGCAAGTAAATGATGAGTTTGTTTTGGCAACATTTTTTGACATAGAAAAGACATACGATATGTTATGGAAGCATATGGGGCATTATGGTGAGGGGTATAAACATTAGTATACTGGGGTCAGGAATGCAGAAAGCAATAGATCAGGTTGGAAAATGGTCATTGGAGTAGAGCTTTCGTTTATCTGTGAAAAAGACGCAATATATATGTTTCACTAAAAAGCAGGTAAACCCTATACTAGATATCAAACTGTATGGACAGTCAATCAAGCAAGAAAGGATCATAAGGTATTTAGGGGTATGGTTCAACACTAAGCTTACTTTTAAAGTCCATATTCAAAAAATTATAGATTAGTGCAAGAGAGGTATAAATATACTAAAATGTATATAGATGGGGTGCATCAGATACATCTATGAAACGAATATATATATAGCCTTAATTCGCTATGTATGGCCGTACCAATATTAGTAGCTTTGGATGGAGGGGAGCAATAGAGGCAAAAGAAATGGGAATAGACACTATTGCTTGCTGAAAGACAATAAATATGACTGCCATCCCACCATGGTTTTTCTGTTTTCCTATAGTAAATATGGAAATAAATGACATTTTTAAAATCTGGCATATATCAAAATATTCAACAGTATATAGAAACCAGGTATGAAGAAACAATGTAGATATACACAGATGCATCTAAAGATCCAGTAACTGGCAAAACAGGTGCAGCTGTATTCATCCCAAAATACAATATTAACATCCAAAACAGAATTTCAGATCACCTATCAGTCTTTTCAGCTGAAATAATGGCCATTATTCTAGCACTATGGGTAGAGGAAGTTAAGCCGCATAAGATAGTCATATGCTCAGATTCCATGTCCTCCTTGACAAGTATCCAGAGTGGAAAATCTGTGTGTAGGCAAGATCTTTTAGATGAAATAAATTAAGTAATTTTTAGACTAACTCAACAAAATAGTTTCACACAGTTTACGTGGATTCCAGCGCATCTGGGTATTGAGGGGAATGAAAAGGTGGATAAATTGGCAAAATAAGCCCTGAAGACAGAAAATATAGATATAAAAATAAAATCAGAAATTAAAGTTATCATTAAATACAATATTAATAAAATGTGTCAGGATACATGGGATCAGGAGGAGAAAGGAAGACTTTTCTATAGCATTCAGAAAGAAGTGATTGTTAAAAAGTACAGTAATCTGAGGCAGCAGGAGGAAACTATTTTAACAAGGCTGAGAATAGGGCACACAAGGTTAAATAGTTAGGAAAACACTAGACAGGATTATGTATACATTGTGGTGAAGTGGAAAGTGTAAAACATGTACTCCTGATATGTAGGAAATATTCTGAAAAAAAGGAAAGAACTACAGAGGGCATTGGATAATGGATTGATCTTAAAAAACGTATTGAGTCTGCCTGGCTCACAATCTATAATTGAGGCTGTCATGACTTTTCTAAAAGAAACTCAACTTGTAAACAGGATGTAATAATGGAAGGAAGGTGGGTAAAAAAAAAAAAAAATTTTATTTTTTTTATTTTTTTATTTTTTGGTTATACACAGAGTAGACTGTAAAATTTTATATCCCAATGAGTTCACACTTCAGTCCTGCAGATGGCGGTAATGTACTTCGTTTGCAAACCGCCAAATAAAAACCACAGAAGAAGAAGAAGAAGCAGCTACTGTTTTGTGAGGGGGGGACTCGATTTCACATGACACCGGATCTCCGGCGTGCGGCGTTTGGATGCGGAAAAAAAAAGTCTTCATTTAAAAGCACTTGTTGATATCATGTTCGAGTTCATGAGTTCGCCTACCAATGTATGACAGGAACACAGCTTTCACTCTCAACCAAACTAACATTACTAGCCAATCAGAAGTTTTTGCTCTTATAAACACGAGAGGCGAATTAGCTGATGAATGGAAAAGAATCCTGATTCTCGAGCGCGACATACTGAAAAAGCTGCGAGGCGCAATGGTCAAAGATTTCCATCTAGCGTCATGTTTACATAGAAAAGCAGTAATCACGTCATCTCCAAAAGAATGATATGATTGGCAGAACGAATTTATCGGGATTTTTGAAAGGGTCAAGTTTACACATGATCTCTTAAACGGTTATTTACCAGTAAAGACTGTATGTGTGAAAGGGGCTAAACTCTTCCTCTGCATATGCGGTGAGTTTTGGTTGCTTAATTAACATTCATCTGGGAAAACTCACTTGATTTGTAACGTAAATCATTTAAACCTATGCCAGCACAGGAGAATACATCAACATATTTCTAAATATGCGATTTATTGTACGTTGCAATTTCATAAAAAAAAGTTTCTGACTTTGCATATGTCCAAATATTAAAATTAAATGGATTTAAACGTCGTTGGATCACATGAAACATCACCAGGCTTGTGGTGCCCTCTGCAGGTATTTGTTATAATATAAGCATATTACATTATCTATTTAACACTGTTGTTCAGTAAAACCATGTACTTGGTTTTGATACTTTATTTGAGGCCAATTATTATTGCTTCATCGTTACTTTATATTTAAATATAGCCATATTAATGCCTGTTTTTCCACTTTCCTTCTATTTGTATTACTAAAAATATCAGATTACTCACTTGTCAAAATAATCAGTAGATTACTTGATTGGCAAAATAATCACTAGTTAAGCACTAGATTAGTTAAAACATTTCAAAATACAACTGCATTGTTTTACTTTTTGTGATTAAAAGACGATTATTTTGTCATTTAAAAATTTCTTATTAAAACATTGTCTCGTTCTAGTGAACCAAGTATATGCATTTTGTCTCAACTTGAGAGCTAAGTGTATTGTCAACCCCTAGTGTCTATGAGCGTGATAAAGCTCATCATTTTCCAAGTGTATGACATAGCTTTCATTCTTCAGGTCAAATCATATATTCATGAAAAAAAATGAATAAGGAAAGCGATATCTTTGCCATAATATCCTTTCAAATGTTAAAGTTGCCCCAGTCATTGTGTTCTTTGCATGTGCTGGACTTAATTTTTACCATTTTGTTTTATTAGTTTATTTATTATAATTTGAAAGATAATCACAATATTGATTGATAAATAGGATCTTAGATTTTCGTCCTTGAAAACCAAAAAGTAGTACAAGTCCTTGAAAGTCCCGGAATTTTATTTTGCAGTATCTGTACAAACCCTGTTTAGTTACCAGTTCTTGGACCATTTTAATGTTTTTGTCTAATTGAACTGAACTGTAGTTTTCAGTAGTAAACTGTCTTTGTATATTTACTATTTTATATTCATTTCCTGGTATTTAATTTACCATTATTTTTTTTGAACAAAACAATTTCATAAATGTCATGTTTTAGATTGTAGATCATCTTGTACCCTGTCAAGGACAAAGCTAACCAGCAAAACTTGATATCAAAAGCATCCTAAATGTTACATGGGTTTGCAGCATATTGTAGTGAGTAACCTTTCTTGTTATTGCTGCTAGTCTGAGCCTGTCAGGGGCTCATGGCAATGGCAGATACGTTACTAGTTAGTTAATTTTTTTTTTTTGCTTTAACCCGTTTACCAAATAACCCTGTGTGTGTGTCCATCCCGGCAACCCCCAACTCCTGGAGAAAAAAAATAAAATAAAAGGATAATTCTCTTTTTCATTCATTCATTAGGTCATTTGTTCATTCATTCATTCATTCATTCATTCATTTGGTCATTTGTTTATTCAAGTCATTTATTAGGTCACTTGTTCATTCATTCATTAGGTAATTTGTTCATTCATTCATTCATTTGGTCATTTGTTTATTCAAGTCATTTATTAGGTCATTTGTTTATTCTCTTGTTCAATCATACATTAGGTAATTTGTTCATTCGTTCATTCATTCATTTAGTCATTTGTTTATTCAAGTCATTTATTAGGTCATTTGTTTATTCTCTTGTTCATTCATTCATTAGGTAATTTGTTCATTCATTCATTCATTTGGTCATTTGTTTATTCAAGTCATTAATTAGGTCATTTTATTTATTCTGTCATTAATTCATCGAGTTGGTCCTTCATTCATTCACTGATTCTTACTGCTTTTCTTATGGCATCATGCTGTCCCTCCTATCCGATTTAAGCCCCTCCTCTTCTCTCTGTCTGTCTTTCCCTCACTTTCTATCTCTCTGTCCGTTTATCTCCTCTCACACTCTCTCTCTCTCTCTCTCTCTCTCTCTCTCTCTCCTTCATCTCACCTCCAACTAGTCAGTGTTCATCTCTGTCCTGCTCCGTCTCTCTCTTTTTCCCTCTCTGTCTCTCTCTCTCTCGCCCTCTCTCTCTCTCTCTCTCTTTGGTGTGCTCAAGCTCCAGTTCGGTTTGCTGTCTGTCTGTGCATTGCCGGTCTTGTTCCTCTGCAGACCTGAACCTTCAGCTGTACTCGGGACTCCAGCTCACTCTACAGCGGGTAAGACTCCAGGCATGCTCTACTACTACACAGGGAAGAGTTATGTGACGATAAAAAAAGGAACTGTGTTGATGGGATGGAGACAGAAAGGAGAACAAGTGCTAAAGGAAGTAAGGAAGTGAGACAGAAAGTACAATGAAATCTGGGAGAAAAATTGGTCAATTATCAAGTATGAGGAAGATTTAGACAGTTAGAGGATGCAGAAAGACAGGGCGAGATGGTCGTCTCATATCGAAGTCAGAGTGGCTGCAAAATCATGTTCATGTAATATCCCATTCACAAACCACAGCTGAGCTCTGCCAGCCCTCCGCACTGTGCGTGTGATAGAGGGAATGAAAGAGCTTGTACAGCATTCCTAAAAATGTAATAGATCACATCTAGTGAAAATGGGACTGTAAAATGATAAAAGACTGGCAGACAGTTTTATGAAGACAGAGATTTTTACTTAATGAATCGCTTATTAAAAAGTGATTTGAACTTCAACAATGATGAAGGCAACGTGGCATAGAGCACTCTGTCTGTCTATCCATCTATCTATCTGTCTGTATACATACTGTATGTATAGTTCTGTCTTTGTTGTTCTGTCTATTTATCTGTCCATTTATTTCTTTGTCTGTGTATCTTTCTGTAATTCTGTCTGTCTGTCTATCTGTAATTCTGTCTGTCTGTCTCTGATGTTGGAGTGTTGTTTCTATTTAGTTTGTGTCTCTGAATGCATATATATTCATCATATTCATAAACTGACACTGATTATGCTATAAATGTACTGAGATGAATGATATTGTGCCAAATACTATTTCCGCAATAATTATGTTGCCTGCATCAGTTGATTTACCTTTATGTCACTTCTCTAATGGTGCATCTCTTTCATCTCTCAACATATGCATCGCCACAAGGACTTTTCATTGACTTCTGTTGTTTATTGAGCTAATTTAAGTAAGTCTAAAAGTAACCCTTATTTTATTTAGATGTTCATTATTATTTAATCCTTTTATTAAGGTGACTGTTGAAAGGTCCCTTAAAGTTTGATTTCAGGTTTTACCATCCTTGAGGGGACATGTGGTTGGACTGTAAGCAAAACCTCAACATTCAGCTTTCCTTATAGTCCAGATGTTGTAATTGCACAATAGATTGAACTAGCACAGAAAGAGAGGTAAAGACTCACATAAATGACGAGTGATGACGAAGGATGAGGAGGAGAGCTTGGCTGCATTAGTGCTGCTCCGGTCCTGGTGCAGGAGCATGTTTTTGGGTTCAAATACTCTCTGATGCATGCTGTCAGGGTGTGCAAGGACTGCTGGAATGAGGTTAGCATGTTCGTTAAAGGGATTCCATAGCAAAAAGATTACAGCCATTCTGCAGAAATGGAACAATGTGTGCATGTGAGTGAGTGAGTGAGTGAGTGAGTGAAAGATGCATTACTCCTGCAGGCTGCCTGCTCTGGTTAATGAACCAAATCAGTCACACATGCTCAGTCTCCTGCACAGTTGGATTTACTGTCCACCAGAGGTTACCAGTTTAAACTGTGTGGTTTCTTGAACTAGTCTTTTTTTCCTGCCTTTTCTCTGGTGTGTTTACTGCATGCTGTTGTCTTGATTTAAAGGAGAAATATTTAATTGCTGCGCTGCTAGAGGCACCAACTGGAACGGTTCTGTCCCAGAGGTGCAGTCCAGTTATGAGTCCACCATTTTTTGGTGGCTTAATGCCACACGGACTGATAAAGAACTGTTCTGGAGCCCACAAAAGTCCTTCTGAGCTCTCTTCCAAAACCTAAAATGACAAATAAAGCCCCTGACGTCTTTGTGGACTTACTGCAGCCATCGCTTGATTGCTGGTGCACATCAGTTGACATAACCAGTGGTTGATTTTAAACTGTTTTTGAAACAATCCCCTTTTCTGCATTAAGGAGACTTTAACATATGCCATTATAAGAGATTAAAAAAAAAAAAAAAAAAAAAAACATTTTCTGTACATTTTTTAGAATTTATGTGGTGTTTGTGTTTGAACTTAGTGTTTTTTTTTTTTTTTTTTTTTCTAGTTATGAGCCATACACAATGTCTATCTATTCATCCAAGATTGTGTGTGTGTGTGTGTGTTTCGGATGTGAAAGCAGTCAAGATTGGACAGCTGACACTAATTGACTATTGGCAGATAGAGAATGCATTGTTGGTGTGTGTATGTTTGAATTTCTCTCGTACGTGGGCAGCTTTTAGATGAAACTCAACAGCCACCTATTTCTCTCTCTCTCTCTCTCACACACACACACACACACACACACACACACACACATCTCTCATCAAGGCTTTCTGGAGATTAATTGATGAGCTTAATTGATGAGCTATTGTTACAGTGTTGAAATTATATATTAATTGATTCAAGACTTTGTGAGGTCTGCATTATTTCAGCCCTGCATTAGAGGCCTCACGTAAAACAATCAAAGCAATTATGGCCAATGACTTTTCAGAAGCACGTACACACATTATTTAAAGCTGAAGTGACTTTTGATTTGGAGGATATGGTAAAGGTATGCATCATTTACATTCATGTCATTCCAAACCCGCATGACTTTCTTTTCTCTGTAGAAAAAAAAAGGTGATAATTTGGCCATTTTTTTTATTTATAAGAAGTTTGTATGAATTCTATTTCAACGCTTTCCAGGATTCAGTTAACAGAGGTGAAAAGTATCATGAAATGAAAGAAGTGGACTGTTTTTTTTAGACATCTACTGTATAAAAGGGTTTAAAAAAACTTTCACCTTTGCATTCCAGAGAATAAAATATTCCTTTAATGTTAGTGACTGCACAAACGCATCAGTTTGAATGCACACACATACTGAAGCACATTTGCGGCCACATGTATTGAACAGCTGCACACAGAGAAGAATGTCACAGCTTTTGCTTCCAGTCACATTCACAAAGCAGGAGGCTGACTCTGAGTCATAACTCAATATTTGAGCTGTCAGAACCCCTAGATATCCCACAAATTCAGGTTTAAATTCCCCTTTAACCGTTCATGTCTGAGGTTTACGCCTGATCACATGCTCATTCAAGGTCAAATGGTCTGATAACTACAGCAGACCACTGCAGTACATACTAATGGATTTTATTTCAGTCTAGTTTTACTTGTGAATGTCTATATCAGACTCGTTTAATTTATGAAGTTCCAATTAAGGATGGATCATGATTAGGGTTGCACTGATTTTCTGATATATTATTAAGGTAATAAATATGTTTGTGTTATGATTGATAACCAATAGAAAATATTAATAAAAAATAATTCATATTATTGAGATTTATACAGTTTGTTTAAAAACTGTCTGAAAAAGTAATTATAAATGTTGCAAGTAAATGAAAAAACTACATTTCTGTAGAAGAAATTAATAATTTTACTCAGTAAGGATGCTTTAAATATATCATGAGTGACAGTAAAGACTTAAAATAGAGCTAAAATTCTATTTCAAATAAATGCTGTTCTTTTGAACTTGAACAAAGATTCCTGAAAAAGTGTGTGTGTATATATATATATATATATATATTATATATATATATATATATATATATATATATACACACACACACACGACACATCCCTAGTAACAATAGATTTTAGATATTAGATTTTTCTTATTATTTTTTCAGTTAGATTTTTTTAGCAGCGGTGCTTTTATTAGTATTGCTGTCCTTCTGATCTGTCCTTCTGTTTATGGTGGATCAATCAACATTATGAAGAAACAAATCTCGCTCTCTTGTTTGAGTCCTTGTCAGCGACACTGTGTGGGTGTCAGGAGTGTTTGAAATGAATATGTGTGTGTTGAATGCCAAGCCTTTCATATGTGTGTGTTTGTGTGTTTATCTGATTTGGATTTTATCCATAATGCTAAAACACCTGCTAATTATCCACTCAGAATTGAGCCGCGTACTAATGGACAGACACACAAGCAGGCAGACCCATTAGCTAGCACACTAATATCAGTGTGGGACAGATAAATAAGAGAGGTTTTTTGTTAATAAGCCATTATTTGGAATGGCAGTGTGTAAATATTCTTTGTACGAGTACAGCACTGATTTATACATCTGTGCAAAAAGCAGATGTCTGAACGTGGGAATGTATGCTGCATCTTTAGCCTTCCTCTTTTTGCCTTATTCTCTTAGGCTTTAACACATTAAATAATTTGTATAATAATGACTGTTTCTTATTGCATCATTTTCTTATGTATATTATAGCCTCAGAAGACTCACTTTTATGATATTTTATAGTGCTCTTGTTTACTGAAATCTCTTCTGATTGCAGAATTTGGTATCTTGGCAAAGCTGAGCCAAATGTGTGTGAATGATCAATTCTCTTTGTAGCATTTTAAGGTGAGTATTTTTTTGCTTCGGCTTTTGGCTGGGTGAGGGAAAAGTCTAAATTTAGACTGACGTTGAGGTTACTGTGTCGCACCAGGAGTCACACCTTCAATTAACCAATCCCTGACCTCCTAAATGAGGTCGGCACTGTGGCAGAGGTCCACTGGGACACCAGTCTAAAACAGACTCACTCAGTCTTATCCTGTTACTCACACTGTTCTTTCTTCAGCTTTCTGGATGTTCTTAAATACACTGTGATATGCCCTAAATTTGCAGTTAGTCCTTTAAAAGTAGCTAAGCTCTGGAGAAATTATACTTGAATATTACAATTCAAACTTTTTGTAATTTATTTGCTCAAAAATACAATAAAAACAGTAATATTGTGAATTATTATTACAATTGTAATTTTCTTCTTTTCATGCAGCACATGTAGACCTGTAGACATTCTCTTTCTGTCTCTATTGCAGAGGTCAGTCATTCATTCAGTCAGCAGAAAAGGAGAGGGAGAGCACATTCCTTTGCTTTTTACTGAATAGCAGTTTTCAGTTACAGTATCTCTGCTTTGTCATCTCAGAAATCTGCCTGATCTCAAGGGATGCTTGCACCTAAAGGGCAAAATAATAGAAGTGACAACAGCTGATATGAACCCACAACTTCAATCTGGCGACTCAAGTTTTTTGTGTCTGATAGAGTTCCAGAGGTTAAGGATACTTCCTCAGAGTCAATACTAACTGTGTTTCGGTCTCCCGCTGATGTGAGTTATCCTACGAGATATAATTAGCCTTATTATCCTATAGTCTGACCCCCACTCTCACAGAACCAATGGCAATGATACACATGCACCAAGGGACAAAATGAAATCGGTTCCTTTTTAGCTCGAAATTATGTCATCATTTGCTCACTCTCATGTAATTACAAACCTTTATGACTTACTTTCTTCTGTGGAACACTTGGTGTGTTTGGTCCATACAATGATTGTTTTTATCTCACAATTCTGTCATCTTTTTTTTCAGAATTCTCTGAGAAACTCTGAGGAAAAGTCAGAATTGCTCAGTTGCTGAGTAATTAATATTGGTAACCTCTAATCTGAATATTTGGAACACATGCATTTACACGCTCAGGAATGTTCCATCACATACAAGCAAATAACAACAACAATGTTCTCAATGTTCTCTAGAAACCAAGAACCAATCAGAATCCTCGTCATTTGTGCCAGACCACTCAAACTCACCAATCCTGAGGGTGCACCGCGATTCTGAAGGTCATTTTGCTCCTTGTAAAAACAGACAAGGCATAAACATGTATTGTACTGCTCGAAGCCAGTGAATTCTGGGATAGCCAGAAGATAGACATGGTCAGTGGTGTGGAATGAAGTTACTTAATTAGGCCGAACAGTGCTTTAATACCCACACGGCTCTGGGCAGTTACAGTAAGAGGCCATTATTACAGTATTACTCTGTGTGTGTGTGTGTGTGTGTGTGTGTGTGTGTGTGTGTGTGTGTGTGGGACTGCTTATATAGCTCATCACTTTCATTTACGTCCTGTATGACCATGAGATGTAAGACCTTTCTCTCTACCTTTCATTCTGCGGTTCTCTATGAGGCACTCGGTGCACTGTTTTTGCCTCAGGCTCAGGCTGTTCACTAGAGTGTAAAGTAACTGTGTGTATGAGTGTGTGTGTTTGTGTAGATTTATGTTGCAGTATGTGAATAGTGCTCCACTGCCCTTGATACTGATACAGGACCTCTCTGTCTGTCTGTCTGTCTCTCTCTCTGACTTAAATCGTTATGGGTAAAAGCATGCACACTGTGTATATGCAAGTGTTTATCTTGAGAAAACCGTTGTGCCGGTGTCTATATACTAAATAGACCTGACAGACACTTTGCAGAAAGCTCTTGGAGCACCTGCCATTAATAAAATACTATGATTTATTAAATAGTTTATTGAAAGTATCCTAAAAGTGACGTGTAAAAGTCTTCTGAGGTTGTTTGACAGATTTGTGTGAGAAACAAATTACATTTAAATTATTATTCACTGAAAAGAATTTGGATATTCTACTCTTTTAAATTCTTTTTCTTTGCCTACTATATAGTAGGGAAGTATGCGATTTTGGATGCAGCCACAGCAATGTCCAGTTTGTAAATAATTCATTCTTTTAAGTCAAGTCTTTGGTTTTGGTTGATTCACAAAACATGTCTGAATGATTTTTTTCCAAATAGGACTAAATCGGTTATCAATTTCAAATTACTCTGTGATCCAGTCAGATCGATGTCCAATTAATGAATGAGTAATTTTTTGTGTTGATTGAAAACTTTTCAATTAACCATTCAAAATAACAAAACGTGTATGAATGATTGTTCACAAATCAGACCAAATTAGTTCTCAAGTTTTAACTCACTATCTTAATGATCCAGTGACAGCAATGTCTGGATTGTAAATTAATCATTCTCTTGAATGAGTTTTTTTTTTTTTCTTTTTCTTTTTTTTCAGTTCATAATACCTGTCTGAATGATTTTTTTACAAATCAGACTGAATCTGTTCTCAATTTCATTTCACTGAATTAATGATCCAGTCACAGCAGTGTCTGATTTTTGAATGAATCATTCATTTGAGTTAAACTTTTTCAGACTGAACAAATTAGACTGAATCGATTCTCAGTTTCTATTCACTGACTCAGTGATTCATTCACAGTGGGTAGCGGCTCACTGGCAGAAAGGCTATCAGTGTATAACAAAATAAATTTTGCTCTGTTCATCACACAAAGCTCTTGTATGACTAGAAGTTGTTGGAATATAGCGCACAAGTTGTATGGATGAATTTTATGATCTATTTGCATGCTTTTTAAAACTTGAACGCTTCAGTCCACATTTATTGCATTGGCATGAAAAAGAGCAACCAGCACTTTAGAATTTCTCCTTTTGTGTTCAGGTTTGGAATGACATAAGTGCGTCTTAATGATCACAGCATTGACATTTTTGGACGCACCATTCCATTCCAAAAGTTTTCTCTCGAAATCAGCACAAAATGGCAAAACATCAACAGATCCCATCTGGGGCTACTAATTGCACTTCTTTTTAACTAATTTTAGCATTGTGGTAATTACAGCTGAACTGTTTCGTTTTTGTGTTGATGCGTGCTGTCTTACAATGAAGATTTGCTGACTGCAGAGGAACTCCTCAAATAACTCTGTTTTCAAGGATTCTTAAACAGTGAACAACAATCCCCTCTAGCACACACACACACACAAGTTGGTATGGGTGCATTTTTTTTTTTTTTAACGCCATTTAGTATGTTTTTTTTTTTTTTTTTTACATAGGACACAGGAAGTGCCCTAATAAACCACCTTCACATTGTAATACCTATGTCCATGTCATTATACAAATTTGTGTCCTCATAAACCACCCAAACCAGTGCACACTCTTACACACACACTTTGCACCAGACACAAAGAGAATACTAATTTCATGTTGGTCCTCTTTTTTCACGCTATAAGCTGTGGACATGACAAGAATGGAAATAGTGAGGAAAAGAGAGAGCAAGCAAGCTGCCTGCTGGGTTGCGGAGAAACAAAGAGGTAGAGGAAGAAAAGAGGACAGGAGAAAAGGAATGAATGCACAAGAATGAAGGTGAGGAGTGTGTGAATTAAAGAAATCAATAGGTTGAGATTGCACAAAGAGAAAGATATATTAGCAAAGCATTGAAAATTGCTACAAGCCCTATCTGGTTCTGAAGTGTGTTTCAGTGATAACTCAAAACCAGTTCAGTCCGGTCCAGTTCTGGATTAGTTGGTTCTGAGGTTTATTGCGGTGAAGTAGTAAGTGTTTTTGAACCTCAACGTTCTTCTGTTTGTTACAAATAAATGAGGAAAAAAACAGCTAAATAGTATTAGCATACAAACATTTGTTTTAAGTTTTATTCATGAAAAGTTTACTTTCAACCCTGATTCTGACAGTCATTGGTGGTTGGCAGCAATTGTGTGGCACATTCAAGAGCAACACGTTCATTACATTTACATTTACATTTAATCATTTAGCAGACGCTTTTATCCAAAGCGACTTACAAATGAGAACAGTAGAAACAATCAGATCAACGAGAAAACAACAACGGTATACAAGTGCTATGACAAGTCTCAGTTAGTCTAGTACAGAACATGTAGCCAGGGTTTTTTTTTTTTTTTTTTTTTTTTTGGCATATGATAGAAGAGAAAAAGAAAAAAAAGGTAAGTACTAATATTAGTTAGTTAAGTGCAGGCGAAAAAGATGAGTCTTTAGATGTTTTTTGGAAAATGAGTAAAGACTCAGCTGTTCGAATTGAGATCGGAAGGTCATTCCACCAGCTGGGAGCAGTCCAGGAAAAAGTCCGTGAGAGTGATTTTGAACCTCTTTGGGATGGCAACACAAGGCGTCGTTCACTTGCAGAGCGCAAACTTCTGGAGGGTGCATAAGATTGAACTAGTGAGTTTAGGTAAGTTGGCGCCGTGCCAGTGGTCGTTTTGTAGGCAAGCATCAGTACCTTGAATTTGATGCGAGCGGCTACTGGTAGCCAGTGTAACCTGATGAGGAGAGGAGTAACATGGGCTGTTTTCGGCTCATTGAAGACAACCCTCGCTGCTGCATTCTGGATCAGTTGCAGAGGCTTGATAGTACATGCAGGAAGGCCCGCCAGGAGAGCATTGCAATAGTCCAGTCTGGAGAGAACAAGAGCTTGGACAAGAAGTTGGGTGGATTGCTCTGACAGGAAGGGTCTAATCTTCCTAATGTTGAATAAGGCAAATCTACAGGACCGGGTCGTTGTAGCAATATGGTCTGTGAAGCTTAACTGATGATCCATCACAACTCCTAGGTTTCTGGCTGTCCTGGAAGGAGTTATGGTTGACGAACCCAGCTGTATAGAGAAGTTTTGATGAAAACGATGGGTTAGCTGGAACCACCAGCAGTTCAGTCTTAGTAAGGTTGAGCTGAAGGTGATGGTCATTCATCCAGCTAGAAATGTCACTCAGACAGGCTGAAATGCGAGCAACTACCGTCGGGTCATCTGGTTGGAATGAGAAGTAGATTTGAGTGTCATCAGCATAGCAGTGATAGGAAAAAAAGCCATGCTTCTGAATGACAGATCCTAATGACGTCATGTAGATGGAGAAGAGAAGCGGTCCAAAGTACTGAGCCTTGAGGAACCCCAGTAGCAAGTTGTTGTGACTTAGAAACTTCACCCCTCCAAGACACCATGAAGGATCTATCAGACAGGTAGGAGTTAAGCCACTGGAGTGCAGTTCCAGAGATGCCCATCTTTCTGAGGGTGGATAGGAGAATCTGGTGATTAACAGTGTCAAAAGCAGCAGACAGGTCCAGCAAAATGAGCACTGAGGATTTTGAAGCTGCTCTTGCCAGTCGCAGGGCTTCAGTAACCGAGAGCAGGGCAGTCTCAGTTGAGTGGCCACTTTTGAAGCCAGATTGGTTGCGGTCCAGGAGGTTGTTCTGTACAAGAAACATAGAGAGCTGGTGTGAACACAGCTCGTTCGAGTGTCTTTGCAATGAATGGAAGAAGGGATACCGGTCTGTAGTTTTCTAGAAGTGCTGGATTTAGAGATGGTTTCTTCAGCAGTGGGCTTACCCGAGCCTGCTTAAATGCTGAGGGAAATGTTCAAGAGTGAAGAGAGGAGTTGATAATGTGAGTAAGTGAAGGTATGACTGAAGAGGAAATCGCTTGAAGGAGGTGAGTGGGGATCGGATCCAGTGGGCAAGTAGTAGGATGACTGCAGAGGATAAGTTTGGAAACGTCCGTCTCTGAGAGTGGAGAGAAGGAGGAGAACGAGTGAGCATTAGTCGTTGTGAAGTTATCCTCAGTCTGCAGTGTGGAGAATTGGTCACTGATGTTTCTTGTCTTATTTGTGAAGAAAACTGCAAAGTCATCAGCTGTAAGAGTCGATTGAGGAGGAGGTGGAGGCGGATTAAGAAGAGAAGAGAAGGTTTTGAAGAGTGTCCGAGCGTCACAACAGTTGTTAATCTTGTCGTGGTAGTATGATGTTTTAGCAGTGAAGACGTTTGCAGAGAAGGAAGAGAGGAGAGACTGATACACACTGAGGTCGGTAGAGTTTCTTGATTTAAGCCATTTCCTCTCTGCAGCCCTGAGTTTAGAGCGATGTTCACGGAGTACATCGGACAGCCAAGGGGCAGATGGGGTGGTGCGTGCTGGTCTAGACGACAGTGGGCAAAAGTTGTCCACGCAAGAGGTCAGAGTGGAACAAAAAGTGTCCGTAGCACTGTTCGTGTCCAGAGCTGAAAAATGTGAGAGTGAAGGAAGTGAGGATGCAACCACAGAGGATAGGCGAGATGGAGAGAGTGAGCGTAGGTTCCGTCGAAAGGTGACCCGCGTTGGAGCGTGTGCCGCTTCAGGAGTAAGTGCTAGATTAGCAGTAATGAGGAAGTGGTCTGAGGTGTGCAGTGGAGTAACTAAAGTGTTGTCCACTGAGCAACAGCGCGTGTAGATGAGGTCCAGTCATTATGCTTATAATAATGAGAGTTATGTGTACATGCATTCATCTCAAGTGCCAACAGACACATAAATTCCCCTCTTAATGAGCAGAAAGCTTTGGTAATGTCTTCTGTGTCCTAGAGATGTTTGTAATTGCAAATTATTTACTGTTATTGCTGTAATTAAAAGGAGTGAGTGTGTTTGCTAGCACAGATAAGCAAGTAATCTCATCAGTGGCTCCTGTTTTCAATAAAATACTAAAGCATAAAAGTCAATAGATACAAATGGACGAATAAACATGTTATGTAAAAATGTAAATTAATCTGATGTTTCAAAAAGCACCATTCCTCGGAGATCCAAAACTCTGAAGGATCCACTAATGACTTTGGCAGCAAACCCAGAAGCTGTTTTGCAAAGAATCGCCTTTTTTTTTTTTTTTTTTTTTTTTTTTTGCATACTATCCGCCAAACAACAAGAGCCTGTTTTCCGAGAGTCACTCGGAAGATGATTTTCTCCACCGTTTAATCGCACAAAATCTTAGGACTGATATTACGGCAGCATAAAAATGATTAGCTCGCATTCAGGTGGCCACAGCAGCTGGTACAAACACATTAGCAACAAATTTATGTTTGCATGCTCCTCTTGACTTCCTTTTAGTTTGTAATTAGTTTCTAATTAAATAAGTTAATTTCTTTGTTTATTGCTTTCTTGATTTTTTTACAATGTGATTATGTTGTAACTCTTCAAAAATTTACAACGATAACCAGTTTCTACATTATTCCAAGAGTTTTGGTTACTAAAAATATTATATTATGTATTCATATCATCTTATGTATTCATATCATCTATTAATTTTTGTATTTTTTTTAATTATGTATTATACCATTTTAATTAAATGTTTTCATTTTTATATTATTTTTTAAAATAACAACTATTTACTATATCTTCATTCATTAATAGTTGTAATAATAATATTAGTTACATAATAATATTTTAAAATACATTATAATTAAACGTATTTAATTAATATAGTATACTTTTTAAGCTTAATTATTTTTAATTTCTTATTAGTAACAGTGACTGTAGTTGTATTGCTCTATGTTTATCTTTTATTTCTCAGGAGATTCAGTTAAGCATCAAATTGTCTTATCTCTCTCCTTTTTTTGGAGAAACATCTAAGACAAATGCTGACAAACATCTGAGCATAGAATGAGACTTTACTGCAATCTCTTCTGAAATTCCAGAGAATACTTTTTCTCAGTAAAGTCTTAAGCTTCTCAGTATGAAACTTAAGCTAAATTCTCAATTTGATCTCCCTTTAATCTCACTGAGACTTCATTAAATATCAGATTGTCTCATCTTTGTCTACTAAGAATGTTTTTGAAGAAACACCTAAGACCAATATTTGACAAATTAATGTGAATACGAAAATGGCAATCATATAGCCTTGGAAGAATTTCATGAGAAATGTCTGAGACCCCTGACCTTGTGACCAGACTTTGGTTTCATGGCTGATCTGAGCATGGATGAGACTTAAATTGAAAGGCTAAATTATCTTTTTTTATCTCGATTTAATATCACTGATGTCTTTGAGAAATAAAAGAGATATTAATGAGATCCCTTCTGTGATTTTGTTCTTCCTGTGAGCTCTGTAGTGATTTCTATTGCTTCATAATTTCATTGTTACACTCTCAGAAAAAAAAGGTACAAAAGTTGTCACTGGGGTAGTACCTTTTCAAAAGGCACAACTTCATACCTAAAGAGTCCATTTTGGTACCTTAAAGGTACATATTAGTACCTAAAGTGAACATCAGGGGTCGGCAACCTTTTTGGCATGATGTGCCATTTTTTTTATTTTTCTGGTTAACCACTGTGCAACCTCTCTTTAATGTTAAACTGATGCTTCACGCTCTTCCGTGAACAGTAAACCCTGCCTACTTTGATTTGATTGGCCATCTCAATCATTTTGGCATTGACGAGCGCTGTAAGATTTGATCTGAAGCGCCTAGTATGTGGTCGCGTGTGCATCCGTAGTCTAGCACAAGTTAATTCTCAGACTTTAATAGTATTTAAAGCTCCTAACAGGTTGTGTGACTATGAGAAGTTATTACCTCAAAATGTACTTCAGTATGCGATATTGCAATATCCTCATCTACTACCCCAATCCATCACACCGTTTCCACCAATTACAAAAGTTACCTAACCCTCTCTTACAAATTAGTACCTGAAAGGTACAAAAGTGTACCTTTTGAAAAGGTACTGCCCCAGTGACAGTTTTTGTACCTTTTTTTCTGAGAGTGTAGATGTGACAGAGAAGGAGCGCTTCTCAGAGAACTGAACCTAGTGACAGTACACTAAAATCTCCCTGCATGCTCTTTTGCAGCTAGCCACAAGCTGACATGGGGAAGTCGTGGCCTAGTGGTTAGAGAGTTTGACTCCTAACCCTAAGGTTGTGGGTTCGAGTCTCGGGCCGGCAATACCATGACTGAGGTGCCCTTGAGCAAGGCACCGAACCTCCAACTGCTCCCCGGGTGCCGCAGCATAAATGGCTGCCCACTGCTCCGGGGGTGTGTGTTCACTACTGTGTGTGTGCACTTTGGATGGGTTAAATGCAGAGCACGAATTCTGAGTATGGGAGATCTGTTTAATTTATCCTTCTGCTCACCTTAACACCAAGCAGAGGAATTTTTACTCCCTTACATTCTTCCACACATCAATGCCTTTCTTCATCAATCCGTCCATCTTTTCTTTTGAGATTTCATCTGCTCTTGTTCTTTTCCTACTGCTTTTCTCCACTTCTCTACTTTTCTCAAGGCTGCCTATATTCATTACTTCCCCTTCCTCTGTTTTTCTCTAGTTAAAGGAATAGTGTGACCGTGATTGTCAGTGTGTGTTGTGTGACTGAACACAGTGTTTGTGTTTTAATAGGTGTATTTAAGTTGACTTCTTTTTAGCAGAAAGTATGTCTATCTCTTACTTTCAATATCTGTATCTTAATTCACTTTGGAACTTCACTCTTAGTGCTCTAAAATCACTGACACACCAGTTGGTTAAAAATAATTAAAAAAAAATAGCTCAGAAAATATTAACTTGGCAGTATTTTTTTTCAGATTATATTTTGTTATCTAATGCAATGATATTCAAACAGGAATGTATGGTACAAGGTCAATTATAGGTCAATATTTAGTTTTTTTTAGTGGTATCATCCAGTATTAGATATTTGTATACGTGTATGTATATGTATGTTTATACAAATAAAGTGAATCTTTAAAAAATCATTGATTTAATTGTACTGTTAAATGTTTTCTTTAGCATATCTCAAAATGAATATCCATTTCTCACATTATGATGTTTTGATGCTTAAATTCACTTTTTAGGTTTTAGTTTGGAATAGAATAGGAATGTACTATCAGTTATTCACCAGTATTGGATAGTTGTATTTAGTGGTATTGGCCAGAATTGGATATTTAATAGTGCATAATCACTTTCTGTAATAGCACTAATAATTTACACATATGTACACATAAACACTAATAATTTAATAACACTGTGTAAAGGTAACATTATGTTCATCAAATCTTAAATTGAATATCCATCTTTCATACTTTACATTATAATGATGTGATGCTTAAATTCACTTTTAAAAAATTTATAATTTTAGTGAATTTAGACAAAATTCGTGTTTTATTTTTAGGTATTTCTCCTAGGCTTGAATTGTTTTTGACACACCTAAATTCACCTGTAATACCAGCAAAGGTCAAATTATTGATCTTCTGACTCAAACACATACACACACACACATAAGATGGTGGTCAGGTATTACAAACACGTTTTTGAAGCGCAGTCTTCAATGCACCAGGTTCTAGTTTTGAACTTCTGAATACAGCAACAGAAGACAAGTGGAACTCAAAGGTCAGTTTCACAGATGAGTGTGCATGGGTGATTTATTTGAGTGTGAGTTTGATTTGTCCCTCAGTTTGTAGAAATGAACAGGAGATGCATTTAGAGTTGTGTTTTGGGCTGCAGAAAAATGTGCATTTTATGGTAAACTGCTTATATGACTTTGTTATTTGAGCTTTAAAGTCGTCAAAATCGCTCATTTGAGGTGGAACTATAGTGGTCGAGTTGTGATTTTTGTGTGTGTGTCAACACGGAAAGCAAAAAGGAATTCTAAATGTGAAGCATGAATAGACATACTACATACAACAGCATGAATGGACAGATGAAAAGGGAAATAGAGTGTGTGTGGATGGCAGAGCTAGTTGGAGGAGCATTTTGTCCTGAGGCAGTGATGCATTGTGGGAGTCCTGCAGCATGCAGTGAGACTCACGCAAGACTGAGCTTGTGAAAGAGGAACCTGGCAAAGCCACCAATCCTGTTGACGCATTAGGCACATGAATCTTTACAAGTAACTTTTATTTAACCAAAGCTATTTCCTCTTTGTCTTCTGTTTCTTGAAGTCTATTGCCTGTTTCTCTCAAGGGGTCAAGTTTCGGTTGGTTGGCCTGGTCCAGTTAGCCCCTGCTGGTAGATGTCATAACTACACTATCTTAATGCAAAAACAGTGATTCAGAGTATTTTTATTTCACAAACAACACATTAAGTTTTTTAAAAGTGTGAAATGGACTCATATATTTCCCTGCTGCCATCAAGGTTTAGGATAGTCGCTAGTGAAAGTTTGGGAGTGTGAAGTCAGAGGTGTGTTTCCCAAAAGCATTGTTAGCCAGCTTTGGTTGCAAGTTCCATTGTTACTAACAAAGTTCCATAATTCGGTGTTTGTTGAAACCATAGTTCCAATGAACATTCTGAACAGCATCCCAAACTTATGTGGTTGAAACCACAACTCTCGACCTGTGGTTAAAAGGATAGTTTCTTATTAGTATAAAGTGAACATAGATCATGCTCTTAGGCAGAGTAAGCAAGCTAATATATCTACATGTTCTGTATCTTTCATTCCGTTTTTATGTGCAAATATGTTTGGAACACTGGAGATTGACGTAAGAGGGAACCAGCAATTAATCAAACATCAAATAAAAACAAAAATATTCACATTGTCATCAGGTGCCATGTTCTTACCAGCAGCATTTCAGAATAATTACGCTATGGAGAAAACTGAACCGCATAGCCTACGGGGGTACACCAGTTACATGCTGAATAAGGTAATTAAAACAATGAACAGCTTTCTGTTGTTTCATGTAAATGAACTAATAATCTGACATTAACTGCATTCTTGAATTGATTTATTAGCAGAAGTTATTACTCAACCACTTGCACATGGCATCTTTAATGACATTACATTAACAACATTAACCAACTTGGTTCAAACGATGGAGGTGAAGCCATATCATTACTTTTTCGGGAAGAAGTAGCAAATAATTTGTTATTTTCTCCAATGATGCATTATAGGAAGAGTATTTTCACCATGGGATAAAAAATGTACAAAGATAATTGTGATTTTTATCTCACAATTCTGGAGAGGAAGGTTTGTTTTCCTGCCCTTATCTCTAAACACACATACACACATTGAGGGAAATGCTCTGTCCTACTCAAAAAACGTTCTGTAATTGCTCACCCAAAATTATTGATGAATTTCTAAATTTGACCACCTCTTTGTCCCCCAATCATTTACTGTTTTTGGATGTACTCCCGGTCCATGGACCTCCCACTCCGGGTTGTTTCATTATGTGCATGAAATACAGGGCTTTCTTTTGAATTCATTTTATTGTGTCCTTATTTTTACCGTCCCAAGAAAACCCTTGTTCCATGGCACCTCTCCTCCTCCCTCCATCCATAATTGATGAGAAAATATTCCTCTATTTCTCAAACTTGTGCTTTGCAGTAGCAGCAATATGGATAAGTGACTCACTGATTCAATATATATATATATAAATTAAAACAATGCATGGCCCTTTAAACATATATATATATATATATGCACAGTGTGACCCTTTAAACATTTAGGATAGCAAGATGAAGGATTTGTTCATATATAATATAATCTTGATTATATACAGCATTTTATTCCCCCACAAATTGTGAAAATATATTGTTTTCTAGCTGTTCAAAGTATTTTCTGAATTATGAAGTGACAAAAAGAGATACCCAGAATTCCCTCTGTAAAAACATTTGACTCTAATATGTCAAAAAAAAAAAAAAAAAAAAAAGAATTTTGAAACTGACTTCATCCAGTGTCGAGATTTTTGTACTAGAAATTTATGCAAATTAGCACATATTTCATTAAATAATGCCCCATTTGCATATTTAAACATAACATTTTAGAAAACTTGTAATACAAAAAATGTTTGCAATTATCAATGTAATCAATCAACTTGGTAAGTAAGGAGATAACTATTGGTTAATTTTTTTACCCTATTCACCTGCAGTGTGGTGCCAAAGTGTAAACAATGCATTTTCATCAAAAACATTGCACTTTCATAAAGGTCCTTGAGTCTTAATACACATTCTTGAAGATTTTTTTCTATGAATGCTGTGCATTGACCTTTTCTTTCTCTGTATTTATTTATTTATTTATTTATTTATTTATTTATTTATTTTTTCCAATTTATTTAGAGCTTATGCATTAAAGAAACATGGAAATATAAGCTTTTCAGTGTTTAGGGCGGACATCTCAGATGTTTTTGCCTAATATATTTGTTTGTTTTTTCATGCAAGCAATCCAACAGTTTTAGAATTATCCATTTTTCCATTTCCGTCCAAGTCTTTTTGGACTGATTAGGAAGTTTTCAGGACTGAAAAGTACAGTATGTTTATAAAGCACATCAAATGTCTTCAAAAGATCAAGAAAAAAATCTATTTGTGATGTAACCCCTGAAATGACTTCAGTGTTAGACTTTAGCACAAATATCATATACAAAAGTGTAACACCAGGTGGTCCATTTTTTCACACACACCAGCTAACCAGCAGTTGAATGTGTTTTGGGTTGGCTTGTCCTGGTTTAGCAGAAGGCATTCCAAACCTCTAAGGTCCTGTAAGAGATCCACAATCTGTCTGACAAGGATAGAACACCGTCTGTGCACGGACACACCTGAATCAAGCTGTGCTTTCTATTTCTGAGTGGATAAATCGGAGCAGTTCAAAAGATTGTGGTACGGATCAATGAACTTGTCTCTAATGTTAATGCAACGTCAGTGCAACACTCGGTACAGGAGTCCTAAAAGGTAATTGGACACACAAAAAACAGGTAGTCCACCCAAAAATGAGAATGTCATCACCATTTACTCACCCTCATGACAAAAGAAAATATTTTAGAAAAAAGCCCCAGTGTTGGACCCCAATGTTTATCAAAATATCTATTGTGTTCAACAGAAGAAAAAGTCATACAAGTTTGGAACAACATGAGGGTGTGTAAATGATGATGGAATATGTTTTCACTTTCACATTCAATTTTGCATAGTAGATTATTTATTTTATTATCTGAAGCCATTGAATTTTTTCAATGAGATGTTGTGCTTGAGCAACCCTTTAAAATAATGCCATTTATGCATTTTAATAGCCCCTTTGAAATCAGAAAGAGATTTTTGTGGCTTTTAGTCCATGTCTATTCATTTTGAAGCCATTTATATGCTAGAACACTTAAAAGTTGACAAAATTCACTTTTAACTGATATGCAGTTAGAAGTTATTAAGTAGTTTTGCTTCTGGGAAAACGGGCAGAAAATGTTGATGACTCATCCTACAAATTCCCTCCCTAACTTCCTGGATTAATAGGAAACACAACTGTGCCTATCTGCCATTTCATGGATTTTAAGGGGCTTTTCACTCTGTAATAACTCTACATACTAAAAATAAAGGTTGTTTTATTGGCATCCATGGTTCCATGAAGAACCTTTATCATCTTTGGAACCTTTCTATTCACCAAAAGGTTCTTTAGATTGTTAAAATGTACTTCACACTAAGAAAAAGAATTATTTTTTAAGAGTGTAGTTTGATGCTGTTTTAAACCCTGGTTAAAGGTCCATTGTAAGCAACATTTCACTTTTATAATTTCAAAATGGGGATAGCAAGTCACTATGTTTGAGGGAAACCATTGAAATTGTCATTGTATGTTTCTAGACATTAGGAAAGTAGAGAAATCTTCATGGTGAATTGCCTTAGGTTATCAGTTTCAAGTGTGAAAATGCCAAAAGTGTGGCTTAGTACTTTTTGGGCCCATATACAGTATTACAGGGAAGACAGGAGGGGGAATATAAAGAGACATTTTCTGACTTTCTCCTGTATTGATCCAATAAAGCCAATGATAGAGACAGAGTGAGACAGAGGACAAGCACTAAAGAGTTTAAAAATCAAAAGGCTCCTTCCCCCGGGTCTAGTGCGGTTTCGATAATTATACATCATTAACACTGAAGGGTGTTAACCAGTCTTAACCGCAGGACTACAGACACACACACACTGAGTTCTCCATGAGCACCCGTGCCCCGTAGCCCATGTAATTGACTGTAATGACGATCTAACATTCCCAGCTCGTGGGATCTCTCACCTTGAGCAGAAATGGACTCCCAACCGCAATGCGGTTTCTCTGAACAGCATGAGTTTAACGACCCGACGCACAACTGAGGTTTAAAAGTGAGTTTTGTTTAAACACCTGGTGGAAGGGAGCTGTCCAGGCTGCTCACACAGACTCTGAGATGAAATCTAGATTAGATTATCTAAGTCTAAAGTCTAAATCTTTTCTTACAGAGGATTCATAGTTTGGAGATTCGGCTGACTGCATGAAAACACAGTGAAAGAAAAATACATAATATATGTGGTTCATATGACTGTATCCTAAATTCCAAGTCTTCTGAAGCCAAATGATAGTTTTGTGACAGACTAAAGTTTTAATAGTTTTAATTAGCGCCTGAGAATCAGCACCTCCAAGTCCGAGGCCATGGTTCTCAGCAGGGCTTGACTTTAACTTTTTTGCTCACTAGCCAATGTGGGTAGTGGTTTTCCAAAGTTACTAGCCACACAGCATTTTTACTAGCCACATTTTTGTTGTTGTGAAATTACCTGATAAAAGTTGACAATGGCATGCTAAAATTTACTTGAACTAGATTTCAAACCCTTTTAAATGTAAAACCACTGTACACACCCAAATCAAGACTACATAAATGTATAACAATACAGGTCATTATCATTAGCTCTGATAAGGTTGTGTGTGAAGCTCCATTTTTAAATTTTAAAGTTGCAATGGAAAGTATGTCAGTCTTGAAACCTCACGAAAAATGCATGCCATGGTTCAGACAAAGTTGCTTTTATCTTCATTAAAATTTGAGGGGAACATTCCTCTCATCATAAAGAACACATTTCAGTCTGTGTCATTTTTGTGCTCAGGCCCTAATAATGACTACTGATTACAGCATCCCCATCTTCTCAAACTCGGCCGACTTCATGAGGACCAGAGATTTCACCGCCACACTGTCTTGTAGCGAACCAGCTGCCTTCACCTGTTTAGTCGAAATGCTTCCGATATGACCAATGGACACTTCATGGTCCTTTACTGTTTCAACTTTAAAATTGCTTGTCCCAACCACAAAAGATGCCCCCTTTACCTTTTCACCACCGTACGCCCTACAGTCATAGCAATACATGATTTTGTTGACTGGATCATATACCAGCCATTCTCGACCTGACTTCCACTTTTCATCGAAAAGTCTTTTGTTTTTCTTTGTCTCTTCTTCCTTTTTGGTTTCATCGTCAGGTTTTCTCTTGTGTGTTGTCTGCTCACCGGGTTTTGTTACACCTTTTATATGTCGCCACCGAGCGGCAACCTCCCGCTCTCTCTCGTGAAGCCAACAAGGAAGTGACTAAAACTGCAATTCATCGACTGCCCGCTTGAGGCTGGCTGCAAAAGGGAGTCAGTCCCATAGACTCCCCATGTTAAAATGCCCAACTTTACAGCAGAAAAAAACATGTTTACAGCCTGGTGCAAAAAATTATTTTAGTCTACACTTTTTCCTTCCCACAGACTTCCCACTGAGGTGCCTTGATACAGCACTCTGGGAACAGCCTATTCATTCAGAAATTTCTTTCTGTGTCTTACCCTCTCGCTTGAGGGTGTGTCAATGATGGCCTTCTGGACAGCAGTCAGGTCGGCAGTCTTACCCATGATTGCGGTTTTGAGTAATGAACCAGGCTGGGAGTTTTTAAAAGCCTCAGGAATCTTTTGCAGGTGTTTAGAGTTAATTAGTTGATTCAGATGATTAGGTTAATAGCTCGTTTAGAGAACCTTTTTCATGATATGCTAATTTTTTGAGATAGGAATTTTGGGTTTTCATGAGCTGTATGCCAAAATCATCAGTATTAAAACAATAAAAGACCTGAAATATTTCAGTTGGTGTGCAATGAATCTAAAATATATGAAAGTTTAATTTTTATCATTACATTATGGAAAATAATGAACTTTTTCACAATATGCTAATTTTTGAGAAGGACCTTTATATAGCAAATTTTGCCCTTCATGACAACTGTGAGGGGGGTGAATTTTTTTATAACTCATCCGTTTAAATGATATTAAGCCTTAAAGTTCTGCATAATTAAGAGCGTGGCCACTTGAGTAAAAAAGGTGGATTGCACTGTTGAGAATGCCGTTGCGCTAGGTGGGCGTGGCTTCAGCAAACAGCTCCCGCCTTTTTGCCCATTTTCGATTATCCGGGAGAGTCGCGCGGTGGCGCGCTGCCAAGATGGCGACGGCCCGCTCTGCACACTTTGAGCTTCAAAACCGCTCTTCAGCAGTCTATGGGTGACGTCACGGACACTACGTCCGTATTTTTTTACAGTCTATGGTCGCCACATAGCTCCAACGGCATCCAACGGCATAACTCCAGCAGGGCAGCTAGCTATCTCTTCGTTTCTGTCACTAGCCCGCAAGTGCAAGGCAACACTGTGTGCATGTAATACTCATGGGAGTTGTAGTGTCGTAGTGTCACACTGCAATATGGCTTATTTCAGATGCCTTTTAAAAACACTACAATTATTCAACCCGCCAAAGTGGCTAGTTGGAGTCACTGTGTTACCCGCCATGAGCAAAATCCACCTGCATTTGAGGGGGTTGGCGGGTGTTAAAGTCAAGCCCTGGTTCTCAGCCAGAAAAGGGTGGCTTGTCCCCTTCAGGTTGGTGGAGAGCTCCTACCTCAGGTGGAGGAGTTCAAGTATCTTGGGGTCTTGTTCACGAGTGAGGGAAGGATGGAGCGGGAGATTGACAGGCAGATAGGTGCAGCTTCTGCAGTGATGCGGTCGATGTACCTGTCTGTCATGGTAAAGAAGGAGCTGAGCTGCAAGGTGAAGCTCTCGATTTACTGTTCGATGTAAGTTCCTACTCTCACCTATGGTCATGAGCTGTGGGTCATGACCGAAAGGACAAGATCCCGGATACAGGTGGCCGAAATTACCTTTCTCAGTAGGGTGGCTGGGCGCTCTTTTAGAGATAGCTCCCTTAGACTGCTGCCCCTGCGACCCGGCCCTGGATAAGCAGAAGAAGATGGATGGATGGATAGTTTTAATTGTAAATGTTCATGTACATACAAATATGCATCATGTCATGTTTGATGTCACTGATCAGTCATGAAAGTGAGGAATTTTTCCTTTTAACACTTTTATTAAGAGCAGTGGTTCTCAACCTTTTTGTCCCCCATAGTCCAAAACATTATTCAAAGGCCCAATATAAGACCTAATAAAAAGTAAGATATTTCCATCTTTTTGATTACTTTTAGTTTATTTTTAACCTAAAATGTGTTCCATTCTTTGTTATTAACATCATGAAGTGTATTAAACATTACACATTATGCCAGGGTTTTCCCAAACTGGGGTTTTGTGAATGAAAGTTTGTGAGTTGATGAAAAGCTGGAAGACTTTCCAAATATATAAAAGCTGCAGAATTTCAGAAAGGAAAATTTAAGAGAGAAAAAAATAATTAGATTAAATCAAATTATGATTAAGTTACTTCCTTTGTTTGAATAATATGTAATCATATAATATATAAAAAAGTAACTGTAATCTGATTATGAGTATTTTAAAATGTAATATAATCTAATTACAAGAGCAAATTTTTTGGAATCCAAACCGCGTATTCCAGATTATAATCAGTTACAAAGATATATGTATATATTCCACAATTCATTTTGTGATTCCAAATAAATAAGTATATAAATACATATTTCATATGTTTTTAGCATTTCATTAAATATTAATAATTTTTTTATTAATAATAATATTATGGTAATTTGAATAATTTAAATCATCATGCGGCATAATTGGACGTTTGCCTAGTGGCACAGGACACCTGATGGAGAACCAATAATTTAGTGGATACCAGAAGCCCCAAAACAAATGCTTTTTGCTGCTTGTTTAATTTACTAAAATGAGCTACTGCAAAACAATTCTTGAACATTTTGTCATTATATAATTTCATTATGTTAAGTCCATTTAATTTTATAAAATGGAAGTTAACTTAATCCATTTTTGGGGGGAATCATGTTTGTTGCTGAAACAGCATGCCTTGTGTGGGATTGGATTACTGGATTGTTTATTTTTATTATTTTTTTTTTATTTTTTTTTTTGAAGATCAGAAAATGAGCTTTTTTTTTTTTTTTTTTTTACATTACATATAGAAAAAAAATGCCATTTATCATGCTGATGTCTGCTTAGTAGTCACTACGCCACAGCTCTGTGCTCACATTGTGGGAGGGAAAGGGAAGTATTTGGGATTCATTGCACACTACAGGCCATGATAGATTGTGCTGATGAACCTGATTCACTCTGTCGACTTCACTTATTTGTCCTCTTCTTTGCTAGTGAGAGGAGCAAAAGGTGACAAAACCCAACAGCTTTATGAATTGAAACCTCCTGAGGTCTGCTGTTCCTCTGGACGATCATTCTATCATCTTTCTCAGACTGCTTTGACGGCCTTTTCTGATGGCTATCAGAATGTGTCTGATATGAAGAGAAATGAGTTCTGGACAGCCTCTCTTTTTCTGTCATGAGTTTTGTTTCCACTCTCTGAATGCGGACTTCTAAATCAATCAGGTTTTTTGGCTTTCTTCCAACAGTTCTCCTCTGAAGAGCAAATGATTAACTAAACTATTAGAGGTTTTCAATATTTCATTATAACTGTTTGTGGTAGAGTTTGTGTGTGTGTTTTATCTATCTGGGAACCAGTAATTAATTTTTATACACTGTAGAGCACATTTGTTTTTAGTGAATTTCTCTGAAAGCACACACACCACAGTTCATTATCTGAATTGGTGCATCTTTAAAGAGGTAATTCTGAGCTCTTCAGAAATACAAGTTTTGTGGTTTGGCAGTGAAAACTTCTCATCTTTAAAAATTGCTGACATCATGATACATATTTGTATGTGTGTGTGTATCAACACTGATAATAATAAATGTTTCTTGAGCAGCAATTCAGTATATTAAAATGATTTCTGGAGGATCATGTGACTGAAGACTGGAGTAATGATGCTGAAGATTCAACTTTGCATCACAGGAATAAATTACATTTTAAAATACATTAAAATAGAAAAAGTTATTTTAAACAATATTCACAATATTACTGTTTGTACTGTATTTTCTACAGTACAAATGCCCTAATTTGCCCTAATCCCTTCAAAGGGTGTACCCTCCAGAGTGAGAGCTTCGAAGGGATGAATGTATATTGTGTCTATGTATTTGAAACATTTGAACGGACTGATAAAGGTAGCTGTAAAGTATTTTTGTTAAAGTAGAATGTCGTTTGACCATAATAATGTGCCAAATCTAACAGAAAAATACTTTGCATACATTTTTCGGTGAAGTTGAACTCTGTGATGCCAAACAACTTCCCTTTGCAAAGGATCATGGGGGATCAAGTGCCCATCAGTTGTATTTATATTTGTATTTGTATTTGTATTTGTATTCATTTCGAAGGGCACTTTGAAGTGACCAGTTTTGAGCACTTCGGATTGGAACGACCCTTCAATATGGTGGCCATGATTGTTTTCACTCTGAAGTGCCCTTCGGAGGGCGATATATCCCATTTGGAATGCACCAAAAGTGTGTGTATATGAGTGCAGCTTAAATATGCTGCATCCCAATGTGCCTTCTTATACTATGTCCTCAAAGTATGTACTTTTTTGGTGAAGAGAAAGTACGCACTTTTGAGTGTGTAGTAGAAGAGTAGGCAAGCTTTGGGACATACTATAACGTCATACAGTTGCGTCTTTAACGGATGCTCTTTCGCATAGTTACACACATACTGTCACTGTAAATTGACCTGTCAATCATCTTGTCACAGTTAACATCCTTCACATTTCATTTAACTTCCTACCATATCGGAGAGAAAAGAAGTAGCACGTTGATTTGCATGCCGCGGGTCTTCATGAAGAGAACTCCGCTCATATTTCCTGCATAATGATGCATTTAAAAGTGAACAAATGGATGTTTATAAAAGTTCACATTGCTGTTGCAGATGAAATATAACACAGATAACATTAAATAAATATGTTTTTACCATGTTAAATTTTGATTATTAGTAACTCAAACCCCTTTATGTAGTGAAGTGAAGTGAGAGTGACCCATACTGGAATTTGTGCTTTGCATTTAACCCATCCAAGTGCACACACACACAGAGCAGTGGGCAGCCAATGCTGAGGCATTTGGGGGTTTGGTGCCTTGCTCAAGGGTCTCACCTCAGTCATGGTATTGAAGGTGGCGAGAGAGCATCCCCCTACCAACAATTCCTGCCGGACCTGAGACTTGAACACGCAACCTTCGGGTTACAAGTCCAATGCTCTATCCATTAGGCCACAACTGCTCCATCCACCATGTTTGTAGTTTTTTAATGCTTTTTATTCGTGTTTGTAGTTCTCAACCAAATCATTCATCAAAGTGCAATGGATTGTGGGTAATATTAGCCATTAGAGTGTGCACGGATTCTGGGAAATGGAGTTCGGGGTGAGAAGGTGCTAGAGACCTCTGGTGGTGAGTAGGAGGAATAGCAGGTACCAGATTTATGACAAGCATAAGAGACTTCTCTCAAAAACATTTAAAAAATATTTTACCGACCCCAAAAATTTGAACAATAGTGTGTTAATATATAATATGAATATTTAAATAAATATTTTAAAGCAAAGATTATTTTCTTTTCACAAAATATATATATTTTTTTCATGTAAATGGTTTTAATTTAAAAAAAAAGGGTTGAAATATGAGAAAAACCTATTAAATGCAGGCAAGGATTATTTGTATAATTTTTATTTATTTATTAACTCCTTTAGTTTTATCATGTGTTTCTTATGCTCTAAACACTGAAAGACATTTCGCTGAGACCCAGAAGGTTAAACTAATTGTATTGCTACAAATATATTGTGTTTCCATCTCTTCATTCAGAGTGTTAATAGACTCACACTGCTGTTGTCTCTAACGGATTGCTGTGCCCTTTGTATTTGCTTACATGCGGCTGTGTTTTAGTAAGTTGATGGATCACTGAGCTTGCCGTAATGTAAAACTCTCCTTCTGGGCTCAGCAGAAGATGTGTCATTCCTAATTTCTCATTCATGGTCTTCGTCTTGTGCGTGCAAGGCTTTAGACTGAGAGAACAGTATTGTTAGATGGAACATGTTCGTTTTTCTTCAACACGAGAGCCTGGAAAGTAGCATTGCATCTTTCTCTTCACTTGTGACCTACAATGTTTGACTCATTCCCAAATCTTCTTAATTGTCATGCTTTTTTTATTTAAGCAATATCACACAAAGAAAAAATACTTTTGTACTGATTTGCTTGCAGCCATAACAGTCATGTGATTAGTTTTATTAATAAAGCACAACTGAGAGTGTGATATTGATTTTTATATTGTTTCCGTGAACAATACATTAATATTGAGTTACATCTAGGAATCAGAATGTTATAGAGACCTGTTTGACTTGATTCAGTAAGAAACACCCCTGAACACCTCAGCAACCACATAGCAGTAGCCTAGCAACCACCCTGAACGCCTTAAGAAACACCCAGGTTAACTTAGCAACCTCCAATGGCCTAGAAACCACCCAGGACACCTTAGCAACCCAATAGTAAAGGCTTAGCAACCCCATAGAAAACACTCTAGCAACCTCAAAATGTGTAGTACCCACCCAGAACACCTTAACAACCCCCTTGCAGCGGCCTAGCAACCACATACAGTAGGAATGGCTTTACCAATCCCCTTAGCAACCCCATAACAATGGCCTAGAAACCCCCAAAAATATCTTAGCAACCCAGTAGCAATGGCTTAGCAACCACCCTGAACGCCCTAGAAATCACATAAAAATGGCCTAGCAACCACCGAAAACATCTTAAAGGTAGGATAGGCAATTTTTGACAGGCTAGCAATAGCAAGCTAGCTTTGAATGCATAAGATCTCACCCTCCCTGCAAATCACTCTCCAAAGCCACACCTCCTCCAAAACACATGAACCCGCACAGGCAGAAGAGGCTAACCAGTGACACGATGAGAGACAGGGTTGGTGGAGGATTGAATGCAACGCTGTCATATTATCTCATGTCTCATTCACCGGTGAGAAAACTTTACAGTACAAAGCGCGTAATATTCCAATAATAACACCTTTCATTCTCGCTCGGTCTGCAATGGCGTAGTGGAACATGCTGATGACATATCATTTCTGTGCGAACAGGGTGTGCTGAGGTATGCAAATACATACATTAACAGTCAGGTAGGACAGCCTATCGTGGCTCTCAGAGGGATAGGATTGGTCGAACATTTTATGGTCCTATGTCCAGAGGTAGACAGTAACAAAGTACATTTACTTGAGTACTGTACTTAAGTACACTTTTTAAGAATCTTTACTTTACTTGAGTATTATATTTTTATGGAAACATATGACTTTAACCTCACTACATTTGAAATACAAATATCATACTTTTCACTTCACTACTTTTCTTTCCAGGTCCTCGAAGTAGGAAGTCATGTCTATGTAGCAGACAGCCAGTACCAGTAATCACTCTTGTAGGTTATGTGAAGTCATTTCCCACCATTTTTATGAACACTGACCAGTTGTAAATGTGATATTTATTTTCAACAATTTAATAAGAATAAATTAATATTGTGGTATACATTAGACAAATATTGTAAATCATGTAAATGAAAATATTACCTATTACCTATAAAGCATCTTAGCAAACATCTAACAACTACCCAGAGCACCTTAGCAATCACCAAGATCCCCCTAGCAACTCCCAATGGCCCAGAACACCTCAGAAACCCCCTAGCAATGATTTAGCAACCACCCAGAACACCTAAGTAACTCTTTGCCACTGGCCTAGCAACCACCTAGCAATAGCACCTTAGCATCATGCAATCTAGCAAACCCTAGCAATCACTCATTTATTTTCTTTTAAAATGTCAAAAATCTAGTTAGGTTGTGAAGGTTCTTGCAGATTGATGTAGTGTGTCCTCCAGTCTGCTGAGACCATGACACAGCGTCTGTCGCCTCAGATGCTGCTGCACCTCTCTGCAAAACATTTTTTGAGGTGTTTCTGGCACAGATGTTGAAATAAAGCAACACAGGTGCGTTTAGAGCAGATGCTGCAGTCACTGTTATGCTGCATTTCATGTACGGGCTCTCTTGAATTTAAACAACATTAGATACTATAAAAGTTAATGGTTGATCAGTAAGTCTACAACTAACCATTAATTTGAGTTGTCACTCAAGAGTCTTCCCAGAATTCTAAAATTATTTAAATTTAATTGGTTAAATATTATTTGATGAAACAGCTGTACTTATAAGTTTCGATAATGTTGCATACAATTGTAGTGTTTTAAATGAGTGATTTGTGTTACAGTCCCATTTGTCTGCCACTGTAATTGTGTTTTGTGTTTTAGCCGTCTAATCTCATACTGTTCCAAAAACCTTGACTCTCCCAAAGTAGATGCATAAAAAATTCATAAGGCATCGTGATATATGTACTCCAGCTTACTTTAAAAAAACAGCAGCCGATCAATTTTAAAAGAAAGCCAGAGAGAAACGCCTCTGAGAGAAAGAGAGAGAAGAGTCTGGCACTGCTGTTGACCTTTGTGCTTTTTCACAGCAGAAGTCGTACTTGTTTGTAAAGGTCTTCAGACTTGACCTTGCTTAACTTGTTTATGAAATGTGTGTTTTTACCTCCAGCGACATTTTCACTGCTATTTGTTGTTGAAGTTTGTGCTTCCTTCTCTCCCGTGTGTTCATCATTGATGAAAGCGGAGTAGAATTTTTCTTTTGTGAATTTTCTTTTGTTTCTTTTCCTCTCTTGATCTCTGAGACAGTATGAATAAAAAGCGTGTGCGGCTGTGTTTCTGTCACTGAATACTGTATTCCCATTACAAAGCTGCCAGAGGCATCCGGTTATGAACCATTCACTCCACGTCATGTTTTTTTCCTGCACTGCGTGTGAAAGAGAATACAGAACATTCCAGTAGTTTGTTGTATTTTAGCTTCTGTTTTCTTCAGTGAGCCTGATTACAGCATAATCACATGATCACCTCATCTACTGGTCTGTAAAATACTTTTATACATTAAATTGATCAAAAATGACAGTAAAAACATCTATTTGAAATAAATGCTGTTCTATTGAACTTTTTAAATGTAAAAAAAAAAAAAAATCCAACATAATTTCAAAAAAACTTTTAGGCATTTCAACTGTTTTAAACGTTAATTATAATAAAAATAAAAATAAAATAAAAATTTGAGCAGCAAATTGGCATATTAGAATGATTTCTGAAGGATCATGTGACACTGAAGACTGGAGTAATGATGCTGAAAATTCAGCTTTGCTTCACAGGAATAAATTACACTTTAAAATATATTCTAATAGAAAACAATTATTTTAGATTGTAATAGAATTTCACAGTATTACTGTTTTTAGTATTTTTGATCAAATTAATGCAGCCTTGGTGAGCATAAGAGACTTTTTTCAAAAACATGAAAAATATCTTACAAGCCCCTCTTTTGAATGTAGTGTAAGCCATTTTACAATTTTTTTATGTTACATAAAATATTTAGTATTATATACTATACTATACTATTTTTTTTTTTTTTTTTTTTTTTTTTTTTTTTTATATGTCTTGGTACATTATGCAGTTCTTTCTGTGACCAATCAGATGGTCTTGTTTTTGATAGTCAGATCAAGTCTGGTTTTTGCCAGTCCTGGTTGGTCTTTCTGAAATGTTTGTAGTCAAAACCAAGTTACATGTCATGGTTGTTGATACCACAGCAAATCCAATATACTATTAAATGCCTCATTTATTTAATTAATAAGTTATATAAATATAACCTAATTAAATTCAAATTATGGCATGTAGCCTTCGATTATTTTTCAATTAAATAAACATAGCTCCAAGTGTTTGCAAATAATTATTGAAGTAAACAGTAATAAAGAAATAAATGAAGCGCAGTCAGTGGTTTTCTCATTTTCTTGTCAGTATTGTTGACTGAATGATATTAATGGCATTATATACTGCAGCACGCTCCGTAAAAATACCAGATCAAATCCAGTATTTTAAAACAAAGCTTGTCCTTTGTGTTTATGTAATTATTAAGACAAAAAAAGTGCATTTGACCTTACAGTATACAAATACTGTAGAAAGACTAGTATTGTTACACTTTTTGCAGCTGCTTGGAATCAGTGCATGTATTTTTGACACCTTCAGTCTTAGCTATTCAGTAGGCCGGTTTGTGCTCAGATGAGCAGGTCTTATCTGATCTGATCTGGTTTGGTCTGGTCTGCTCTGTTGGCGTCTTAGTGTGCAGCTCATCAGAGACTGTCAGAGTGAGATCAGGGCTCTGCAAAGCAGCAGCTTAGCTGTTTGAAAAGCATCTCACTCCTCTACACGCTCTGCTCCTCTCCAGCGCCGGACTCTCTTTCTCACTTTCTCACGCACTCAGTGCCTTTGAAGTCTCTCCAACCCCCCCTCCTTGTGTTCAAGACATGCACTTCTCCTCCCTTTGTTGTGTCTTCAGTGAGGCTTATGGGTGTGTTTCAATCTGCTGCCCAGTTCAGTAGTCAACGCATGCCCAGGGAGTAACCATTTCCCATTTCATAGTCTCACCCAGTGTAAAAATTGTTTTTGTGCACTGAAACAATCATTTTCTAGAGATTACCACAGTGCACTGTAAAAAAAAATAATAATAAAATACATAAAAAATACATTTAATAAGATAATATTTTTAGTTTTAGATAAAAATAACAACACAGGCAGGCATATAAATAATGAATTCCTTAGTATAACTAAATTGTTATTACACCTGAAGATGGCGTTTGTTTGTTTGTTTATTTATTTATTTTTAACCAACACAACTCAATTTTTCAGTATCATGACAGTAACTGTGTAACTCAGCTGTTTTGGGTGTAGCTTTCCTCCTAACAAGCGAATTTTTCCAACCATTAGCATTGTAGGAGGATTTGTTTATTTCACATGTATTCATTTGTTTTCATCCAAAGCATCTTGCAGTGCTTTCAAATACATTTTTATTATAGTTGTACTGTATGTTACCCAATAATTGCTAGTGTTGCTAGCACCAGTTGAGCCTTAATTGAGATCAGTGATGTTTTTGTGCCAGATATATTTACTCTAATTGTAAATCATATCTCTTGTAGATAATATTTAATAATTATTATTAAAACGAAAGTATTAGGATTTTGAAATTTAATGTTCAAAGAGATATTTAATAAGAAAACTGAATGGTTGAAAATGAACATTTACTCACCTTCAAGTTGTTTCAAAACAGAATTTATTTTGGAGAACATTTAGGTCTAAACAACATTGGACCCATTTGAGTGTTCTGTAGAAAAAAGAAATCATACAGGTTTGGAATGACAAATTTGGATACTGACAAATGGAGTTGATCTGCTTGAGTGTACGAGTGGCTGGTAGATTGAGAGCTGCAGTTTCAAAGTAACTGCCCCAACACATGCTCTTATGATACGTGACACTTCACTAAATACTCTGCAGTAGTTGCCCTGCAAACGTACTATATGTTTGTAAGTGCTAGTGAGTTAAAAGCAACCGTTTGGAGGTTTTGACTGAGACTAGAGGTCAAATGTATTTGAGATCAGGGCATTAAGGGCAGCTCTCCACAAGGCAGCCGTAGCAGCGGTTGTCATTGCCGATTCCTCTCTCTCCGGCTCTCTTTCATCTCCATCTCCGGCAGTCTCGATATTCCCTGGTCCTGCTGCCAGCGGGGCTCATGAGGGCTGACAGTTACGCATAGTGATGCTGCAGGATTAGAGATGATTCTCCAGGGCCCCGGGGTTTCGCTGAGCCGCGAAAAAAGAGATAAAATTAGCCCTGAGGAAGGGGAATTGGAGACTTTGAGGTGGGAGGAAAGGGGAAGCCTTACAAGAAGAACAGTGCCTTCTGGGAAACAAACAGCGTGAGACATGAAAGACACAAAGAAGAAAAAGTCTTCTAGAGGGCGTGTAGCACCATCCCTCGGAGCTAGCAAATGCAGTATCACATAGTTTTTATATGATTTGTATTTCTGTTTGAATGGAAATTGAAGTGTCCTGATGTTTTATTTTTTCCTGGGTAAAAATAAATTTAATGAATGAACTTTATTTAATGAATTTTGTTACACGGCTGGGACCATTAGGAAAATGCCGTTAAAATCTTATATTTAATATAGTTATTAGTAGTAGTATTAGTAGTAGTAGTTGTAGTACTGGCCATGAAACTGTATTTTTGCTTTTTTTTATTATTTAGAATTTTTTTAATAAATTTTACATTTTATTATTTTTTTAATTATCTTTATTACCTTATGATAATTGGAATAATTAACAGTTTTTTCCTTGTATATTTGTGACAGTGATATTTTTGTCTTTGTATACTATATTTTTATTAATATTTTGAATATTATTATTTTGTATTTGTTTTCAGTTTTCACTTTATTTTTCAATTTGTAGCAAATTTATTTATTTGATTCCAATTTTAGTTCAGTTTTAAGTTTTTATTAATTTCTAATTAGTCATTTTAGTGCTTTCAACTTCAATTTAGTTCATTGCCAAAGCAACATTTCTAATTTTTTGAAAAGTTCATATATGTATAAATATGTATGTATGCAGGGTGCGATTTGTGAAAAAAAAACAGAGGGGGGGTGCTTTTGAAAGTTTTTATGAAATGTTTTTAATACGACGGAAACTGTAGTGCGATCTCAGTTTAATAAAAGGATTGTAGGCCTACGTTAGGCCTATTAATTGTAATGATTTAATGTCCAGCTGTGAACTGAAGATGAGTCCAGGCAAACGATTAGGAAATGGAGTCTGGGGTGAATGGCAAAGGTACAGGATGGAGTGCCCTTATATATTTTCCACAGACCCCTTTGTGGGTTGGTATTGAAATATATTCTTTGCATTTGCATGTTAGAGTTACTATCTAGTCATTGTCTTCAAATGTAAAATTAAAACTTTTAGACCCATACAGGGCAAAAATGATTCTCTAAGGTTTTTTTTTTTTTTCAGAAGAGTGACTTCATTTGTTAAGAAGAGGGTGAAGAGGTGTGGAGGAGGAGGGAAACAGAGAGAATGGGATCATTAAAGAGAGATGCTTATCAAGAGACTGATGGGAGAGTGAAGAGAGATATCAAAGAGGGCCGATGATATCGAGAGGGGTGTGAAAATTGGAAAATAAAATCAGATATAAGAGAGGAAGTGGTTATTCGAGAGAAGAGAGTTTAACAAAACAAACAGCGTGGTTTGAGTAGGTGTAAAGGCACACTTTAATCCAGGCCTGGAGCAGGACACTATTTCATTTTTTAATACAGATGTGGCGAAGCCCTGTAAGAACAAAAAGGGGGGAACTGGGATATTTTTCAAGTAGCCTAAGTAACCTCAAGTAAGCATTAAAAACGGTGACAGATCAGCTGAGGTCCATGTTCACAGGTACAGCATTATGTCTGTCAGCAAAACCTTTGTGTGATCCCCCACATTAAATTATGGTCACAAGAATATAATATTATTTGCCTATACTGTATATAATTTATTATTTACGTGTGTGTATTAAAATGTACATGTATTATATACGTTTTTAATTTAATATTACTTTTATAACCTGCATATCACTGCTGGTTATAAAGTGTAGTAGACTGAAGGGAATTAAGCTGCATTTTTTAAATTCAGAATGACAGTTGAGAGTTTGAGAGTTGCCATGACAACTGTAGCGCATCTTCAGACAACACAGTGGACTTATTGAGTAAAACCCAACTCTTCTGTCTCGTTTGCTAACAAAGGTTGGTAAAAATTATCACATTTCGGAGGGAAATCGTTCTTAATTTAGGCTACTTAATTTGATATAAGCGTCTGACTATTTATATATTTATTTCAACTTATTTCTGAATACTGTTCTTTAAACTGCCTAATGGCAGTTCTCACAGACAGTCTCTGTCAGGCTTATAAGAGTGAGGAAAGCGTTTTTTGTAGGAGAAAAGAATGGGTTTAACATTCTGCTCAGATTGCAGAAAGTAATTTAATCTGCTGGGTTTTATGCACATGGAGCCGATTCAGTCCGTTCTTGCAACAGAGTATGAAAAACATTCAAGCTTTGCGGTGTGTGACGTTTCGGATAACGGTACTCAGTAAAATAACACCTTGTCTTGTCTACACTGGACACGAGCGGCGCGGTGCGGCGCGACAAAATACTATAGAACTCATTATAGTCAGTGACGCTGGCTACACTGGATGCGGCGCAACGCGACAAATCCCCGACAGAAGACTGCTGCTGCGTTCTATTTATGACGCGCTGACACAAATTTTAAATGATTTTCAACGGTCGCTTTGTCCATCCAGGCCGCCTTTTGCCTCTTAAGCCTTAAGGATGTTTGGAGGTTCTTTTAGGCTTTATTGAGATTTACCTACGGATGAATATAGATTGATAGACAGAACGTACAGATAGATAGACGGATGGACAGAGATTAGATAGATAGATAGATAGATAGATAGATAGATAGATAGATAGATAGATAGATAGATAGATAGATAGATAGATAGATAGATAGATAGATAGACAGATATATAGATAGATAGATAGATCCTGTGGAAAAGGAACTAATTCTGAATGTTGTTCCGCCCTATAGAGATTGTTAGTGAGCCATCAGTCTGCTTGTGTCTTTCTGTTCTTCCTTAAGTATTCTCAGAACAGTACGTCTTATTATTAGATTCTTATTTCAGTAGACACGCTGTCTGGTATCAGTGAAGGAGAGTTAAGGGGAAGTGGAGCCTATTGACTAAATATCTTGGAGGATAACTGAAAGGTTGTGGTTCAGACCCTGAGAAAGTGATCAATAAAGTGTCAGCATTGTAGGGAACAAGTTATTTTATATCCTGGTTGCGTCAGAGAGACTGTCCTGGTAATATGTGGAGGGTAAGTAGCTTTGTATAAAAGTGTCATCTAAATGACACATGTAATCTTCCTATTCATCTGGATCTCAGGTTCTGGAATGGTCCAAGCGGAGCTAGAGTAGATTCATACACACCACAAAAAGCCCACCAGTGTTATGTAATCAAACCCTCTCAGAGCACAAAGTGGAGGCGCTATGCACACATAGACTTTTGGGATCAGTTTTTGAAAGAAGTTTCTTACGTTCAACAAGGCTGCATTTGTTTTGCCCCAAAATACAGAAAAAAACAGTATTGTGAAATATTATTAAACAATTTAAAATAACTGTTTTTATTTATGTTTTTAAATGTAATTTATTTCTGTGATGCAAAGCTGAATTTTCAGCATCATTACTCCAGTCTTCAGTGTCACATGATCCTTCAGAAATCATTCTGATATGCTGATTTGCTGCTCAAGAAACATTTCTTATTATCACAATGCTGAAAACAGTTGTGCTGCTCGTTTGGCTTTGCCAGCTCAGCTGGCGTCCACATTAAACCTTCACATTCATTGAGCAGATCTTGCAGTACCGAACGTCATTGAGGAAAGTCAGCAGCTGCGCTGCAATGCAGTCAGCAGAGCTGAAGCTCGTTTTTGCCCAGCTGACCTCCACCTGATCCAGATCAATGAAATGAGGAGCCAGCTGAAAGAAAAAAAATACAATCTGTACCTTCTCTGTGCACCTGCACATTACCCATACTGCAGGGTATGGGGAAAAGGACAATGATGAGTTTTGAACTGTGGGCAGATCAGTTGAGGTAAACCAGTAGAAGGAAGCAGAGAAGAATGAATTTTATTAAGAAGAATGATTACACCACTCTGACCGTGACTTGTGTGGAAATTATCATCTGTCTTAAAGGGATAGTTCTGTCATCATTTACTCAGCCTCATGTCTCTCCAAACCACTTATAGCTTTTTTCTGTAGACCACAAAAGAGGGTTATTATTGTTATTTTAAAACTATAAGTAAACCCCATATAGTAAACCCCATATATAAAAAAAACATTTTGTTAGTTGAAATAAAACTAAATTTAAATATTTAAATTAAATTAAATAAATAAATTTATATGTGTGTGTGTGTGTGTGTGTGTGTGTGTGTGTGTGTGTAAACTTAAGGTTAATTTATTAGTTGCAATGACATTGTTTAATTTAAGAAATAAAATAACTAAGACTAAATAAATAAAACATAATAAATAGTATATAATCTTTTTTATGACAAAACCCAAACAAAATTACTTCAACTACAATTAAAGTGAAGAAAATATTGAATGTAATTCATAAAATGTTCAATAAAACTGGAATAGTATATCAGTGATAATAAAACAGCACTAGCAGGAGGTTCACAATGTTCTTTTCCATACAGTACAATGAAAGTTAAAGGTGACCAAGGGTACTCAATCTTGACAAAAACACCTAAAAAGAATCTTAACAGTACCAAATATGACTTGAATGATTCAATCAAATCTTATTTGTGTGATTTAAATTTTTACACATTTACAGTTGGTTATGAGATTACAGAATGATCATTTTTGGATGAATTGTCCATTTTAAGAGCCTTGAAAAACTGCAGTACAGTCTATTAGCTTACTGTCAAAGTCTAAACCTGTGAGTCATTTGCTGAGGATGCATTCAGTGAATGTGAGCTGATTAAAAACATATTTCCAGCACATTTCCAGCTAAAGTTATCTTTGATCCTGATCTCTGACTCTGGGCTCTCTGAGTGTGTCTGAATGTCTGGATGACCGTTTAAAATCATACGCCTGATAGTCGTAATATCTCTGGCAGTCGGATGCTAATTTCACTCGTGAAGTCACTGAAGGATTGTAGACACTGGAGCCTCTGTTTTGCAGGATGTGATGGCAGATAAAGAAGCCTTCAAGATGTTTTCCTCTCTGATCTAGAGTTGGACCTGAGTAAAAGAATCCCATACACATGCACGTCAGGTGTTTTGCGTTTCCTCACCCCTCGACACTATAGTTCATTATTTATGACTTCTTGAAGGCCTTTTTTCAGTTCCTTCTCTTATGATCTTGTGCTGGTCAGCTGCATAGTTTCACATTGCATTGCTTTTTTACAATACAGTATATCGATGCTGATTTTTCCTTCTCTTTCTCTGTCTGTGTCTCTTTTTGCAGTTGTAGAAATGGCGATGAACAGCATCCTCAACCCTGATGACATTAAGAAAGCCCTGGATGTATTTAAAGGTGATCGTGACATGCCATCCTGAGTACTCTTACTCTAAAATATGGTTTGAAAAACTGAAAAACAAATATGCAGAAAGAATAATCACAATCTTTATAACTGATGTAAATATAAGTGTCAATTTTTGTAAAACTGACTCTTTTTTTAGAGGCTGTTCACACAGAGAGCATTTTTCATTTAGCTGCACTGTTTTTTTACCCTTTTGACTGTGTCCTAGATGGATGTCTTTGACCATTGCAATTATATTCAACGTCTTTTGCAGCGTCTTAAACTATATATATATATATATATATATATATATATATATATATATATATATATATATATATATATATATATATATATATATATATATATATATATAAACAATGCAACGGAAAAAGTAATTAAAAAAGAAATGTAAAAAAAGAAAAGAAAAAGAAAATTTACAAATTATGAAAATGTATTTAAATAACCTGCTGAAAAGTACACCACTTTAGCTGGATTTGTTTTATCTTTATTATCTGGCTTTTACAGTTGTTGGAAGCCAAAAATGTAGTTTAATATCCTGGTTCTTTTTATTATAATGAAAGTTGTGGGGACTGGGGCTATTAAACTCAAAAATGACAAAGAAGCACCATAAAAGTAGTTCAGATGACTCATGCACTTCAAGCTATTTTACTGAAATCTTCCACTCATACCCGGCTAATGCAACATATTTGTTGCAGGCTTGACAGTCCCAAGCTCTATTTACTTTCATTATATCAAGAAAAAAAATTCCTTTTGTGTTCAACAAAAGAAAGGCATACAGGTTTGGAATGACATGAGGGTGAGGAAATGACAGAATTCCCTTTTTCATGTAAACGCTTCCTAGTTTCCGGACAAAACGTCATTCATTTTCTCTTTTTGTGACCTTCTTGTAGCTGTCGACTCATTCGACCACAAGAGGTTTTTTGAGATGGTTGGACTGAAGGTGAAGTCAGCTGATGATGTGAAGAAGGCTTTCCACATCCTGGATGCAGACAATAGCGGCTTTATAGAGGAAGAGGAACTTAAGTAAGATTACACCATTTCTACACTACAAGCAAACAAGCTTGTTACCAGTTAGATTTGTAACTGAAACTCTCAAAGTTAAGGGTGAGCACACAATACATTTGAAAGGTGTTAGACTCGTTTTGTTTCCTCTGTACAGGTGTGTTTTGAAGCATTTTGCTACAGACGGGAGAGACCTGACTGATAAGGAGACCAAAGCATTCCTGCAGGCTGCGGACAAAGATGGAGATGGAAAGATTGGAGCAGAAGGTAAAATGAAAATAATATACCATAACACCAGGAGCGTCATGCATCTATTTTACATCTACTTTGATAAGTGATAAGATATGAAAACACTTTCTTTTTAAAATAAAAAAAGTACTAGTATAAATCTTTTAGAATGACTCATTAAAAAGAACTTTTTAATTCAAGTCATTTGAATCAGACACCATGACTCTTATTCTCTGATATCTCACAAAACTGTATATGGATGCACACAAAGTTTTCAAAACTGATTACATTTTAAATTACTGTTGCATTTATTTATTTATTTATTTATTCCACTTTACAACATTTTAGTTGCAGTCTGGAGCCCTTATGAATATTATGCTTCTACTAACCCATATTATGCACTTTTTTCATTAAAAAATATGCTAACAATCTCTTTCTCTTCCTGTTTCAGAGTTTGCTGCTCTGGTTCGTGAATAAGTGACTCAAATTCTTGGCCTGTTCATACCTCATGACCCTTTGACCTCGACCTAAGCGTAACGCTCCTGAAGCACAGACACACACACACACACACTTACACACACCCTCACACGCTTGCACGCCCCATCCTGAACACCTCCCTACACACAGACACACAAACTGACCTTCATGCTATTTATTTTTCTTTTTATACAAAAGTGAGTGTTTCTGCTAGTGTATGGATCAAGAGACCTCATGCGGGCAATATGTAGATATATTAGAAAAGAAAACAATGCATTCTCCATCGTCCACTATTCTTCGTCTGTCTTTATCTTCCTTGAAACCCTCCCATTGATCTTTCGTTCCTCTCCTCCACTCCAAACTCTCTCCATTTCTCCGGTAACAATCCGTGAAACACACCAAAAGAAGAAATAGGTCAAGTTGTGAAAGAAAACAAAATAAAGAGACAATGCCTCAAGAGTTCCAGTGTGTAATCAATCTGTTTGTGTTCTCTCTTTTAAATATATATATATAATTAGGTGGAAGTACAGTATGTCCTGACAGGGATGCAAAATTTTGAATTACATAACTTTTTCTTTTAATTCATGGGTACATATTTAAATGGAATTGGCCACACCCCACAGGAAGTTGAATTTGTAGGATTAAGAGGAATTTAGTCAATTGTAATTCAGTGAAATCAATCTATCTCTCTATCAATCTATAATGAGAGTTATATGACTTTCTTTAAATTTCAGTTCATTTTGATTTGACTCCTATTCTGAAAGTAAAATGGGGTGTGAAAATGTTAGTGGCATTGTTACTAGTTAGTTACTCCCTAACAACAGATCACTCAAACACTTAATAAATGACCCCTTCAGAGACACTAAATCAACTTTACATTTTATTTGTTAAACAGATCAAGATGTAAAGAATTAGTTCAAGATATTTACAGGAGAGACTTTATCTTTTCCTGTAATCACTGGTTTACAGACGCCAATTACTGCTGTGATATAGGCACATATTTCCGTTTTGATTATTCAGCGTCAATTAAACAAGAAAAAACAAGAAAAATAAAAAAACCTTCCTGATGAAATACAAAACATCCCTACAAATGGTTTTGTACTAATGGGCTTGACACCTCAGGAGAAGGTCACACCAATTACTGTCAAGGTTAAAATGAACATTCACTTAATAAGCACTTAAACAGACAGAACAGCCGATTTAAGGGCAGCTTATAATTGGACACGTCAGATGAATTAACTGAGCCGAGAGACAAAGTTCAAGCACAGAGTGGGAGAGAGACCGATAGTCGCTTATCACAGATGCTAGGGGTCCCAGAGGTCAGACCACACAGAACTAGTAGTTAAACCAGCCCCAATGGCAGCAAATATGACAGTATACATTTATAAAATGCATTTAGAGGACCATGGACCTTTAAGAAGTGTTTTGCTTTCATAATGCAAATTATATACAATTATTTAAAAAATGTAAAGATAAAAAAAAGACACACTTATCTCAGCACTTAAAAGCACTTGAGCTGACCTGCATTTTCTTTTCCTGGTTGGACAACACTCCAGCATACAAAACCTGATGCTCTTTATAGTGGACCGGAAGACACAGGACAAGAAAGCCAGGAAGTGTTGTCATGTTTTAAAATACACAGAATATACCAAATATTTCGACATGTAAGCCACATTTAAAAATGTCATTCCATTATATGACAAAATATCAAACCAAAGTGGAAATTTGACACATTTCAAGACATTTTACAAAATAAGTTTGTTAGGTTTCATAAGATGTCAGTTCATCTTCATAGTTAATGTGATGAACTACACCTGTGTTTAATATAACACATGAGTGAACTTGAGAGGAACACATCTAAAAACACAGTGTTTGTTTGAGTATGCCACATCATGAAATTCATACATTTTAAGTGTGACTTATGTGCCCAGATATTTATGAGGCCATTATATATAAAAGAGTGTTATAAATTGTTTAGTGCCGCAGACCCTCCAACGGCCTGAAGGTAAAGGTAAATTATCTTAACTACCTTCTTTAATGGACTTTTAAAGACTAGTGTTGATCATTCTTGAGTTGCATTGTCTTGTGATGCTTCATACTGATTACACTGGAAAATTAATGTTTTTGAAAATGGCTGAACAATGTAATGTGCAGCACTGATTAGCTGAAAAAATATTATTCATATGCGTGGAGCTGATCTGTCGTTGGTTTTGGTGGGTTTCAGCTTCACAGTGGCAAATGGATTTGTGCCTCTGTAAAAAGAGAATAGAAAATGATCATGTTAAACACAGATATCTGCCATATAGATATTATTTTAGTGCCTGAGAAAACAAAAAAGCAACACAATTAGGGGGTTAATGGATATGAAACATGTTTTTACCAACCTTGGAAAAAGTTGTGGTCGAGAATCATAGTTATCTTGAATCTGTAAAAAAAAAAACAATTTTTTTTTTCAGAACCGTTTCAAACTGTTTCAAAACCAATGTGATGTTTTCTCCTGGAGACTAATACTGAATCTACAGAACTATACTGACGCTAACTGCTTAATTGCTCCCACACACTTAAAAATAAAGCTTCTTTACTGGCATTGTTGCTTCCATGATTGACCTTTAACATCCATGGAATCTTTCCACTGCACATAAGGTTTTTTAAAGTGTAAAAGGGTTCTTTAGAGCGTTAAAATCATCATAAATTCTTAGAAAGAACCCAAAATTGTTCTTCTCCAAGCATACTGTATATATACTATATGTACAGCCACGGCACACCACAACAAATGCAAAAGCAAGCAATAGGCTCATATATAATTGTAGCCCTATTGTGGTATATCAGAGGATCACATCAAAGCATGCACATGCACACACACACACAAACCGTCAGCAGAAAGAGCTGCCCCCTTGCAGCCACCAAAATGAAGAAAGAGGTGTGGTGGAGAACAGCCCTTCACCACAGTGCCCCTGCTGGCCACAGTAAGAACTGACACTTCAAATTCAACGTCAGCCTGTTCTCATCTCATCTACACATTTACATTAGCTTACAGTCAGGAATCTCTCCAGGGATTTAAAATATTCTGAGCATCAGCAAATGCAAATCTTCCAAAACTAAAAAAAAAAAAAAAATGTGTGTGTGAGTGAAATAGCAGTGAACGTTCGGACTAGGACAGTGGTTTTCAACCTTTTGTATTCCAAGGCCCCCCTCCTCTCCGAACCAATACTGCAAGGCCCCCAAACCATATTCACAAAAACCTTTGTATTATAGTGTTATTACCTTTCAATTCCATGCAATTATTTTAAAACTACTTTGCAAAAATGTCACTGCAGAGATTTGTTTACATCTTAAAACTACTTAAAAGTACATAAGGCTCAATTATACAGCAAGTTTAACAAATAAGCACAAGCCAACCTGCCACAGGGAGATTCCACAGGACTGCATATAAACTACTATACGGCTCCATTCAGAATCACTAAACACCAAAATACAACTGAAAAATTAAAACACTCTGAATGTGTGGAAACTCAGCGATCTGAACAGTGAACAGTTCCTCTGTCAGAAGCAGTGTTCATGTTTGTGTTTGGAGCGTGTGATGCCCATATGTACATAAACACCACTGATCCTCACAAATTTCTCCAAAACACGCTTCTTCAGAGAGGATACGTTATAAAACACTCTCTATACATTTATACATGGTTTGTCTGCGCATCAGTAATAAACACAGATACACGCGAGCCTAGTGTATGACTTCTGTATATCACTGTAATCGTCTTTACCTTGATTACAATCGTTATCCCTCAAACCTTGACTAGCGCAACACTGGCTTGCTTTATCCAGCCGAGAGCTGTAGTTTGTGTATCATATGCTCATGCAGTGGTCAGGTGTTTTGTGCCGCTGTTTAGTCTGTATTTTACACAGAGCGATGAGAAATGGCTTGAGCTGCTCCGAAATATCAATATCACAGAATGTGTGCAAGAGAGGTGGTGCTAATTTTAAAAAAATAATAATATTTAACAAATCATAAAAATAGTGAATTTAAAAATACTTTAATAGTTTAATTAGTTATTTTGCATCACAAGATCAGGGCTATAGCTGCTTGCAGTTGCACTGCTGCTGGCAGCACGATTGTCAAACATTTGTAGCGTCGGTCTCTACACTTTTTTTTTTTTTTTACTCTCTCATTTTTTTTTCTTGTGTTAAGCACAAAGAAAGATATTTTGAAAAATGATTTGAACAGGTCTTACTCTGTTTTCAGAAGGGGTGGGAGTGACCGGCCGGGAATTGCTGGATCTGGTTGATGGAGCTGGCGGTGGTGGCGGAGGTACAGGCGGAGCTGTTTGTTGGCTTCTGCTCATGGGTTGGTCGAGGAGGTTACTCATACTGCTGCTGCATCTGAAAGAGCTGCTACTGAACAGACAAAGAGGTCAAAGGTCATGAGACTGATGCGCAGGTTTTGGGAAATGTGCAGTATCGGCTTACCTTGAATCAGGTGGTCCAGGTGGTTCATCCATGGGGCCTACGTAAGCAGCTGGGAACCAGCCTTGCCTGAACAATGTAGATTGAATGAACAGGAAACAAAATCAGGTGGTCCATCTGAGTGTTGTATGTGTATTTTAATGCCAGAGGTGGAAAGTAACGAATTACATTTACTCGCGTTACTGTAATTGAGTAGCTTTTTTGTGTACTTCTACTTGTTAAAGTAATTTTTAAAATCTGTAATTTTACTTTTACGTAAGTATATTTTGTTTGAAGTATTGTACTTCGCTACATTTTTAAACACATTAATTACTGAGTAAAAAAAAAAAAATTCGCTTCCTGGAAATACGGCAGTAAATAATGGGCGGGAGGGCAAACTGGCGCTAAAATCACAAGAATGATGCAGACGGACAAAACAGGCGTTAGTGGTGCAGACACCGCTGAAAACGAAACCCCGTCATATTCTGAAGTTTAACTCGAAGGAAATGAAGTGAACCCCTGGCCATATTTATGCTCTGTTGTGCAGTGTAAGCTGTGCTTACCTAGGAAGACCAAACTAGCAGCTTATAAAATCTCGACAAGACATCAACCCTTCGAAAGCATGTAGAGGTAAGCTAAATAATTGCATCGTTGCATTGGTGGTTAAAATGAAGCTTTGACATTTTAGCAAGAGGTTTTTGCACAAATTAGCCAAAAAGACAGTGGTGCGGAGTGTGCAATATAAATTGTCTGCGATAAAATCATAATTGTTGTTTTAATGATGTGCGCGCGCATTTATAGGGCGTTCTTTCACTGTGTGATTCAGTCTTGTAAAGTGCATTTAGAATGATGACAAAATTGAAGATATAGGGGCAGAAAATTTACATATTTATATCATTTCATATAGTAAATCAAAATCACACAAAGAATGCCGTCTTTTCCTCCAAAAATATCATGATTACATATGCACACATTATATATATATATATATATATATATATATATATATATATACATACACTGTATATATATATATATATTAACAACAGGTCAGTAAACAAGTTAATTAAGAGACTTGCGTTTTAGACACCATATTGCCTGTCTTTGCTCTATTTCTACAACAAAAAATAATTCTAAACACAGCCACCAAAGCACAGTTTTGCATCTCTGAGCAACATGACAGTGTTTCATTCCTGAATGAATCAACCGTTTAAATGATTTGGTTCAATTACAATGACTCACTTATTAACAGTGACTTGCTGACACATACTGGCCATTTTAATTTCACATTTAAAGTATCTTTATATTTATTTTTTTAATAATTAATTTCTTATAATTTCAAATGAGTATTCAACATTTTATGTCTTGTATATCAAAATATTATTCATGCATTTGTAACTGCAGGTTAAATGCATTCATGTCCTGCACTAAACAGTGTGTAAATACATCTAAATGCCACGTCTGATGAAGCTTCTGCATTTCCTCTGAATTGAAAAGATGAGTTTGTTGATACTGATTTGCCTGGTAACAGCCCAAATGTCTTATTATTCTAAATAACTGATTTCTTTAATTAAAAACAACTATAGTTTGAGATTAATAGACCTATCCCAGGGGTGTCAAACTCAGGTCCTGGAGGGCTAGCCCTGCAGACTTTAGTTCTAACCCTGCTCCAGCACACATACCATGTAGGTTTCAAATAAGCCTAAATGATTAGATTAGCTAGATCAGGTGTGTTTAATTAAGGTTATATCTAAACTGTGCAGGACTGTGGCCCTCCAGGAACTGAGTTCGACACCCTTGGCCTGTCCCATTTTTGACTCCCTCCCACTGTTAAAATGTAACTAAGTAATTTTTACTCTGAGTAAATTTTAAATGAGCTACTTTTTACTTTTACTTGAGTAGATTTTTAGACTGGTACTTTTACTTGTACTTAAGTAAAATTTCATTAATGTAATGGTACTTTTACTTGAGTAGAATATTTTTGTACTCTTTCCACCTCTGTTTAATGCATTACTGAAGAGATCTCTCCATTTCATGAATGGACACTGGAGTTTGAATTTAGGACTTAATGATTAAAAGCCTTGTCTAAGGATACTTCTACACTAATACAGATACATTTGAAAATGCATATTTTCCTCAATGTTTTTGCCTTCCATCTACACTGCGACAGCATTTTTGTGCTGTGAAAACTGAGCTTTTAGATGATGCTTTCCTGTGTGGATAAAATTAAAAAATGCCATTTTCATGTTGCAGTTGTAGGCTGTAAAAACAGAATCATTTTAAAATGATAAAATGCATGTTTAGTCATGTGATGCATACATGTTACTAAAGATCAATGTTACTTTTTTCAATCTTCCTATTATATATGATAAGATTACAGAGTATTTACTCACAATTGCTGTCCTGTGGCAAAATATGAGGGCAACTTTGATCACTTGGTGAGATATGCACAGAGGAATTTATTTATTTTTTGACATTTCAGTGTTGACGAGAAACTTTTGGAAAAGCTTGAAAAATGCTAATGTATTGTGGACAGAACATTTTGATAACGCTGTATTCATATGTATCCGGATAAAAGTAGACATAGTGTGGATTAAGGTGTGAATCTTCTCTCACCGTCCAGAGCTGTCAGAGCGGCCAAACAGCCAGCCGTTCCTCGGCTCTTTAACGAGTAGTGTGATGGTTTCTTCTCGGGAGAACGGCAGGAGGGTGGAGTTTGCAGAGGGAGGGTGGGGCACCAGTGCTCGCATCACTCTGCCTTCGGCCAATCCTGAGACGGAGTTGGAACGACTGGGCTGGGGGGAGGGGCCTGAGATGAAAGGGTGGAAGTTTGTCAAATTAAACAAAAAAATAGTATATAATGTTCATGGATGTTTTTTTCTAATCTCAAAATAAGGTCTCCACACCTCTAGAGGGAACCGTGCCCAGTGGTTGCTCTGCCCAGCGGTTAACATCAAGCTGAGAGAACGACACGGAAACATAAGTTTCATACACATCTATGAACAGCATCATCATGTAGAAAAGAGAACAGCAAACCAGGGCCTCTGGGCCAAAGTTGGCCCTTGATGACCTTTGATTTGGCCCGACATACCATATCAAAAAAAGAAGGAAAAAAATTGTAAACCATGCCATTGATGCATATCTTCATTTAGGCATAATGCAACATTTACTTTTCAATTCTTATTAAAAAGTTTGGGTACCTCTGATTTAGGGCCACTAAAGTGTTATTAAATATACAGGTGCATCTCAGTAAATTAGAATGTTGTGGAAAAGTTCATATATATCAGTAATTCATCTCAAATTGTGAAACTTGTGTATTAAATAAATTCAATGCACACACACTGAAGTAGTTTAAGTCTTTTGTTCTTTTAACTGTGATGATTTTGGCATCTCAACAAATTAGAATACTTCATAAGACCAATTGTTGGCCTTCTGGAAAGTATGTTCATTTACTGTACATGTACTCAATACTTGGTAGGGGCTCCTTTTGCTTTAATTACTGCCTCAATTCGGCGTGGCATGGAGGTGATCAGTTTGTGTCACTGCTGGTGGTATGGAAGCCCAGGTTTCTTTGACAGTGGCCTTCAGCTCATCTGCATTGTTTTGGTCTCTTGTTTCTCATTTTCCTCTTGACAATAGACAATATCAGGTTCAGGTCTGGTGAGTTTGCTGGCCAGTCAAGCACACCAACACCATGGTCTTTTAACCAACTTTTGGTGCTTTTGGCAGTGTGGGCAGGTGCCAAATCCTGCTGGAAAATGAAATCAGCATCTTCAAAAAGCTGGTCAGCAGAAGGAAGCATGAAGCGCTCCAAATTTCTTAGTAAACGGGTGCAGTGACTTCAAAAAACACAATGGACCAACACCAGCAGATGACATTGCACCCCAAATCATCACAGACTGTGGAAACATAACACTGGACTTCAAGCTACTTGGGCTTTCCAAATGAAATACAAAACTTGCTCTCATCTGAAAAGAGGACTTTGGACCACTGGGCAACAGGTGAGATGCCTCAGACACGTCTGTGTGTGGTGGCTCTTGATGCCTTGACCCCAGCCTCAGTCCATTCCTTGTGAAGTTCACTCAAATTCTTGAATCGATTTTGCATGACAATCCTCATAAGGCTGCTGTTCTCTCAGTTGGTTGTGCATCTTTTTCATCCTCACTTTTTCCTTCCGCTCAACTTTCTGTTAACATGCTTGGATACAGCACTCTGTGAACAGCTTCTTTGTCAATGAATGTTTGTGGCTTACCCTCCTTGTGAAGGGTGTCAATGATTGTCTTCTGGACAACTGTCAGATCAGCAGTCTTCCTCATGATTGTGTAGACTAGTGAACCAAACTGTGAGACCATTTTGAAGGCTCAGGAAACCATTGCAGGTGTTTTGAGTTGATTAGTTGATTGGCATTAGTGATGGGATTTATGGCTCTTTGAGGGGATCCGGATCTTCGCGATCCTTTCCTTTCAAAGATCCGTTCAAAAGAACGGCTCTTTTGGCTCTTTTTAAATATTTAGTCAGTTTTAAGAAGCCAGCTTGGGGGCATCTCAGTTTATCCTGGAAATAATCACTGGGAGGAATGATGCGGTGAGATTTGTAGTCATATAATTAAAACTCAGATATCACACACCAATAACATTTTGATAGAAAACAAAAAATATTTAAAGTAGATAAATTTAGACAGAGCCACGCAGGGTTTTTTTTCCACTGGAGTACTCACGTGAAGGATGCGTGCACAACTGGGTGCGCCCCTCCCACTATAACTGTTCTGTCTCGCGGAGGAGCTCATTTGTGTGCATCTGTGTGAAACACGCATAGGAAAAAAGAACGACAGAAAGAACGGCTCCCCTCCAGCCGATACTCGGCTCCCATCGTTCATGTTTATGAGCCGTTCAAAAGAATCGGTTCGTTCGCGAACGTCACAACTCTAATTGGCATATCACCATATTCTAATTTGTTGAGATAGTGAATTAGTGGGTTTTTGTTAAATGTGAGCCAAAATCATCACAATTAAAAGAACCAAAGACTTAAACTACTGCATTCTGTGTGCACTGAATTCATTTAATACATGAGTTTCACAATTTGAGTTGAATTACTGAAATAAATGAACTTTTCCACGACATTCCAATTTATTGAGATGCACCTGTATTATCATATGATTCTTTTTTTAATTATGATTATTGTGTCATTAAATCTCACAATGTTGTCCTCCAGTCGTGAAGGAGTGCGTGGATGGGATTCTCTTGTGTGATTCACCAGATCTTTCCACCCCTCTGCTCTGTTATTCAGGCCACCCCCTGTCTGTGGGAGGAATAAAACAGTCATTTAAACACACATTAATCAAACTGAGCACTTCCATACAATTTTTAATAGGCAGAAAAAAATCTTATTCTAGAAAATTATTTTATGTAGCATAAAGCTGCCCATGTCTTTCAAAGATTTTTTTCCCCTTTCCAAAAATGTAAATAATTAGTCAGAAAATTTAAATTACACTTTCAGCTTATACGATAACACTTTCAGTACATTTTGACACAAATTCTCCCTATTAATATCTACTAGGGCTGGGTATCTCAATATTAATCTATTCTCATTTTTATGTTACAATATCGATTCTTAAATCCCAAGAATCAATAAGTGTAGCCTGTTTTCAGTTAATGGACGGAATATTGAAGGGCATTTCCCATCCAATATATCACAATAGGCATTGTGCTTTGGTACTTTTAATACTAAACAAAGTTTTAGATTTCAAATTCTCTCTATTATATTGCAGTATTCAAACAATAAATGCCATAATGGCGCGGTTTAATGTGGAGTGACAGATCGCTAAATCGCCTCAGCTCAACAGAAAGTAAACTTCCGAAGGTAAGTTAAAAGAAAGAGTACAACTTTACAATCCATTTCCTGTCTCTTGTAATCGCTCAATCAGTGACGCAAAGACCTCAAAATAATGTCTTGTAAATGATGTCACGTAATGTCACATTTAGGGTTAACGTTACCTCAGAAAAAAAATATTCGGTGACCATAAACATATTAGTCAGATAGAAAAATAAACTGTAGAGAGTGCATTTTGCTAAATATATGCACCAAATAATAACATATTCATTATAAATGTTACTTTTTTTCAATGTTTAATTTATGTTTGAATAAATATATCAAGTTTTAATGACAGCCACCATTGTGTGTATATTTATTTAAAAAAAACGACCTGAAGTAGAAATATTATTAAGTAGCTGTAACTTTATTATTTTATAAACTTTATTAAGTGTAATTTTAACAAAGTCAATTTTAACCTTCAACATTATAGTAATGTAGTAGGCTACCAACAGACTTTTTTTTCCTTGAGAAAATTTGTTATGTACTGTACCTTATTCAAAAGAATCGATATTGAATTGAATCGAATCGAATTGGTAATCGAATCGCAAGCTTGTGAATGAGAATCGAATCTAATCGTGAAAACCCAGCCCTAATATCTACATATCACTTTGGTTACACCCCAAAGCTCTCTGACACTCATTAAGCAGCTAGTTAATTACGGAAATTAATTAAAAGTAATGATATTAACCTTGTTCATTAGATATGCAATAGACTGGGTGAATCCGCTGTGTTTCTCTGCCAGGAATCGATATCTTCTTTCTTCCTCCTTTAACGCCTCTTTCTGACACTCTCTGAGAAAGTGCACATATTCACTGCCATCCTACACACAAACAGCATTATTACCATAAACATCATTATCATTATTTTTTCATATTTTGTACCATCATGAATGATAACAATGCCCTACAGCATCAGTTTGGCTTCAGCTCTCTTAAAAATAGTTGTTTTGTTGGAGACACTTCTGTAAGTGGTAAGTGTTAAGCCCTTAAGCACACACAACCATTCAAAAGTTTTTTTAAATGTCATAAAACTGTTGTTTTTACTGTACTTTAGATCAAATGAATGTAGCCTCTGTGAGCGTAGGAGAATTCTTTCAAAAATATTAAAACATCTAACAGTCCCCAAACTTTTGTTCACAGAGTAATGACTGATTTCAGATTTTCCTGTCTCTAAACATCAAACAGAATTGTGGTGGTTCATTTTAAATTACAATCTGCCTTCTGAATCTTAACATGACATATGAGACCGTCTACAGTCTTCCATGTCAAACATGCGGACAGAAATATCCACATCTAGTGTGCCATGAGGCAAGGGTCATACACTGCTCTCACCTGTGGAACCCCTCGCCTCATCTGTCTCTCCAGTGCCGTTGCCTGGCTTCTCACTTCCATCTCATAGCTCCTCCTGCTGCTCTGGAGGAGAAAGTGACCCGACAACATCAACATCTTCCGTTATAGTTTCAATATTTAGATTCATTTCAATCAGGTAATGTTCCTTGTTATGAGTTTGCTGAAGGATAAAGAATCTTTTATTAGGTAATCTGCTCTAAAATCTAATTGTATATTAAGAACAAAGGGTGTTTATGCATGTTCTTACAATATTACTTTTTTAGTTTGCATTAGCAGTATAAAGGCCTACCAAACAACTCACCAATATGTATTCTTTATCAAGTCTGACATTGTTGTCCATCTCTCGAAGGACCTCGGAGTGGAACCAGCGGAACTGAATCAATCACACAGACTCATTAAACATGTGATCAGCCGTACAGACAATCAAACGTGCATTATGTCAACAACGTTATAGGAGCAGAAGATATCGAAAGATGGGTCAATAGAGGAGGATCGGTAACGCACCACTCCCTCCAGCTCATTGGTGAGTCTCCTCTGACTGTCTGAGATCTGGATCAACACATCACCTGCAACACAAAAACACACATATAGCCTTATAACAGCCATTGTATCTTCTGGTTGAGTGTCCATGTGTTAAAGTGCAAATTTTAGCCTTGAAATGTTGCACTGCCAAGCTGATGTTGTGTCATCATTTATGATTTAACATCACAGAGGAGGTGAAGTTATCTGATATTGACTACAAACTCACCCTCACACACACTCTCTCATACCATCATACTGTGGTCATAAAATATGATTCATAGCAACAAAAGCACCATTGAAATTTAATGAAAATTTTCTATTAAACCACAACAGGGTGATAGATGTCAGCTATAAACACACACACACACACACACACACACACACACTCATGTGTGTATGAGAGTTCCGAGGAGGAACATGGTAAATTTACAAGAGCAAAGTACAATATGAGTGTGTGAAGGACACTGGCTCCCACCCAATATATCACCCCCAATAAACGCACAAAACTCTCTTTCTTTCCCGCTCTGTCCCTGCGATGGAAAGTACATATTTATCAGAAAAGAGAAAATGAACTGTGTATCGTAAATCTCTGAGTTTGACAGAAACATGCCCTGCTGTAATTTAAAAGTGTGAAAGGAAATGAAATGATAAGAGGAAATGAAAGCTTACCCAGCAAACGCGATGACATACTCTGCATGGCCTGTTCACCCATCTTAGACAGAGCACTGAAATAAGCCTCACTGGTGACGGCAAGAGCTACAGACACACATACAGTTGATTCATTTACCACTGCAAGTATGATTTCACGTCTTGTTTTCACAGTAATAATAACAACAACACATCTTTAAAACATGATTAATTTACTTGAGATAAAATATTAAACATTTAAATTAAATTAAATTAAATTAAATTAAATTAAATTAAATTAAATTAAATTAGAGTTCGCTACATTTACACATATGGCCGACACATTTATCAAAGGTGACTTTGATTTCATTAATACATTTTATGTTGTCATTATAATTATATAAATAGTTTAATTAAATTAATAATTTTCATTGGGACAGACACCAAAAAGACAACTACTTTCATTTCCATCATTATCCACTAAGTATATACCCCGCATTTACAGTTTAACAAAATGTAAAATATTAACATTATGATATGTAAAGATTTTCAAATGTACATATAATAAAATAAAAAGTAATACTATTAAATAAATGCTAAGTATACTAATATATTGATTAACTTATATTGTAATAACCGTAATAATATCTGAATATCCTTAAAACAAGATTCATTTACCTGAGATAAATGTATTATATATATATATATATATATATATATATATATATATAATATATATATATATATATATATATATATATATATATATATTATTTTCAGTTAAATTTGCCACTTTTTTTGATGGTGTACATGACATACAAACACCAGTGACAGATGGTTTAATGACAACAAACCTGATATAACAAACCTGCATGATATATTTGAAAATTCAAATTTATTTTTTAGAAAATGTAAAATTTTCAACTGTAAATGAGATTTGAGAGCGACAGTGAAGAAGGTTTCTCCTTTTGTGTTCCGCAGAAGAAAGAAAGTGTTACAGGGCTTGAATGACATGAGGAGGTAAATGATGACAAAATTTTGTTGTTGAGCCAACTCTTTAAGATTTGTTAGACAGACAATATATCATTTATATATGTGCATTTTGACTTTGTTTAATCTGCAGATTTGTTGTCTTGTTTTAATCACATTATTTTATTTCCTGTTTTGGTCATTTTGTCTCTCTCTCTCTTTCTTTTTTTTTTCTTTGAGCTTAAGTGTTTAGTTAGTCAATATATATATATATATATATATATATATATATATATATATATTATATATATATATATATATAAAGTCAAATATTCATTGTCCAATCAGCAAACCACTATTAAAAAAAAAAAGAGATAATTTTATTGGTTCTTTAATCTGTTGAAAGATGACTTTCGAACACATGGCAAGTTGTTTGATAGTCATCTTTCAAAAGATTAAAGTCTTTCACAGGAACAGGACATCCCTGAGTGAAACTCAAGAATCATAAAACAGACAGTCACTAAACAATGTTGTTGAATCAGCCAAAGATGCTGCAACAATGCTGACTTATCATCAATGCCAACCGGCAGGCCAAAGTTCAACCCTGTGCATTCCTTCTTTCTCCTTTCATCTTTTACATTTCACCATCTACTGCATTCATTCTTTCTCGTGTTGACTTGCCTTGGAAAGCCTGAACGTAGCTGTTTCCCAGTGCCACCAGTCTCTGCAGGCTGGGGTTGAACTGCTCCATTATGCTCTGTCAGATTGACAAACAGTGTAAGAATGAGAGTCCGACTCCGATAACAGATCAAATGTCAACACATGTTGTCACTACATATTACTGCACAACAATCTGTCTCCTTGGTTGCAGATTGCTGTTTGTCACAACAAAATGTTCTATCTAAAATCACTTCTGAAATATAGCCATTTCCATATATATATATATATATATATATATATATATATATATATATATATATATATATATATATATATATATATATATATATGATCTACCTATATAAAAAAACATAAAATGTACAATAACTTTAAATTATATTTATTTATTATTTTATAGACAGCATTTATATAAAATATACAATAATTTATAATATTTTAAATTATATTATAAGTATTTATAGATTTATTCTTTTTCAATTATTATTAATAATTTCAATTGATTTATTATTTATAATTATATTATTATTAATTTATTATCATTATTAATTATATTTTTAAAAACATATAGGCACATACTTCTGCACAATATAAATATTTATACCAATATAAATCCATGTGCTTGTATTTTATTTTGTTCTACTCAGTTCATATACATGTGATTGTGTATAATTTACACTCAGGATTGAGAGGGTTCATGCTTACCGTATAAATGGCCAGAGTGGTGCGGTGCAGCTGATCACTGTTTTGTCCTGACATCCTGATCTGAAACAAATAAACAACATCCACTGACTAAACAACAAACAACCAGACTGACAGATGACAAATGTCTCCCCCACGTCTCCTGTGTCCTCTCCTTTCTCGTCCTGCTTGTGAGTGTGTGTGTGTGTGTGTGAGAGAGAGAGAGAGAGAGAGAGAGAGAGAGCTATTGTCACCCGTGTGGCCTGTGATTTACTGAACAGTGCAGAGTAATAAAAATGTGACTGAGGTTATACCTGCCATAAACACTGCCCACCTGTGATAGGAGACAGGATAGATAAGCAACCAATAAGCATCATCACACAACATATTTTAATTTTACTGAAATATTAACATTATAATATATAATGATTTTGAAGTATAAAATATAATAAAATAATAAACCATGATATTAATATTTATAGGATATATATATATATCTATATATATATATATATATATATATATATATATATAGATAGATAGATAGATAGATAGTATATAAGTATAATTATTCATATAATAATAATATTGTTGTTGTTGATAAAGATTATGATAAATAATTTACTAAAATAAATAAATTATACATATAATACTAATATTTATGTAGTACAGAGATATTAAATATTAAAAATGATATATGATTTATACATATTAAGTACAGTAGTATTTATGTAGGATAGATAGAAAAAAACTGTTCTTCTTCCTCTTACGTCTATTATCCGAGATTCAGTGCATTGTTGATGCATGGGCCGCTGGTCTCAAGGCGCGCGCGCACGCACACGCTTGTGTTTGTGGTTAGTTCACTCCTCCACGGCGCAGTCTCCCTCCATTGCTTCCGCGGAAGAACACGTCTCTGCTGTCCCAATAAAGATGGAGCTGTCTGCGGCAGGGGACCGAGTGTTTGCTGCTGAGGCCATCCTGAAGCGCCGCGTCCGTAAGGTCAGTCCGTTTATTATTAAAACTCGTTTTATTTCCTTTCACTGCGGCCTACAAACGCACTAAACTTCAGCCCTGCGGACCGAGCGCAGTGCGCTGAACTACAGCAGAGCACCATGCTTTCCTATCCAATCATAAAATGAGTGTGCATTCATTTTTAGGGCACTAATATGACAGAGTTCCTCATTTTTGAGCTCCGTGTGTTGTGTAAGTTCGTTGAGGTTCGAGTAGCGCCAGCTGCAGCTGTTAGCTAGTTAACGTTAGCTTTTTAATGTCTGCCTGGAGTGCAAATTTTTGACAAAGGCTGGTTAGTCTGACACCCCGCGACACGACGCTACCCAGCTAGAACACTAAGACGGTTGCTTAAACAATAAAGCCGTTTACTGTGCGTTAAAATAAACCAAACCGTGCACATTTCGCGCGTTTGCAGGATGACCGTTTCGTCAATATATAACGGAATGTTTACTTTCTATATCGGTGGCGTCTCGTCGCGTAGCAACCACTCGTTTTTACGTTCAACTCGCTGTTTGTTTTTGTTTTCAGGACGACCGGCGATTTTTTTGAGGGTTTGTACGTAACAAAATGTTGATTGTCAAATCAAAACCGGCATCCCCTGACACTTAAACACATGAAAGAACTTTTTGTGTATTGTGTTACACTACGCATGCGCACGCATTTGATTTGGGTTCATTACTGAATTGATATATTTAAATATGATAGGATTATTCAGTAGGAGTAGTTTACCCTAATTTGGGCGTTTTGTCAACATTTTACTCTCTCATCCTCTTTCCACGACTTACTTTCTTCTGTGGAACACAGGTTTTGAAGAATATTTTTTTTTTTCTGTACAATGGATGTGAATGGGAACTGGAGCTGTCAAGTGCCAAAAAAGGACAAAAATAATTGGTCCACTTTTTGTAGTGGTCCATATGACTATATCGCAAGTCCTCTGAAGTCTTAAATCAGCTTTGTCAAATTGACTGCGTCAGGACCCTAAATAAGACAAGCAGTTTGGAGTATGATTGTATATGGACTACTTCTATGATATATTTATACTGCTTTTTTAAACTCTGAAGAGTCATCTGTAGAGAACAAGCTGAGTAAAGATTCTTAAAGAATATCTATTCACGTGTTTCATAAAAAAATAATAATAATAACAGCATAAGGTTTAATTAAAGCAGCATAGAGAGTAAATAATGACACAGTGATCCTTTCGGATGAACTCTTCCATCAATGAAAGATATCTTCCAGAAATGTTGGGAACTGAATCCCATCTGTCTTTTCCATAGGGACGGATGGAGTACCTGGTGAAATGGAAAGGATGGGCAATAAAGTAAGTGAACAGAAATCTGATTTATATGTTAAGTTTTGTATATCTAATAAGTCATGGATGTTGAATGATCTGTATATTTTGCAGGTACAGCACATGGGAACCTGAGGAGAACATCCTAGATGAACGACTCGTTGCAGCATTTGAACAAAAGTGAGTTTTGTGTTTTATTGTTGTAAAATCAATATTTTTTTCTCATTAACATATTTAAAGGAGATGGACTTCTAAAAATAGCAACTCAGTGTTGTTTAACATTAAATGTTCGGAAAGGTGCCTGTACTGTATGTATTTTAAAACCAAAAAGAAAGAGGAAGTCCGACCAGATATATTAGTCAGTGGTAAAAAATTACAAATTGTGCTGGATTTTAAATATCTTGGAGTTATTTTAGGCTCTCATTTAACATTTGAAAAACATGTTCAAAAAAACAGTTTGTGCACTGACACTTCAACTTAGAAATTTTAAATTTATACAGAGTCAACTTTCAATAGAAGCTGCAAATGTTTTTATGCATTCTTTGATCTTCTCTCAGTTTACCTATTGTATTACTTCATGGTCACAAGCAGAAAAATCTACTATTAGACCTTGATATACCTTATATAAAGTATTTGACAAGAAACCATACATACTTAAGTCAGAGTCTGAAGTAAAACTTTTTAGTCATGCTTTTGCTCAGAGGAAGTTTGTTGTATATAAAGCTGAAACTGTGCAAACAATGACATAATCCAAACCCTTTTGAACAACTATTTTTACTCAGAGAGCGGGAGCAGGAGATGTATGGACCTAAAAAGAGAGGCCCGAAACCTAAAACGTTGCTTCTAAAGGTACGTCAGCAATACCAACTGACTGGAAATAAATGTATTTTGTGGTCTGCAAAGTCATCTAGATATGCTTTGGAAAAATGCTTTTAAAATATAAAAAATAATCCCAAAAATGAAAATTCTGTCATCATTCCCATTATTCCCATTCTGTCCTTCCCAACCCATAAGACTTTTTGTTCATCTTCTAAATCGATATTGTTTTTTTGACAGCTGATGCCAATATCTATAGAGCAGGGTGGCTGATATGAAGCCTATATATTGGGTATCAAACTCCGTTCCTGGAGGGCCACAGCCCTGCAGAGTTTAGTTCCAACCCTGCTCAAACACACATATCATGTAGTTTTCAAATAACTTTGAAGGACTTGATAAGTTGGATCAAGTGTGTTTATTTAGGGTTTAATCTAAACTCTGCAGGCCTTTTGCTCTCCAGTCCCTGCTCTAAATATGTGTGTGTGTGTGTGTGTGTGTGTGTGTGTGTGTGTGTGTGTGTGTGTGTGTGTGTGTGTGTGTGTGTGTGTGTGTGTGTGTGTGTGTGTGTGTGTGTGTGTGTCAAAATAATTAGAAAATGAATTAAGAAATATGTAAAATAAACATATTTATATTTAGATTACAACTTCTTGTCACTGCAATCCTACAGTATTTTTCACAAATAAAGAAATATAAAAAATATATATAATATATAAATAAAAGGAAGTAAACACTGTAACCAACAGGACACTCAGCCATCTGGGAAGTTTGTGTTCATTGGGAATCATATTTTTTCAAATAAAGCCAAGGTAACACTGAATTTAACATACAGCACACAATGAAAATGACATGAATGTGACACATGACACTTCTAACTTCACCTTGTCACGGCAGGCAAAAGCAAGGTTCTTTCCATTGCTGTCACACATTGAGTCCCTTGAGTCATTTATTTCTCCCGCTTCCCACGCATACATCAGTATCAGAAATTCAAACTTGTAGTGGTCCATATGACTACATCGCAAGTCCTCTGAAGTCTTAAATCAGCTTTGTCAAATTGACTGCGTCAGGACCCTAAATAAGACAAAGCAGTTTTTGGAGTATGATTGTATATGGACTACTTCTATGATATATTTATACTGCTTTTTTAAAACTCTGAAGAGTCCATCTGTAGAGAACAAGCTGAGTAAAGATTCTTAAAGAATATCTATTCACGTGTTTCATAAAAAAATAATAATAATAACAGCATAAGGTTTAATTAAAGCAGTCATAGAGAGTAAATAATGACACAGTGATCCTTTCGGATGAACTCTTCCATCAATGAAAGATATCTTCCAGAAATGTTTGGGAACTGAATCCCATCTGTCTTTTCCATAGGACGGATGGAGGTAGTACCTGGGTGAAATGGAAAGGATGGGCAATAAAGTAAGTGAACAGAAATCTGATTTATATGTTAAGTTTTGTATATCTAATAGTCATGGATGTTGAATGATCTGTATATTTTGCAGGTACAGCACATGGGAACCTGAGGAGAACATCCTAGATGAACGACTCGTTGCAGCATTTGAACAAAAGTGAGTTTTGTGTTTTATTGTTGTAAAATCAATATTTTTTTCTCATTAACATATTTAAAGGAGATGGACTTCTAAAAAATAGCAACTCAGTGTTGTTTAACATTAAATGTTCGGAAAGGTGCCTGTACTGTATGTATTTTAAAACCAAAAAGAAAGAGGAAGTCCCGACCAGATATATTAGTCAGTGGTAAAAAATTACAAATTGTGCTGGATTTTAAATATCTTGGAGTTATTTTAGGCTCTCATTTAACATTTGAAAAACATGTTCAAAAAAACAGTTTGTGCACTGACACTTCAACTTAGAAATTTTAAATTTATACAGAGTCAACTTTCAATAGAAGCTGCAAATGTTTTTATGCATTCTTTGATCTTCTCTCAGTTTAACTATTGTATTACTTCATGGTCAAAAGCAGAAAAATCTACTATTAGACCTTGATATAGCCTTATATAAAGTATTTGACAAGAAACCATACATACTTAAGTCAGAGTCTGAAGTAAAACTTTTTAGTCATGCTTTTGCTCAGAGGAAGTTTGTTGTATATAAAGCTGAAACTGTGCAAACAATGACATAATCCAAAACCTTTTTGAACAACTATTTTTACTCAGAGAGCGGGAGCAGGAGATGTATGGACCTAAAAAGAGAGGCCCGAAACCTAAAACGTTGCTTCTAAAGGTACGTCAGCAATACCAACTGACTGGAAATAAATGTTATTTTGTGGTCTGCAAGTCATCTAGATATGCTTTGAAAAAATGCTTTTAAAATATAAAAAATAATCCCAAAAATGAAAATTCTGTCATCATTTCCCATTATTCCCATTCTGTCCCTTCCCAACCCATAAGACTTTTTGTTCATCTTCTAAATCGATATTGTTTTTTTGACAGCTGATGCCAATATCTATAGAGCAGGGTGGCTGATATGAAGCCTATATATTGGGTATCAAACTCCGTTCCTGGAGAGCCCACAGCCCTGCAGAGTTTAGTTCCAACCCTGCTCAAACACACATACCATGCAGTTTTCAAATAACTTTGAAGGACTTGATAAGTTGGATCAAGTGTGTTTATTTAGGGTTTAATCTAAACTCTGCAGGCCTGTGGCTCTCCAGGCCCTGCTCTAAATATGTGTGTGTGTGTGTGTGTGTGTGTGTGTGGTGTGTGTTGTGTGTGTGTGTGTGTGTGTGTTGTGTGTGTGTGTGTGTGTGTGTGTGTGTGTGTGTGTGTGTGTGTGTGTGTCAAAATAATTAGAAAATGAAATTAAGAAATATGTAAAATAAACATATTTATATTTAGATTACAACTTCTTGTCACTGCAATCCTACAGTATTTTTCACAAATAAAGAAATATAAAAATATAATATATAAATAAAAAGGAAGTAAACACTGTAACCAACAGGACACTCAGCCATCTGGGAAGTTTGTGTTCATTGGGAATCATATTTTTTCAAATAAAGCCAAGGTAACACTGATTTAACATACAGCACACAATGAAAATGACATGAATGTGACACATGACACTTCTAACTTCACCTTGTCACGGCAGGCAAAAGCAAGGTTCTTTCCATTGCTGTCACACATTGAGTCCCTTGAGTCATTTATTTCTCCCGCTTCCCACGCATACATCAGTATCAGAAATTCAAACTTGTTCTACGCCACACTTAGTTCTTTTGGGTGCCGTAGGAATGCAGACCTCTAGTCAATGCAACATAAACTTTGACGTTCATAAAGAGATTGCAAAGAAATTCATAGCAGTTGAGCAGTTTAATGCAAATCTTATGAAGATCATATTGAACAGATTTAATTCACTTTTATTTACATATAAACACTGATCAAAGCACATACACGGAGCACATCAAATTTAGCAAACAGAAGCTTGAACATTCTTGCTTTACACGCAAGTATCAACCTCATTGGTTCTTGTGAAAGCTCAAAAATACTTGCATAACTTGCCAAAACAAACCTCATTGGTTCTTGTACATCAAGTGTGCATGTTTTTGGATGAATGGACTTTAAATAGAAGGACACAAATATTTTAATTTGTGTTACAAAGATGAATGAAATTCTTATGAGTTTGGAACGACATGAAAGTAATTAACAGATGACTAAATTTTCATTTATTTGATAAACTAAACCTTTAATAAGTAAATCATTTTTTTACTTTTCCCAATTATTTAGTCAAGAGCGCAGGTTGCAGAAACTTCCTCACGAGTCCCAGAGTTCAAGCACACTCGTCCTCAGCAGCATTCCAAGCTTCCTCCGCCCTCAGCTGCACCGTCCTACACCCCAACCGCCCCTTCCAATGCTAAACTGCAGTCGGGCACTGCTCAGCCCAAACTGAAGAAAGACATTCACCGCTGCCATCGCATGGCACGTCGCCCCTTGCCCCGCCCAGACACCCTGGTGGGGAGGGTCCTTTCTCAGAAGTCCCTCTGGTCCTTTTCATCCCGTCCAACAGTCAGTCCTTTCTCAGAAACGGTCCGCATTCTCAATCGTAAAGTCAAACCCAGGGAAGTGAAGAAAGGACGGGTCATTCTGAACCTCAAAGTGGTTGACAAGGCTGCGAACGGCACATATTATAATAACACAAGTACACATGTACCCTCCGCCCAACAGTCCCATTTTGGGCGGCAGAAGATTCCATCCCGGAACAGGGTGATTGGGAAAAACAGGCGGTTTGGAGAGTTGTCCTACCGAGGAATCCAGACCCCCATCAGAAGTTCTGGGTTTCCTGTTTTTGGAAAGCTCTTCGATTCTCACTCTCTGAACAATGCCGAGAACCAGACTCAAAGTGGAGAGAGTCGCAATAACATGACAAACACTCTTTCTTCCTCCCAATGTTCAAAGTTGGATGCCTCCAAAGGTCAGACTCTTGATGAACTGCCTCCATCAAACTCGAGCTCTGAAGTTTCAGACGGCGAGCCACACTCCCCGCCACAAACCCAATCCCAGCATTCCTCGTTGCAGCCCAAGTCCTCCGCAACCAAGGCCCCAGATCCTACACTTCACAAACTTAGCGGTCAAACTGTGCCGTCCAAAAACAGCTTGGCTCCTTCTGCTCTTCCATCCTCTCCTATGTTTTCCTCATCGTCCTCTGCGTCGTCCTCCTCAGAAGACAACGAACGCATCCTGGACCTTTCTGTACCTCATGAAATGGACAGGCGATTGCGGCATCGTCATCCCTTCTCTGGCCGTCATCCGCTCAAAGTCCCTGAGGTGCCCGTGTCAGAAGAACCGTCCGAGGAAGAGGAAGATTTGGACTGGCATCCTGACATGACATCCCAATGTGCCAATGTGGTCGTCACGGACATCACAGCTAACCTCCTCACCGTAACGATCAAGGAGTTCTGTCATCCACCCTCCGCTACCCCTCCTCCCTGCTACCCCAAAAATATATCAACTCAAAATGACACAAAACAGCCAAAGCAACACCCCAACAAAACATGAGTGCAGACACCACAGATACGCCCTCCTCCAGCCTTCAGAAGGGATATTAGAAGGTTTGTTAGTAGTTTGTTTACAGTTTCAGCTGCCTGGTGCTCATGTGAGTCTTTGTTAAGAGATGTGGCCAAGCTGTCCACACTACAACACTGTGCCATGACTTTTATAATCGTGACTTCTCTAAGGATGGATTTACTCACCAATGGCTTCTTTAAAGATGTGCCAAGCAACTTCCTGTATGGTATTTATTCCTTATAATGTATATCATATAAATTCTGATTGGTTTGAATATATACACTGTCATTCAAAAGTTTGGTAAGATTTTTTTTTCTAGACAAGTACAAACAGTATTGTCAAATATTGTTAGAATTAAGAATGGTTTTCTATTTTAGCATTTTAAAAAATAATTGATTTCTATGATGGCAAAGTTGACTTTTCAGCAGCCATTACTGCAGCCATCAATGTCACATGATCCTTCAGAAATCATCCTAATTTGGTGCTCAAGAAGCATTTCTTGTTCATATCAATGTTAAAAACAGTTGTGTTGAGAAATATTTTTGTGGAAACATCGATACATTTTTTACAGGATTCTTTGATGAATATGAAAAGTTAAAAATAACAGCACTTATTTGAAATATTTTTTTTCTTCTACAGTGTAGAAGTCTTTAGGTACTAATCTTTTTCTTTTTTTTTTTTAAGTCATACTGATTCCAAGCTTTTGAACAGCAGTATATAATATAAACCAAGTATTATCTGCATAAACTCACTTCCATGCTGGATTCTATTTACTCAGTTCAATTATTTCTGTGAGTGAATGTATTATGTATAGCATCAGTAACATTGGATTGTGCTGTTTACCACATCTGGGGGCTCATTTTTAAGACCTTTTTAGTTCTATATTATATTAAAAGTATATTTTAGTCCAAATGTATAAATTAATAGTAATATTTGGCTGGTAATGTATTGATCACCAGGGCTTTTTTTGGCGCAATTACCTGCAGTAATTGTTCTGAATTTTCAAGAGTAAAAAACAACTATATATTGTGATTAGAACAGCAGAATGAAGTTTCTTTGCTTGTAAGAAATATCTATGGCTATAAAACTTTCTCAGTTCATCCGTCAGTTAATTTTGGGCCCTGGTTATTTTTGTTTTAAGTTAAGCTTCGGCATGTGGCAGGTTCCTGACACAAATATCTCCACCTTTTAGCATCCACACAGCCAGTACCTTCATAATGAAGCAGAATAACAGCCATCTGTGGTCAACAACTCAACCATCTGTGTCAAATGTGTATGTTTTATCTCAGTCGCAACTATCTGGTGTTTATAGTGCTGTCTTACCCACTGTCCCTTTTGGTTTATAGTTATACAGTAAGAAATACTCAGGTGAGAGAATGAAGAACAGGAGGTTTTGTTGTTGCTAAGCTGAAATGCAGATGTAATGCCAAATGTTCAGGAATCTAAGCCAGTAAGCAATGAGTTCCTTCTGTGCTTTTCCTAGATTTTCCCCTTTAATTTAGCTGGAAAACTGATATTTAATGACTAGCGTATTCATGTTAATGTTGTTTTAGTTTTAGTTTTGCCTTTTCAAAGACAGATTTGTTCAGATAAAGCTCTTTTGTCTCTTACTGAAGTGCTCTTTTATAGAAGAGACTAAATTCTTGTGCTGCAAAAATCTTTGAGCTCAAGTTAAGTCAATAAGATCATCTAGCACTCTATCTCTCACTTTTAGTTTGAACACGAATATCACTTAGCCATCCCAGGAATTGTTTTAATATCATCCTGCTCTCTCTTTATCGGCAGGGATATATAGATCTCAGCAGAGAGAGTGTGGGGTCTGCGACTTTGAATCCAGAGAAAGGGTATTTGCTTAGACTTTGGCAAAGAGCCTTTTGGGAAAAGTGAGCTTTTGATCTAGTCCTGATGTGGTTGGAACAGTCTCTACCCTCCAGTTAGGCTTTAAAGAGAGCTGATTTTTAAACCCCATGGGCTTGGGTCTTGATGCAAGCCAGTGTCAGAGTTTAAATACGAAAAGGCACAAGCAAAGCACACTAGCATGATGAAGTGGATGGTGATGTCATTGATATGGAAACTTTTGCTGTGGCCAAACACAATGTTTAGGGCTTTGCTTAGGGTCACAAAATGAGCTCATAGTGCAGTTTCCCTTACGTTCCTGGCGTGCCTTGTTCTCAATGTCCAACAAGCCTTTTATATACCTTATTTAAACCTTATTTTAAAGTCAGGACTTGATTGATTAATTAACTCAAAAATGAATTGCCACTCTAGATTACATTAATTAACCTTAAATTGTGTGATGTTGCTATTTAAAATTAAAGCTCTTCAGTGTGTACTGTCATTAATGTGTTAATTGCCAATTGGATTTTTGGTCAGTTTTAGAGTAGTTTCTATGCTTGAAACTTCTTTTTTTTTTTTTTTTTTTTTTTTTTTTTTTTTTTTTTTTTTTTTTTTTTTTTGCTTATGAAGATGTCATCAGCAATCGAGCTCTCAGTCCTGCTTTCTGCAGCTTTATGGTTTGCACCTTGTTGGTCCTAAATCCCTGATATTTTCAGCAAACACTGACTCTTCTGATCCTTGTGGCCTCCCCTGTAATCCCACTTAACCAGCACTCCAAGACGTGTGCATGGAGAGGGATTGAGAATCAAGATTTCCTCTCAAAATCGCTTTCAGGAGATTAGTTTTAAGTTCTGGCCATCATTCTGTTTATCCCGCTGAATCCTGACTCTTATTATTTTTCCACATCTGCTGACAGTTTAGCTCAAACCTCCATGATGAGGATGATTTAAGGACATACTCTCCTATTGACCTGTATTAAACTGATTTTTATTGTAATGGAGATTGTTCAGCCATATTGTTTGTTTAGCCATGTTATGTTTTTTGTTGTTGTTGTTGTTTAAATGGCTTATTTGAAGAATTGCAAATTCCTCAGCACTTAGAATGCATGTTTTCATGTTTGAGTTATTTAAAAAGATTAAATGTCAATGCACTCGTGCCTTTGTGCAAAGGAAGAGTTTTTAAATATGTAAATACTTTCAAACCGATCATACATAGCTCTGATTTTGGTGTGATTCATTTGAGTGAAGTTTGAGTATGTGGAATTCATTCTTTAGAAAGAGCCTGCAGCTCCGGTTTTATGTAAGTCAGAATGGACATAGCTTTCCCATGACTTTTATAAACACAAGACATTGTGCCTAAGTTGTTTTATTATGTTCCCTTGACAAAGCCAATGTACTGTACTATTATACTGTACTACATCTGGCAGACCCATCACAGTTTTTCAAACTGTTCTCACTTATTTTCTAACTGGACTTGATTTCCCAAGACAAATACCCTACAGATTTCATTTATAAAGTTTCTAACTGCATTTCCTGAGCTTTGTCAACCAAACCTTTTAATCAGCTAGTATATTGGACTACCTACATAAGACTTTAACCTCTAGTGAACATTCAAACTTTCAGGCACAACTATCAGGCCAGCATTCAACCAGATCTGCAGCGTCAGCTTGAGAGTGTTAAGCACACAGAACATGCACAGATCATTAATGCCCCAAATGTTTGAGAATAAGCTCTACGTTCACTGTGTAACTTCTGATCTATTCTGTGTAGTTCTGACATTGATAGGGCTTCAACAGTGATTGTGTGTTTGAGAGAAAAAGGGAATACATTCTTCTTTATTATAGAGTTTTAAACTTCATATCATGCCAATTGTTTTAAATGTAAATAATTTTTACATCCATGTGTAAACTTTTTTTTTTTTTTTTTTTCTTAATTTTCGGTGTTAAACCGCTTGTTAGCAAGTGATGGTTATGTGAATGATTTATGCATACAGTGTCCTTTTGATTTAGTCGTTTTTGTTGTAAATATTAATTTTTATATAATAACTTCATGCTTGATTTTTATTCTGTACTGGCCATAGCAAAACGAGAATTATTTTTCATTGCTTTATGTATTGTGTACAGATTTGTAATTGACAAAGTGTTGGAAATCATGGCAATTTTTGTACCGTCATTGAAGTAGAAGTGTAGCTAAGCTCACTGGCCCTGTTTTAATAAAGGAATTGCATTTGTGATTTTGCAAATTATGCAGTGTTCATTTGTATACCTACTGATCATGTCAATACAAACCAACACCGTTAACAAGAGTAAATCAGAATAGATGTACAGTATGGAAGATAAAATATTATCAGTGTGTTCTGCAGTTCTGCAGACCAGACATTGGTTCACTTTATTCAAGGTCTTCATTCAAGATGGTGTAATTTAAATTTTATGTAATCAACATAGTTGCAACATTCCACATGTAATTTCACTTTCACATGTAAAGATGGGTAAAAATATTAATAACAGCTCTGTGATGTTTCAGTGTTTTTATTACTTAACTTGTTTGTGTTCACAGTGATCCAGAAGCAAAGAGGCGTTTCTGAATGTTAAAGCGTCAGTGTTTTCAAGATTGCTTGAAGCAGGTTTCTCTCACTAGTGAGGAAATGTGAAATGGAGTGGAGCTGGAGTAATTATAGAACACTGGTAAGTCTCCATCCATTTCAGTCCTGCTTTCTTTTTTAATAAACGTGAGTTATTAAAGGGATAGTTCACCCAAAAATTAAAGTTCTGTCATAGTTTCTTTCTTCTGCTGAACACAAAAGAAGATATTTCGAAGAATGTTGGTTACCAAACAGTTGACGGTAGCCATTGACTTCCATAGTATGAAAAAAATACTGTAGAAGTCAAAGGCTACTGTCAACTGTTCATATGTTTTTGAGGGAACTATCTCTTTAACTTCTTGTTTACAGAACTGTTGTATAAAAGCAATATCACACAGTCATGCTGTTGGTCTGAATATGAGCATGGATTTGATACATGTGGCATTCCTTCCTACAGACAGATCACGTCACAGACCAGCATCATGGTTGCCCCTGTGATAGTTCTCAAATATATAAAATAAAATACTTTTTTTCTATTGATATTGTTTTTTTCATATATGGGCTGCACATTTATTCATTAACTGACAGGTGAGATGATCAGTGGGTCAGAGTTTTTACCATCCTTGTTTAATGCTGGGCAAAAATATGGATAGAGTTTCCCATTAAAGGTCTGGCCAGTGAAAGAGTAGATATGAGACCTTGACTCCACGTCATAAAAGGAGACCAGACCTTCCTCATAATCCACAAACACCCCCACCTTCTGGGGCTTCACTTTCAGAGAGAGTAAAACTGGAGAATCTTCAAGAGCCTTGTATTCATTCCCATTCCTCAGCAATATAACCCAGTATCCATTCTGAGGTTTCAGTATGATTCTCCCTTTCCTTGTGACAGATTCTCTGGCCACTCCTAAATACCATTCAGTCTTCTTCATCACCTGCACCTCAAAATAAAATCTCCCAGAGAGGAATCCCTCCTTTCCCAGTACAATGACACATTTATCAAATCTCTCCGGGTTGTCTGGGACGTCACGCTTAATGTCTCCGTGCCTCACCTGTTTTCCATCATCAGACAGGATGAGATTTGGATGAGCTGTATCAGGATCCAGAGTTACATCCACTGTGAGAGAGAGAATATCAGATTTTGATGTATTTAAAGTTTTGTGAGTTTATGAAATTTAACTACTATTGTTTGTGATCTGTGCACATCACACAGTGTACCTGCATATAAGTGCATCCTCTTAAGCTCTGTGGAGACAAATGATGATAAAAGATCAGTTCTATATGTAGTAATATATTTATAGTTATATATGTGTATGTTTTCTCTCTCTTTTTCTTACTACAGATACGATTCTTCCATTCTCATGAACTCCTTTTATCTTCATGATGTAATTTTGTAATTTGTGCATCGTTTGTGTTTTTTTTTTTTTTTTTTTACTATTTTGTAAAAACAAGAATACTCTCAGATTTTATTATCTAATTATACTTTATCATTTAGCAGCTGGGATTTGTGACTTTGTTGACTTTGATTTCTCCCTTTAGAAATTCAGAAATTTATTGTCAAAAGAAAAAACAAAGTCAAGTCATGAATTCACTTCCGAGGTAACGCAAGAACTGATAAAATGGCAAATGTATAAATAGACGTTTGATACTTAGTTACCGGTTTCACTGAGTTTCTCCTCTAGAGTCTGCTGCAGCTCAGTCAGAGCGGCTCTGATGGTGCTCAGACTCACAGGAGTGTTAACACTGATATCAGTCCGCTGCTTAGTGTCAAACGGTCTGCACATGGACGGGTAACTCTACAGGAGGAAAAAGCAGAAATGTTTTTAACATTAGGAGCAGAGTTGTCCTGTGATTTTCAACATTTCCAGTGAGTATAAAGACAGAGGACTCAGACCTGTATGAGTTGGAGGTGATCTTCAGTGTTTGAGAGCTGCTCCAGCTCAGTGTCCCTCCTCTTAAGCTCAGTGATCTCCTTCTTCAGCTCTTCAATGAGCTCTTCTTCTTGTTCCTCTGCCACTTCCTGCTTCTCCTCCATCTTCTCCAGCAGCTCAGCCTGACATTTCTCAATGGAGTGCATCAGAGCAGTGAAGAGCTCATTGCTGTCCGCTTTCTCTTTCTCCATGCTTTGCTAATAAAAATCAATGAACATATTCCAGTTTTTTGCAATTTAGCATCTTGATTTATAAAGCAAATTGAACCATTCTGATAAATAAAAATATCAATATATTTTTAAACTCACTTTTCTGAGGTCTGCTGAGTGTTTAACGTCTTGAATCTTCTTAATTCTGTCCTGGATCATCTGCTGCACGTCTGTTTGTATCTTCATCACTTGAGTCTATAAACATAGATGGACACACATTTGATCACTTACAGATTTTCCACCTTTTGAAAACAGCAAAAAGGTTTATTGTTAAATTCATATTTGTTGTAACTCATGCCTTCTTCTCCTCACTCTCCTCCTCCAGAGGAACAGTGTCGTGGTTCTTATGGCCTGTCATAGTGCAGATGGGACACACAAATGTCTGATCATCTCTACAGAACAGCTCCAGAGGTCTCTCGTGTTGCTCGCATATATAGTCCTCCAGATTTTCAACAGCATTTATCAATTTGTGTTTTTTTAATCGTGGGACTCTGTGATGCGGCTCCAGGTGAGTCTCACAGTAAGAGCTCTGACACATCAGGCAGGACTTCAGGGCTTTCTGCTTTCTATCATCACAGATGTCACAGAGCACTTCAGACTTTGTCACACCAGACTTTTCTTTAAAGTGCTGCACGACCTGCCTGAGTGCTGTGTTGATCTTGAGGTCTGGTCTTCTACTGAATGTTTCTTTACAGAATGGACAGGAGCAATCCTCACTTTTGTCCCAGCACTGGTTCAGGCAGCTCTTACAGAAGTTATGTCCACATGGAGTGGTGACCGGATTGGTGAACACATCCAGACACACAGAACACTGAAGTTCCTCATTTAGAGGATCACTTGAGGATGCCAAGTCTGAAAAGGAGACAATGATGAAAAGATTGCATACATTTGTGAACACTTGTAAAAATATACAAAAATGAACAAATCATTCTTTCCCTTATATGTTTTGTTATTGACTTACATGGAGGTAACATGGACTCGCTTTGTTTCAGTAGTTTTGGTAGAGATTCTGCCATTGCTCTTTAGGCCTTTTCAGGAAAAAGTCAAAAAACAGCATAACACATTTGACAGTATAAACCATGACCATAACAGCTGATTTTTGAACCATTTCTACTCTGCCAAAATCAAAACAGACCTATATTATTGCCATATCAAAATTCACATTAAGTAGTTTCATATAATATCATTTTGTTTCTCTGTTTTGCCACGGGATGTAACTAGGATTTACACAAGCTCCAGTCTGGATCCAGAACACCTGAGAAGAGATGATGCCAACCCCTCAGAGGACCTCAGATGATGCTAACCCAGAGAAAACACAGAACTACCACATTTTGCTCTAAGTTTGATTGCATAATTGCTGTTAATAGTGTTAATCGTCTGTTTGTTTACGTCTTTTATTGATTTTTCGGAACATTTCTGCCGTATACACATAAACTGACAGTCATCACTGATAAGCTACTACTAAATATTGTAGAAACTTAATTTTCTGTAAAGTTGCTTTGCAATGATTTGTATCGTAAAAAGCGCTATACAAATAAACTTGAATTGAATTGAATTGAATATAAGCATTGACAGTAAGAGAAAATAATGCAATACTATTTTGGATTGTGAAATTGGCCTTGTTTAACATTTTTTATGAAACACAAAGCTACAGGCAAATGCATACACACAGCTCTATAGAAAGTCAAATTCTAGGCAGAAGGCAAAAGTTAATCATGACTGACACCTGCACTTCTAACTGATTTTCACAGTTTTTTCTTTATTATGTTAAGATAAACAAAAGCAAAACACAGATGTCCAACAAACAGTGCATAATTACAAACCACTGCTGTTTTTATAGTATGTCTGCAGTTCATATACTTCCTGTTTCTGAACATATGCAAATGTCTCAGGTTCCTCACATAACCATGGTTCCCTGAGCGGAGGGAACGAGACATTGCGGCATATTTTACACTATGGGAAATGGTCCTTTCTCCAAATTGCTAAAGCCTAAATGAATAATGCTATTGCGCCCACACTGAGCGATATATCCTTTGGAATCTTTGGACTAATTTGTCTCATTCCCTCCTCTTAGGGAACCATGGTTGAATGAGCGACCCGAGACATTACCTATTGAGGTCATTCACTCGACATTGCATCATATTTGACAATATGGGGAACGTATAAAATCCCCGCCATGTAAAAATAACACTAACCCAAGTCCAAGAAGAGTTACACAGTAGTGAAGCACAACATATCTCAACAATGAGTGCAAACAGCGCTAACGGGCATACCCTCTCTCATAGAGAATTCTAATACTAGCTAGCATACCAGAATATAAGACCTAGTCAAAACCACTCGCTGGGAAAGGGCCTGGTTTCGAGATGCTCAGCCATCCAATGGCAGTTTGCTAGTCTTTTCGCACAGGCAGAACATGTGGTGCAAAAGAAGGAATTTCAAGGTTATAAAATCTAGCAAACGTGTTTTGCGAAGACTATCCTGCTGCTAAACAAATGTTCATACCTTTCAACCAAATAGACATACATTTCAACCAAGCCCAAGAGGTAGACAAACTCCTAGTAGAGTGGGCCCTATAGAGTCTCATTTTCAGAAAAGCATAAGCTAGGTGGATGACTTCTGCTATCCAGTACAAAAGCCTCTGCTTTGACACTGGATAGCCCTTTTAAAGCCCCCATAGCAGACAAATAATTGTTCCGATGAGCGAAAATAACTTATTCTATCCCCATAAGCATGCAGCGCAGCACAGGGCACACACAGTACATGGCAAGCTGGGTTTCCCTGACTAAGTCACAGCTGGGTCAGGGAAATCAAAAGCCTGGAAGGCAATTAGCTTAACTCTGAAGGGGATTAGGAGCACTTTCGTCTTATAACCTCATTTAGGCATAAGTCTGACCACACAGTTGTGTGGTCTCTCCTCAGTGGAATGAGCCATGGGGGGCTAAGAGCAGGTCCACTAGCTCCAGGAACCATGGCTGATTGGGCCACCTTGGCAAAATCTTGACTGGAGGGAAAGCATTTTTTTTCTTCCTCCAATGGAGCACTCAAGAGAGAAAAGAACAGAGGGCAGTGTGAATATTTTTGTGTGGCAAAGATGTCCACCTCTGCTTCATCAAAGAGACTCCAAATCAGCTCTATCATTTGGGGATGCAGTCTCTACTCCCCATGAACTACACCATCCCTGGACAGCGTGTCTACTCCACAGTTCAACCTGCCCAGCATGTGAACTGCTCAAATGGAAATTAGGTCTGGTCTGCCAATGCAAAGGGTTCCCCAGCCGCGCAGCGATGCATCTATAGGGAAAACCTTCCTTCTGACCACTCTGCCCTGTAATGATCGTATAAGATTGCTGAAATTTCACAGTCTGCAGAAGGCTTCAGACCAAGCACCCGGGTCTGAGGCATTAGGTTCAGTCTATTCTTGATTCAGAGATCTTAACAGAAACCAATCTGATCTCTCCTTTGCCGCCTCGACATGGGCGCTTGAATACCATTTGTAATGAATAGCCAATATCTGTCCCACAGATTTCCTGACATTACCTCAGCTAGGCCATGATGAACCGGTCTACTAACAATAGAAACCTTAAGGGAACATTACTGTTATCTCATTACAATAAAAATATTTTATGTTTTCATCACATACCTGCGAGTAAATTTCTTAACATCTGTGTTGTAAAGATTGTTGTCCAGCATGTAGTTTCACTTTCAATGAAAGCCCTCACTCAAGCTCCTCCAACATTCCTTATCAGCTACATCTAAACTGAGTCAGTTCAAAAAATTATAATAATAATAATAAAAAAACAAAACCTTCAGTAGGTATATAGTTTATAATGTACATTATAGAGTCAATTGTGACAATGTGGTTGAATAGATGGTATAGTCATGGCCGTAAGTGTTTAAAAATGATGAGGTCTGCATGGTTCGGGGTGTTAAGAATTGTGCTATAATAACTACTACAAAAGCAACTCATTATATAGGCCTACATATCAACTTTAAAAGAAACAGACACGTAGATGTTTGTGAAAGATGTTTTCTCTGTCATTGTCAGTGGCATGCATATTTGCCATATTTCATTCTGTAACCTACTTAATCTACAGATCTCTGTACTGGTGTTATGCTCCTGTTTTTAAAAGCGTTGATACCGTTTCTAGATATTATAATGATGATAACTGCGTTTTTCTTACCTAGTGTGGTATCCTTTCAGTTACGTAAGTTTTGTCAGTTTGTGTTGCTGATGCAGTGTTGCCAGGTATTGTTACGAAAACATACAAAAAAAATAATAATACAAGCCTCCCAAAAATAAAATAAACCGAAATAAGTTTAAATCTTTTGTTATGGAAATATGATAAAGATATCGTTAACTGTAAACTGCAACTTTCCAGTTTATTAACCTCCTAAAGCGTCATTAAGTGGGAAAAAGAGGACCACAGACGCTTATAAAAAGAATCTGGCAACAGGGCGTAGGCTGCACCCAAGCCCTCAGTGCCTCGCTCTTTCTCCTGCCCCGTTCACGTGAATCGGTCATCTCCATCATCTTAAAGCATCCGCTGAACAATTGTCTGTTACAATTTACAAACCATAACTAGCAACAAGACGAACGCTACAACGATTTTAAAGTAATATCAGTCCTCTGAGGTCATTTTCACTACAATCGATTTTATCCAATTATGCATACAAATATTAGACAAATTACCATTTAGATTAGAGCATTCCAGAGTAACGTTTAATACTGGCCACTGAGGATTTTTTTCTTATATCTTTCAGATTAGTCCAATCTCGGATTGTGTTGTGCTAGTTTTGATTTTGCTTAATTGAAAAATACATTTTAGTAAGAATAAACTTTAATATGTGTGGGAACCAAATAAGGATCATCTTTTTGAGTGTGCTGCTGTGATTCCCAGAGAGCATACAGTTACTGCCCACAAGAGGGCAGCACTAAAACACGTTGAAAAGAACAACAACAATCTGCTTCTTGGAGAGGAGCAATAAGTATAGTGTTTGTATAGTCAAGACATTACTTCTTGTTTCTATATTAGGCCATCTTAGAAAGCAATTTTCAAGGTTATGTTGCATAACCTGCCATGCTACTGAATGTTGTTGTAATACTGTGAAATCCAGTGGTTCACAGGTAGGGTTTATAGCCAGGCAGTGGCCTTCTTACACAGCGCAGTCAGTCTTCTGTTTTAGAGTGACACACTCCATTCTTAGACTGCTGTCCCACTTTAGTTTTTAATGAAATCAGGAATAGAATACCCTCTCCTCTCCCTCTCTTACCTCTGCTGCACATTTGTCCAAAACAGCAGCTGGCAACCACAAGCTCCACTGAACACAATGTATCAAATTCAGGCCCATTAGGCTGTGCTTCTGGCCAATAAATCTCAACAATAGAAGTTTAATCACTCAATTTAGTAGGAATTCACAAAGAAAGTTTATGGACAATCATGGTTGATGTTTTAAGTGACAGAACAGGGAACGTGTTAGAAATGTTGATTTTCTAGATGAGAATTATGGTGGCAGTGAGAAGAGAGGGTGACTAGATCATCTTTTCTGATTATATAACGGCAATAATAGGATGAATTCATACACTTTGAGACATTTCCTGTTTGCTTTGATCCAATCAAACATCTCAGAACTCATTGGATGTGGCTTCATTATGCAATAACACAACACATTGCTATTTTAATCAAGGAGATTTTGAAATAAAAAAACAGCCTTTTTCTTTAAATCAGACAGTCTGTCTTCCATCACTGAATCCAAACCATCTCTAATTCAGAGTGTTTGGGAACTAGGCAAAAACAGCTAAATTGGAGTCACAGTCCACCGTTTCTTACTTGAAGTTTAAAATAACGTAAAGCCTTCAGAAAGGCAGAAATCCCCACATAAAACATGACCGTTAGGGACTATTTGATATAAATCTGTGTTAATCTTCTGCCTTTGGCCTGGGTCTCTATGCACGATTTTCTCATCCTCCTCACGCGTGGTGTATGAGTGTGTGTGTGTGGAGGTGGATTACACATAAAAGGATGACCCCATAGACTTGCTGTGAAATGATGAGGTCATGCTTATCCAGGACACTCTCCACCTGTGCTCGGGAGTTTTCACACTTCACCAGGCACAGTGTGGGATCAAGGGGGATTCCAAGGTTCGGCACTTACCTGTCTGGGATACTCATTAATGAGGACAGAAAAGTGTACAAATGTGTTGGCACAACTTGTTTTTATTATTAAAATCATTTGTAACACTAACAAATAACATTTTGTAACATTTTTAAACACTATATCTTTTATCTCAAAATTCTGACTTTTTTCACGGAATTGCAAAAAAATAAGATTTTTTTTTTATTATTTATTTATTTATTTTACTTTTCTGAGCTTGTATCTCACTGTTTAGAATTTTTTCTTTGAATTCTGAGTTTACATTTTGCATCTGTTTTTTGTTGTTTTTTTTTGCCACAGAATAAAAAATAAAACGTAATAAAATGTAATTGTGACTTATCTCATAATTAAAATAAAAGAAAGATGAGGCAGTGTAAACTTAACTATTATCTTAAAGATAATATAGATGGTGCCAAGTGATCATGAAAAACAAAATTATGAGCGTTTTGTTTGCAAGAATCCCTTACTAATACTTACCTTACTTAACATCAGTGAGAAAAAATGTAATTATAAATAAAACAAATTGTAATCCAAAGTATATGACCCCATTAAGGGGATATTTTGTCGTCTTTACTTTCACTGATGTTGTTCCAAACATGTATATTTTTTTTTTCTTCTGCAGAACACAAAATAAGATATTAAGAATGTTAAAGAATGTATATATGATGAAAATCACTGGGGTCCAAAACAACATGGCAGTGATTTTCCATGACATTCTTGAAAATAATTTATTTCACAGATCAAAAGAAAGTCATACAAGTTTGAAACAACATGAAGGTGAGAAAATGATGACAGAACTTTTATTTTTATTTGAATATTCCCTTTATTCATTCTTGCTGCTGTTACTGTGGAACCTGCATGGACACCAACAGTTCCACAGAATAACCCCATAAACAAATGTTTAGAAGAAATCATAACCAAGAGAAGGGGTTGAAAAAAGGGGTTCATTGTTTGTGCCACCAGACTCTGTCTGTGACACTTACCCCAACTGACCTTGGCCTCTTTTGATACAAATCTTGCCCAGATAGATCCTCCATCTGCAAAATACATGAAACATTCTCACAGGATAATAGAAAAGTAAGTATTGAAGTGTCAATACTTTATTTTAGCAAACCCACCTCTACAATAGTTGCCATATTTTAATGGTCTCCTAGTAAAATGATCTGTTTTCTTACTTTGCTGAACCTGCAACACATTTCATTTATTTCTTCAACATTAATCAAAGGTGATCTTTCTTTTTTCTTGAATTTGTTTTAAGCACATCCTCTGCCAGTCTTTTCTCTCAAGAACTGGTATTTGGTAACAAGGGCTGAAGACACCTTGTTGTGTGCACCTGCTTCATACCTGAAAATAGAGAAAAAAAAATTTTTTTACCCTCATCATTCTCTAAAATTATAAATTTACTGCATTGTGGAAATTAACAGGCATATGTGCACATCTAATCAAACAGACCTTGAATTATTTTTGATCTTGTTTGCTTTGTCCTGTCAAAGAAAAAATCTCTGGTCTTAAGTATTTTTTTTTTTTTTTTTATAGCTACAAATGTCTTGAGATTGATCCAGGTGAAATATCAACAGGAAGTCCTACAAAAAAGTTTGCAGAAAGGTGCATGCTAGTATGGTAAAAACAGCTCAATGATTTGCAAAGATACCAATATATTTCGGCTAAACATATGTGGACCTGAACCGCACCTGACCATCAGACCTAATTGAGCATCCCATTAAAAATGGGAGTGCAATTAAAGTTGCTATATAATAACAACCAAATGCATAGGAGAACATGTTTAAGTTCTTCCGTACATCCCATTAAATAATTATAACAGTAAATAATAATTAGTAAAGGTGTCCACATATTTTTAAACACGTAGAGTAGTAACTTACTCGTGGTGTGTTTGGTCTTGCTGGCATCTCAGTCTTTAGGTTTTCTTGTAATCTTATGAATTTGACTTAATCCTTCATTTTTGGGAATATTTAAGCTTTCATAGTCTCAGTTAGGTTCATTAAAGTGTCTCCATCAATTTCAGTCTCTGTTAATACAACAGGAGTCATAAAATTAAAGGTATAAAGTTAAAGTTATAAAAGCAGTTATAAAGTGCAAACAGTATTATTTGAGTTCAACACACTACCTTGATAGGGACAACGGTGTCTCTTTTGAGAATTGATGATAATAGCGTCCTGCTGTTGTCCTGGTTCAGTTCTTCATGAAGCAGCGGCACATGACCAAGCAATCAATGTAGCTCGAAGCGCTCTCTGTTGGTGAAAATAATCAATACACGAGTGCTCTGGTAACCAGCAGGAATCTTTAAAAATATCTTGATAAAAAAAAAAATCTGAGAAAAGGTCTTGGGTTTTTATAGAAGTAGTGTTCATTACTGAAGTAGTTAACTAATGTTAACTAATGAACCTTACTGTAAAGTGTTACCCATAATTCTTTCCTTTTTTTTTTTTTTTTTTTTTTAAGTGCAAGTTTAGGCCTATCTTGCAATCCTGAGTTTATATCTTACAAATATGACTTTTTCTCACAAATGAGAGAAAGAAGTGTCATCTATTTTTTGTTTTTATAAATTTTTGTAAACAATATATTTTCAGAAATGTTACAATGAGGTTTGAAAATCTGATATTGATGTACATTGTGAGAGTATTCGCTATTCAAAATCATCAATTGCACTAGAGTAAAATTTTGCATAGGCCTACTGAATTGATACTCCTTTTTTTGCATTTGTATTCTTAATTTAAAAATTATATATATAATTTTAATAGATCATGTACAGATAATAATATTTAATAAATAGGCTTTTTTTTGTGATGTTGGTTTTTTTTTTGTGTGTGTGTTTACATATTTCATATACAAAAGAAGACATTTTAAAGCATGTGGGTAACCGAACAGCTGATGGTAGACATTTACATCGTACAGAAAAAAAATAATAAAAAAAAAATACTATGGAAGTCAATGACTACCATCAACTGTTTGATTACGGACATTCTTCAAAATATCTTTTGTGTATGATGGCAGAATTTTAGTATAAAACTTAAAAAAAAATATCTGTTTTAAATCATATATATATATATAGCCTATATAAAAAAAATTGTCTCACTATATGGATGAGAGAGGCAGACCCCTATCTTGAATCCTGCATACTTGCTTTCCTAAGCACTCCAGGTATTTCTTCAGACTACAGGCTAAATGAAGTCTAGCTCGCGTTGGTCTGACATGAGGCGGGTGCTGTCTCCACCTCCCTCGCAAGTGCAGCCCACCCCTGCTGTGTGAGCTAAACCCCCACCTCTTGTCCCCGCGTAAGTACGGAGATGGAGATATATAGAGAGACGCGTCCTGCGGGTGGACGAGCACATTACAGAGGAAAGCTGCTGAGTTCGAGGGCTGAGGAATTTATTGATGAACTTAATTGATTCTTAAGGTTCTTATCTCCCCTTTATCTTGTGTTTCTTATCATTACTAATTATTTGTAACCGCCACCCTGAAGTTCATCGTTGTAATACTGGCCGCCGGGATGGTGGCGTTTATCGGAGCGGTTATATGCATCATCGCCGCGGTTCACGGCGGATCTCCACCGGCATCCGCAGCCGCGGCGCAGCCCCTGGCTGACAACCATTCACTCTCACCGGGCACAACCGGGAAGGCGTTTTCCACCGGGTCCGTGGCCCGAGCAGGACCGCTGGACGCTCTTCACGGTACTGATGCGACCAGGGAACGAGGAGGACCGGAGGCGCCAACCTTCTACGGTTTAACGGGACTAGGGACAGGAGGCAGCGCGCAGCAGGTCACTTACAGCAGACTCATCTGCACCCCTGTCCCCGCCGGTGAGTGCAACCCGAAAAACTTTCAGCAACAAGCGGACGACCAATCGTTATACGCGGGAGAGGACTGGGGGTACCTGCGCACCACCGCCGAGGAGCTCCGGCAGACCGTCCTGCAGCAGAAGGATGAGATCCTCACGGATCAGAGAACCATACGGGAGCTAACGGGAAAGCTCTCGGAATGCGAGAGCGGCTTAAAGGGACGGAAGGTCCCGGAACGGAGCGCGGGACTTGGGGATGCGCGAAAAGAGAATAAGGAGCAAATCATGATGCGGGACGACGCGGGGTCCTCGACGCGGACGCCTCATGCGATGGAGGAGCTGGTGCATGTCGTAACTCAGATGAAAGACCGCATTGAGAAACTGGAGGTAAGGAAGGCATTATAAACGAGGGAGGCTCTTTAACGAGGTGTTCGAGAAGATGTGAGAGATTCAGCAGTTTTATGGGTTGATATAACAAGATATGATAAAATTGGGAAATCTATTAAAAATGTTTGCAATCATGTCAGTTTCACATTTTTAAAAAACATTTAGCCTTTTTCTAAAAAATAAATAGTTTAGGCTAAATAATAAAAAAATTTTTTTAGATAAAATATTTGTGAAATGTTATATTAATAATGTATTTTTTAAAATCATTAATAAGATTTTCCTACTGTTGCTCTATTTGTCCCTAATCGTGTTTTTAAATGTCAAAATATGTAAATTTGTTTTATAAAATTATAGTCACATGACAACAAAATGGCTCCCTGCATGGTAGGCTTACGTCACACGTTTTTTTAATATAAAAAAGTTTTTATGTATAGATAATATTTTTTAACAAAATGTCTTTTTTACAATTTATTTTTTAAAGAACAAAACATTTTCTTTTAATGAGACATTGTTTCTCAATCGCCGCACAGTTGTTTTAAGCACCTCAAAAATATCAACATTAAATACATACATTTAAAAAATGTTTATTTAAAAACACTTTGAATAATTTAAATGAGCATGCGTCATTGACCAGTTTATAAACCTGGTGCTGAATGTTGCTGTCTGGCTTGTTGATAAACGCGATTAGTATGAGAGGAGCCATATATGAGCTGTTTTGGAGATGTAGGTCTATATGTGCTGCAGTGTGCTCGTAAACTTCATCTCTTCTGTGAGAAGTTCCTTTGCGTTTCAGCTCACGTACGATCGCGCGCCTGTGCCCTGATTTATCTGTGTGCGCTAGATGCGCGTCCCTGATTGGGTTTCCATGGAAATTTAAGCTGCGTGCGCAGTTTTTATGGTCTATGAGCCGATAGGAGCAACAAATTACATCTCCATCAGGGCCACCTCTAGCGCATCTGATTAACCTCGATCTATATCAGTCTCATATAAATCTAGACATAATACTTGAATGTAAATAGAGCATAAGTAAATTACATATTTTACATAAGAAGAAAATTAATTGGGAAATAGTAGGTATATTGCATGGTGTAAACCACAAATATCCTACTTTTATTGTTCTCCAATCAGTGACTACAGCATGTGAGACAGCAGGGGAGAGATGAGAAACATGACACACTCCACTGAAAGCATATTATGGGCTCCTGCAGCTGTGCATGACAGCTCTGCAAGCTAGCTAGCACAGATCATTTTGAGGTTATCCCACAATAGAATAGAATAGAATAGAACAGAATAGAATTTGTTATTGCATGCAACTGGGGAAGTACTGTGTTGTGATTCTTTGTAATTGGTCTCCTTAAAGGGTTAGTTCACCCAAAAATGCAAATTCTATCATCATTTACTCACCCTCAATTTGTTCTTAACATGTATGGGTTTTTTTCTTCGTCTAAACACAAAAGAAGATATTTTGACACCAAACATTTGCTGGTTCCCATTGACTTCCATAGTATGGCGGGGGGGGGGGTTGGGGGGTTGGAACCATACTATGGAAGTCAATGGGAACCAGCAAATGTTTGGTTTGGAACCCACTGAGTAAATGATGATAGAATTTGCATTTTGGGTGAATTATCTCTTTCGACATCCAGCCTGATATGATGCATCATGAAATCTTAAATTTGAGCAGGGTTTGGTTTATTGCAGGATATTGCATGATGCATAACAGCTTACACCTGAAAATAGGTTCATAATTGTATTTTGAGAAATAAAAGCTTGTATTTATGTGTATATGTTTATGTTTATGTGGTTCTTATGTCACTATGCACATGACAGGAACATCAAGAAGTCAAAATATTGCTTTTACATGCTATTAAAGTTAAATGTCATGTGATAACTGTCTTGTTTACAGTCTGAAATGGCAGCACCAGGATTCAATCACACAGACGCAAGCTCACAGAAAGCAGCAGGTGCTGCTCGTATGCCAAAGGCAGCTGCTCAGAGAAGAGTGGAAGATCTGGAAGGAGAACTGAAGAGAAAGATAAAACTGCTGGAGGAGGAGAGGAAAGCTCTGCGGAAAGAGACACAGAAGCATCAAGAGCATATTGACTACGGACTGGACACTGTACACCAGCGGATAAGCAGCCTGGAGAAAGGTGAGGCGGAGGTCAGATTTACTGCTGGAAGAAATATTGATTAAAAAGACTGATTTTACCTAGAGCTTCTTAAAGGGATAGTTCAACCAAAAATGACAACTGTGTCAGTGTTTACTGTTCCAAAACTGTATGACTGTCTTTTTTTCTCCTGTGGAATATAAAAGACAATATTTGGAGTGTTGAGTGCCGCAGTGTTTTTTGTTTGTATTTATTTATTTATTGGTCAATACAATGGCAGTCAGTGGGCTCCATTGTGGTTTGGTTCCCAGCATTCTCTAAAATGTCTACTTTACAGTTTTGAAGCAACATGACAAGTAAATAATGATATAAATAAGTAAATAATGAGATAATTTGATTTTGTGGGTGGACAAAGGAATGTATAATATCAATGAATTATAATAATTAATTAAAGGAATGTTCTGACTTCAAAACAAGTTAAGCTTATATTGTTCGTTGTTTCTCTTGTTTCTCTCACATTTTTCTCACAGGTCTCTCTGAGAACAAGTTTCCAGAGGGTTACAGGCTCTCATTCCCTGTACGCAGCTCTTCCATGTATGCCATTGTAAAGCAGGAAATCCCAGCCCTCTCCGCTCTGACTGCCTGCATGTGGATCAAGCCTGCGAAGAGCATCTTGGGAACAGCCGTTTCTTATGCTGTTTCTGACCAGAGCCACGAATTTGTGCTTCAGCAGTTGGTTCATGGGCCCATTGAGCTCATCATTAATAATGAGGTAGAGCATCACAGAATCAAATCTGACAGACAGGAACAGGAACTGTGAAGAATTTAATGATTCTGATTCTTCTTAACAATTCTCTTAATACTTGTAATGAATAAATATTTGGAATAAAGACATTAATTTTAATTGCTAAATGATGCGATTATTCATTTATGCAGACTTTTTAATATCTTTTTACAAAAGGTGCTGTAATTGCAGCTTATTTAATAAACACACAAAAATATATGTCATATTTCACACGGTTAATTAATTGAATTAATTGGAACTGTTTGTTCAGGAATCACTTCAGTGGTGTGCTGTATGTGTTTGATTCAAAAGAACAGGCTTATGAGATTCATTCGTTCTGGAGTCAGATATTGTCAATGATTGTGCGGCTGTTTTAGATACAGTACAAAAAACTGGAACATAAGAGACGATTCGTTTGAGGGTTGGACTACAGTGTTTGTGCTGTTTGTTTGTTTTTGACACACTAAAAAGAACCAGCTCCTAAGATTTATTTGTTCAAGAGTCGGACTACATTGGTTGCACTGGTTGTTGCTGACTCTCTGAAATGAATGGCTTATTGGAGTCATTTAGAAGTGTCAGTGTTGTGGCTCTGTTGAATCTATAGTGCTGGAAACTCTGTATTTTGTTATGGTGTACCATTGGCATTTGGCAAAAGAATTCACAAAGCTTCATTTGCAGGATCAACTACATAGAAAAACAATGGAAAAGCAGCGCACTGGAAATAAACCCATGATATTAAGCTTAAAGGCCCAAGAACAACAACTTTATTAGCATCCACACCAGCGGACGATAGTGTTAACATTAACTGTTTAACGCTGCAGATATGCTGCTTAAAATATGAGCACTGTAATATTGGGTGTATTCTGAGTGGCTGTCAATGTTTTTATCATTCATTAGCTGAAACAAAATCATCTTCTGTCATTATAGTTATGGTGTGAACTATTTTCATATAATTCGAATGATTAATAAAACTGTATGGATATCATTATAGTTATACTCCTTGGTGTGAACTGCCCTAAATAGGAAAAGGAATCTTAAGTATACATTCTTTTAGGATTTTAAAGAGATGTTTTTAGTAAAAGATGAACAGATGCTTAGTTTGACCTCTGACTGCTCCTACTGTTTGCTGAAGCAATTTAATTGTTTTGTGTGCATTCGTGTCCGCGTTTTTCAGAGCAGTAAGATAATCTGCCAGGCTTTCTTTCCAAAGTGCAGGCTGGTCTGACTTATCCAAGCACATGCATCTCAGGATCAATGTTGGGATTTTAATTTGAATATTTTTTGATCCCCCATCCTGTAGGTGGCGCCGTTATCTCTGAACTTAACAATGGGCAGATGGCAGCATATGTGTGTGAGTTGGAACCGGAGAGCTGGATCGTGGCATGCCTACTTAGGGGGCAAACTAAAGATTGAAGGAAGTGACCTGGCAACCCGTCACAGCATCCGACCGGGAGGAACCCTCATACTTGGCCAAGAACAGGTATGTCATATTCTGGCCACAGAAACTTGTAGCCAAATATTAGCAGCACAAGATAATCACAAACAATTTAAAATCAACCATCAACACAAACTAAACATCAACAAAAAACAAAAACGAAACATGCCTTTTTGTTTATCCTTTCCTTTACCTTTCCCTGCCCTCTTCATCCCTCTCTCGTTAAACTCCAGTGCACTTATCCTTTCATTAGACCTAGTAGAGCTTAAAGTCGCCCCCTGTTTCATGTTGTTTTATGTGGTCTGAGGTTGTACTTTTAAGCTATGGACTGACTATGACAAGCAAAATTATAAGGAAAACCATGTTTCCAGAGCTGTCTCATTTTATAATTGAATTTTCTGGGAATTCTCTGAGCTGGTACATACTGCATTCCTGTATCAAAGGCTGTTTGAGCTTTTCTAATACATCTGTGGATGTTTCTGGGACCATTTTTTTTAAATGAATATTGGAATATAAGACACTTAGAATGACACATTTAAATGTTGCATCACATTTTTAAGAAGCTGTAATGTTTTAATATCACTGGAGCTGAAACGAAAAAGATTCCACTATTTCAGAAACAGTCATATGTGCTTTTGTGGCACAATATATGCCATTTATATTTCAAAATATTTCAAACAAACACTGACATATACAATATATACATATATTTATTTATTTTGTCATTGTCTCATTAGGTGTTTTTTTTTTTATTAGTTTGTTTAGAAAGTAATGGTGCAATGAGTGCTTAAAGTTAACTGTCTTAAAGTTATGATTCCAATAAAGTCAATATCTGGATGTAATGAAATTCCAACTACAAAGTCATCAATTTTTGTTTGTTTCTTTAAAATAGTATTTAAATAGATTTCATAATAAAAAATAAATAAAAATAAAATTGAGTTTTACAAAAATATTATGATCTAAGCCACCCATTGATTTCAATGAATAACGAGATTTTTTTAATATGATTTTTGTACATTACAAAAATTTTTATATGATTTATATAACTTGCTGCACAGTCTGAATACATTATTGAAAAGAATTTGTAATTTTCACAGAAACTGCAAATTAAATTTCACAAACAATTCCAAAGAAATTGCAAAGTAACAACTGTTTATTTAAGTAAGACACTGAATTAAACGTGAAATTTTGAAGTAGAAAAACAGAAATAGTGTGTTCTTGTAAAACGTGCTCCAGTAATTTTTATTTTATTTACAATTTAATGTATATATATATTTTACAGTGTATTTCCTGTCTCCTGCAGAGTTCAATGGGCGGTCTTCGTTTCGAAGCATCAAGGGCTATGGTGGGAGAGCTGTCTGATTTTAACATGTGGGACCGGCCGCTTTCACACACAGAGCTCTCTGCTCTTGCCCACTGCAGCACGAGGATGCTGGGTAATGTAGTACCGTGGACCAGTCGTGAAGTGGAGGTTTTCGGAGGCGTCACCAAGCAACTGGCCGAACATTGCGAGCATCGCACCAGCGCCAGACAGTGATGTGCTCCTGAGGCTCATTTAAGGGTCAGAAAGTCAAAGACAGGGTGTTCAGAGATGGCAAAGATTCATCAGAGAGCAAAACACCTTGCCATGGTCATGGTCTTTTCTTAAGGCAAAGTTTTTTGTTAGCGGTGTTTGCTGAAACATGCCTATCATTACGGTTCAGGGTTAGTGATTTGAACAAACCCTAAGTATTACATAACAGCGCATAAGTCATCCCACGCTACAAACAAGAATGATACCTCAAATCAAGCAGCTTGTTGAGGAGAAGTGTGCTCTTTTTTTTTTCTAAGCAATCAAACCTGTGATTTTCACTTGGCAGATGATAAAATGGGTGCAAATATTCTAGACTTAAAGGTATAGTTCAGCCAAAAATTAAAATACTATCATCATTTACTCACCTTAAAGTTGTTCCAAACCTGTATGAATTTAGTTTTTTCTGTTGAGCACAAAAGATGATATTTTGAAAAATGCTGGTAACCAAACAGTTGCTGCAAGCCATTGACTTCCATAGTATATTCTTTTTCCATACTATGAATACCAGCAACTGTACCAGCAACTATTCTTCAAAATATCTTCTTTTGTGCTCAAAGGAAGAAAGAAACATGTACAGGTTTAAAACAACACGAGGGTGAGTAAATGATGACAGAATTTTGACTTTTGACTGAACTGCCCCTTTAAGTTGCAGTCACATTTTCCATTGTTTGGTGATTTTTATTCATTAAGATTCACCGATTTCGCAACGGGTTCAAATTGGTCATGTGGATTTGCTTGACCAAAAGACAATTGGTTTGAAATTGACTTCTGTGTGAGATGTTCTTCATACATCACTACACTATTGACAATTGACCCTTTGCTGGGCATTTGATTGACAGGCAATCTGACTAATCATAATGCAGAATCTGCCATTTTTGACTGACAAATAAACCCGATAGGAGAGTAATTTAACGTCGGTGAAAAATGGTGTGCATTGAAGTCTTTCTGTTGTTGAAACAAGATACCTTCTGATGTTCATTCATGTTAAATTCATGCTATAACTAGTAAAGAGGAAGAGATGATAAGTTCATGTGCTTCTTGAACTGAGGCACTACAGTGGTCTGTCACGACACATTAAACAGCCACAAAACGCCATTTACTGTTTGAATTTTTTCATACATTTTTTTATACCTAAAATAACCTGCTCTGACTTGTCTGTCGGCGTGTTGACTGTTTCCTCTTTGCTCCGTGATGTATTTTTCACTGATGTTGCCTTAGAGCGCATGGCTTGTCATTCATAGCAACAGTAACGAAGGGGGCGGGTCTTTGCGAAGGGTCAGTTGATAATGGATCTTTTTTGCCAGTGAAATTTCGCCAAAATTTTATTTTAAATTAATGTGACTACACCTTTACATAGACAAGCCATATCTAGGGACCAGAATATTACCAGTATCATAGACTCTTTTTCAACTAGCAATGTCCAAATAGCAATATACTATATACTATAGACATTCAGAACGGCTCAGCAATCACATTTCAATGCCCTGACAACAACCCACAACACTTCTACATCATACGGGCGAGTTTTGCATGGGAAAGCATCTCTCTTTTTAAATTATTTACATCTTATTTATTACTAGTTATACCTTTTTGAACATCTGAGTGGCAAACATCAGTGTAAACATTTGATGTGGGATCTTCAGGCTCAGTGTTTGATGAAAGGATTTATTTTTTTCCCACATTTCAAAGCAAATATTTGCATACTCATTCAGATGTGTTGTTATTTATACAGTGTATTTGATTGAAATTAGCTTAGAAAAGACACACTCACACAGCTGGGAATATGTTTGCTTTTAGTCTGCCGTTTTCTATACTAGTTTTTTTTTTTTTTTGTATGTTTGATCTCTTCGAGTTTTTTTTTTTTAAAGATGTTTTTGAATCAAACTGTTACTATGGTGATCACTCCAGCAGACTGAATCCTATTGGTCAGACCAGTCCTGGATGAATTCTCCTCCATTAAAATCCCTTTAACACCATCAGAATCACATCGAATTAGAACGAACAGACTGAAAAGGGAGCAGTTGAAAAAGGCATCTGGCTAGATGAATACAGCAATATTTCATAGCATAACTACATTAACCTTAAAAGCCATGGTTTTGAAACCCTTTACAATGTGGCATCTACAATAACATGCTTTCTGAGAACAGTTTTCAGTGTTAAACATAATCTGCAAATATCTACATACAAACAAATATCTTCTCATGCTGAGAAATTAGCATGTATAGCCAATATAGATTTATACAAAAATCTACTCAACAAAATTGTATTTGTAAAAAAAGCAACAAACATTCTGAATAATGAATGTAAAATACTTACACAATTATATGTACATTCCACAGTCTATCTATCTCTGTTCATAACTGTGACTGAATAAGCATCTCAGAGTTTATGTAAATTACGCTTTACATGTTTTATGTGGATTATACTCAATGTATTATTCATATGTAAAATGCAGCAGGCTTGAAAATGCCTGTTTTGTGGCCTTGTCAAACACAAGAATGTTGTCCCAAATGCGCAATCATAAGATATATATACACTGATGGACAGAACTGAGATTATTATGGATGTGGTTTCATTTTGGTGCAAACAGTTGTTTTATAAGCATGTGGCTATTTGATTGAATAGCACAAGATCATCATAATGGTTGGGAATTGTGTTTTTGCAGGTGTTTTAGCATTAAATATATTTTCTTTTGGATGTACAGTGTATTCGCCGTTGTTAGTGCAGTGCCTGTTTGTTTGCATTCAGTGGTAATTTTGTGATGTTCTATTCTCTTATTGTACATGAACAAGCTTTAAATTGTATTCAGAAAGAGTGGGTTACAAATGATTGTTACCATTTCTGGAATATATTTGTTTTTGAATGAAGAAATACCTTGGAAGTTGGATATAAAGTTCTCTTATTTTGCTTGAATGTTTTTCTACACTCTGAGGATTTACTCATTTACATTTTTTTATGATCTTCTCTCCTGTAATGTTCGGTTCTTGCATTCTGTCTGTGTCTTTGTCTGTGTTGAAATGGAGATCAAATGTGTTCAAATCTAAAATGAAAATAAGAATTAAAAAGTATAGCACAACAAATAGAAGTGCACTCTTTCATTTCTCTCTGTCTCTGTTTGTTCCATTTGTGTTTTACTAAAGCAGGAGATGTACAGAAATCCAAGATGTAAGAAAATGTTAAATGTTTCCCAAGAGGCTGTGCACTATTTCTGTTTATTAGCTCCGCTCATCCTTGTACACATCATCTGATTGTTAAGAATTTATCTTCCAGAATCAGACTTTTCAAGATAGGAGATGGACTAAAATTAACTCCCAAAACTTACTGTCAGATTCTGAAAGATAATTCTTGAAAAAGTGGTACAAGAGGATGTGATGCTGGTCCTTCAAGAGTCACTCTCAACTTACCTGTCCATAAAGCCTATAAAAAATCAGTCCTGACACATGCACTTCTGGAGACTTCAGGTAGGTTGTAGTTTTGGAAAATTGTGGCACTGGAGACTAAATGGTTCCTGATGGTTTCACACCCAATTCTACACCTTAATTCTTTTGTCACGAATACGTCTCTTTTCTTCTCCACTTGTTTTTTTCTGACCCTGCTGACCCAATGAGCATTTCGCTGTCCAATGGTCATGCCTTAACTTTGCAAATTCTAATACTGCATTAGTATTGCATCCTTCTTCTGGGCATTTAATAATATTTATATATATATATATATATATATATATATATATATATATATATATATATATATATATATATATATATATATATATAATAAAATTTTTTTTTTTTTTACTTTTAGTCTGAGTTAAATCTCTTTTTTGGTTAATTTTATCTGTAAAAGAAAACCTGCCTAATAATTATGCACACATGAATTTAAGGATTTTTTCACTTCCAGGCTTCATGGACAATTATATATCACTTATAAATGATCAATTACAAAAATTATAGCATTTATTAAGATTGATGTGGTTTGGAATTGGTAAAATGTGCTTGGAAAAAAAAATGCTCAGAATATCAACATGCCTAATAATTATGCATGCATTGTGTGTTCTAATTTAGTATCGCCCACATGTGTTTGTGATATTTAACCATTTCTAATTCTCTCTGTCTTTATTGGTATGTTTTGTCTCTTGCAGTGTATCCACTGTATAAGTGGATGAGACAGAGAATAGTAGTAGATCTTACATCATCTGTGCCCCCAGCCAACAAACTCAACTGACCCAGCTCTCTGAGTATGTGTGCATCTGTCTCTGTCTGCTTTTTTATTTTCGCTGTCTAAGAGAATAAAAAGAATCCCAGCATGCTTTAACTAAATCCACCTCTGTACCTGAGAAGCACGGAACAATAAGCCTGGATGTGTTTTTAAAAGGAGGTCTAGAGGTTCTCCAAAGCTTCTGTAATGTGGAGCATTTAATTGCTCCTCAAGCGGTTTTTATTTTTTGTCCTTTTTCCGTTTCTGGATTTTTTCCACCTTTGTTCTTCTAATGCAGGATAAACAAAAATAAAATGAGGTAAAGGGATAGTTCACCAAAAAATAAAAATCTGTGATCATTTACTCACCCTAAAGTTGTTGTTCCAAACCAGTATAAATTTCTTTTTTTTGCTGAATACATATGTATATTTTGAAGTCTGTCAGAGTTGAAGGTCCAGATTGACTTCCATAGTAATGTTTTTCCATACTATGGAAGTCAGTGGAGTCCATCAACTTTTTGGTTACCCATATTCTTCAAAATATCTTTTTATATTCAACAGAAGAAGGAAAAGTGAGAAAGTAATGACAGAATTTCAATTTTTGGTCAAACTATCCCCTTTAACATATTTAGAGATCAGTTAAGATGCCTTTTCTTTATCTGAAAATTCAGATGAGAAAGCAAAGTAAAGCATATTCATGCAGCTGAGTATCATCCTGCTATGTTAAAGCTGAGAAACTCCAACTTTGTTTGCTACTCTGAGGTTTATACAGCTTTAAAAGTGCCAAAAATTATTTGAAGGTGCAGAAAAAACACCAAAAACTCCCAAACAACAGACATACTGTATACCAACATCCCCAGTGGAGATGTGAATGATGCTTGGGAAATGTGTAGGAGGTCTTTAACCTCTAGTCTCTGTTATGAAACACTGTTATCAGTGTTGGCGGCGTGGGGTGCTGATGGCAGCCCGCTCAATAACAACTGCACGTGGACCATAAAAAAATTAATTAATAAACGGTATATATAAATCAAACACGTGTGAGCCATTTTCAACAATCCTGAACAGAACTTTGGAGCATACGTATACTATATAATACAAATGTTGTATTATTTGACCAGTTTTAAAGTTTAACTACATTTTGTTCCTGAAATCCACACTTTTGGAATCAAAAGGTAATCAAAACAAGCACGAGCTAATAAAAAACATTAGCATTATACATTATAACAACATGTATAAAAACGATTTATACATCTTGAATGGCCTGTTCTGCAATGGGTATAAACAATCTGGTCCCATTGATTTGCATGTTTCTTCTCCCAACATTTAGATTGATTTCATTGAGTTTGTTCGTGGTGTATAAATCTCTCTTTGCCTTTAGATGTTCATATAGGAATTTATAACAGGTTTTGGATCCATAAGAGATATTACTTACCACAGAAATCCTATAACACGTGCTTGCTTGCGATCAGTAGGCCTATACCTAAACACATTTAATCATTTAGCAGACGGAAGTAAACACGTGTCACGTGTGTCGGAGTTTGCCAAGGCCGGTGTTCTGAAATATTCGGTGTCTGAGATTTTCGGTGACGCTGGGCGGAGCTTACATGAATATTCATGAGTTTCCTGTTTCGCGTTAAAGCGTCTCTGATAATATTAGTACGTTTTCACCGGATCACAAAAAAACCTGTTCAACAAGGTAGGTTAATTACGTTTCAGCTTCTAACGAAGATAAGCAAATGTTGAATATAATTGTTCGTTTGTGCACAAAATGTTATTGTTTGCTGTTTTAAATGTTTACTCAACGATTACAGCCACTGATTTGCCAGAAGCAGCCTATCGTTAGAATACGCTACAAGTAAATGGGCCAGTAGCTGTTAAATATTTTTCTCATATTCCTCTGTTTTGCTATGAAAAGTATGTCATTTGAAGTTGTGTAGCATATGGTGGCACAAACTTGCTCACTGTATTGTAAGACTGTAAGGTGAGAAATGAAGAACGATATAAAGACTCTTATGTAGTAACAACTATTTAACTTTTTTTTCTCCTTAAAAAAGGTGTCACATGGAAGTGCATGACAGCCTACAGTTCATGTGGAGAAGCTGTTTGTTTGTAATTAATATATCTGTTACAAATCAGCAGAGTTTGATACTTGCACTTCTGCCTGTTATTTTTTTCCTATAGCTTACAAGCTCTTCTAATGGGGGAGACTTATATTTTTGTCAAGTTATATATGAGGCCACTATTGCACACATAGATGAAGACATGCGTAAACGTTCTCAGAATTAACTTTTGCTTTTTTATCTGATGCAGGGGATGGTGGATGTGTACTTTATCAGTGTAATAGTTAAAAACAAATCATATGCAAAATAAAAAACTTGGATAGCCTACTATTTGATACAAATGTTGTATTATTTAACCAGTTTTAAAGTTTTACTACATTTTGTTCCTGAAATCCACACTTTTGGAATCAAGATAATCAAAGGTAATCAAACCAAGCACAACCTAATAAAACATGTTTCATGGATAAAGGGTTTTGTAAAAAAGTTCATGTTGGTGGATATTCCACTAATATTAAAAACATGTGGGTCATTCTTGAATGGCTTATTCTGCAGTGGTATAAACAATATGATCCCATTGATTTGGAAGCATGTTTCTTCTCCCAACATTTAGACTGATTTCATTGAGTTTGTTCATGGTGCATAAATTTCTGTTTGCCATTTCTTGTTCATATAGGAATTTACTTTAATAATGTATTTAATAATTTAGTTAAAACAGAAGTCATATAACATGTGCTTGCTTATGTTGATCAGTAGGCCCTATCCCTGAACACATATACAAGTTGTTACATCCTTGTGTAGCTTTCACCTGTTTTTTTTTTTTTTTTTTCAAAACATGACCATGTATTTTATATTTATACAGGTGTGTAGTAAATGTCATTTATGTAATGTCTTCACCACATCGGTTAATAAAACTTTTAACACCGAATCAGTTGAAGTCTTTATTCAGCAAAAGCAATCTACTTTTATCTTTGAAATGAAAATATACAAATTACTGTATGTTTTGATATAGCCACTTTCTATTAAACTACAAAACATTTTAATTGTTATAAGTTTGTAGAAAATAAGCAAAAAATTGTTAAAGTACTGCAAGGTTGTGGACTTCAAAACTTGACCAATACACATTTGAGTCAAAATGATTGTCAAGTGCACCACAATGTGTATATGATTAAATACAATAATAAAGTGTATAAAGACATTTGTACACTTTTGTTTAACTATATAGTGCATTTTATCTACTAAATGTATATTTTTTAGACAAATAAAGAAATAAATACAGAGATTAAGAATGTTTATATTCCAGTTCATGTGTGCATTAAAAAAAATTCATCTTTTGCTTTGTTATTAAAAACATTTTTTTGAATGATTGAGCAAACGATTAGGAATGACAGAATAATCATCATACATTTTATTATGGCACAACAGATACATTTTGGAACAGTTATTAAACGACACATTTTAAGGACTCTTAATATTATAAAAATGCTTAATTGTTGTAGGCTCATTTGGAGCGTAGCCTACATCAGGTAAATCATTACGACAATCACAATCTTTAAATTATTTTGCATATTAACAATAGTAATTAAAAACAACAATACACTAAGCATAATGTCATTCTAGGCTAAAACATACCTTTTTGAAAATCGTTTATGTTTCAGTGACAACGTACTAATATTATCAGAGACGCTTTAACGCGAAACAGGAAACTCATGAATATTCATGTAAGCTCCGCCCAGCGTCACAGAAAATCCCATACACCCAATACTCCAAATGGAAATTGGTGTGTCTCCATGACAACACCAGTGGAGGAGCGTGTCTGTGTTCAGCGCTACAGAGCGGTAGGCAATTCAGCTATACTGATGTAAATAAAATATTACCGAGCTTTTAAATGATTTACATGTTTACATTTCTCCGTTTCTTTCAGCTGTTTGTCAGTCATGTCGTTTAAAGTCCAGGCGCGATGGAGTCGAGCTAGCAAGCTAACATTAGCCCAGAGATGCTAAAAACAAGCGCGTACGCGACACGTTTGTTTATCTTCATACTTTTTTATCAGTTTATCTGTTCCTGTCTGATAATGACGTGCTGGGGACGGAAAGATGTATTTCTGCATTTTACTTTTGTATTTTCCTTATTTGTTTATTTGTTTTAATAGGGAGTATTTTTATTAAGTGATTAGAATTCTGGTTCGGTTCTGTTGCACTGTGCACAATTTATTTAGTGTTTATTGTGTATAAATCCGGTCGTTTTTAATTGAACAGTTGTTGAGTGTTGTGAAATTATTTTACAGTAATTGACAAAATGTAATGACATGTGCTTAAATGAAATGTTTTTGGAAAGAAGTCTCTTCTGCTCACCAGGGCTGCATTTATTCAATCAAAAATACAGTAATATTATTAAAATTTAAAGTAACTCTTTACTATATCAGTATATTTTAAAATGTAATTTATTCCCTTGATGGAGGCTGAATTTTCAGCATCATTATTCCAGTCTTCAGTGTCACATGATCCTTCAGAAATCATTTAATATAGTTTTTAAACTCTCCCCCTTTCCTAACACAGCTATAAAGCTCTAAAAATGCCTTATTTACTCCTTTGTGGGGTCACAATTTTAAAGAACCAAGAATCACCAAGAAGTATAATGTGTAAATTCATGACAAGACTATAGTCTTTTCCTCTGTGTTCATTTTGGTACATTTTCATATCTGACGAGGACAGTAACACACATTTACCTTTATTTATGGGCAATAACAATGCTAAATATGGGTGAGAATTATGAACTAATGTCCTGATTTTCCTTTTCATCAGTCAGGACTAATCCTTCTGTCTCTCTCTTTAGTAAAGAAAAGGATGGCAGAAACCGGTGATGGTAAAAAAGAGGACGCAGACTACAAAAGACTGCAAAGCTTTCCGCTCATCAGGGTGGGTGCAGCTCGACTGCTGCTGTGACCTAGATAGAAATAACCAGTTCTGGATGTGTCTGTATTAGATCACTCAAACTGCTCCCTTTTCCATCCTTTTCAAAACATGAGATTTTAAACATCTAGCCCCTTTTACCCCCTTTTTTTCCGTCAAGCATAATATTTACACTGCTTCTTTATCTGGCATGGTTGACAGTCTTAATATTTTGTTCTGCCTTGGTCAACTTAACGTAGTTTCTTTTAATATGATTAATACATACATCTTTACATTATTGTAATTCGTAATAATTTATAATAACTTTTTTTCTATACACTGCTGCTCAAAAGTTTGGGATCGGTACAAAACAAAAAGGCTCTCATGCTCACCACTTCTTTTCTTTTTGAATATATTATAAAATGTAGTTTACTCCTGTGAAGGCAAAGCTTAATTTTCAGCATCATTACTCCAGTCTTCAGTGTCACGTGATCCTTCAGAAATCATTCTGATATGCTGATTTGCTGCTCAAGAAATATTTCTTATTATCACAATGCTGAAAACAGTTGTGCTGCTTAATAATTTTGTGGAAAATGTGATACATCTATTTTAACATTCTTACTCCTGAAAGTAAAAAAAAAAAAAAAAAAAAAAAAAAAAAAAAAAAAAAACGTAAATAAAATGAGGTCAAAATATATATTCATCCATCACTTGTTTTATTTATTCCATCTTTTTATTAGTTTGTTCCGTTGTTTTAGTTAAATTGTGGCCACAAATTAAGAATTTGTTCCCATGACTTATAAATTTGTTCCCTCATTTTAATAAATCGTGGCCACATTGTCCTTACTCGTTCCCTTATTTTCATTTAATTTAAACGAGGGAACAAATTAGTACAACTTGGCCACAGTTTACTAAAATAAGGTAACAAATTCTGACATAAAACAGCCTTTATTTGATATTAGATTTATGTTAAAGTCTTTGTAATATTTGATCAATTTAATAGATAGAAAGATAGAATAGATAGAATTTTCTTGTTATGAGTTTGACCACAGTATGTTCTGTTGGTTTTGATTGCAGCACACAGATATGCCAGAGGAGATGCGCGTGGAGACTATGGAGCTTTGTGTCACAGCCTGTGAGAAATTTGCCTCCAACAATGAGGTCAGTCAGGTTTGCGTGTGTATGTGAGCTTGTGCTATTGTTATGAAGCACAGGCTTTCAGATAAATGCGTTCCCCTGGTCACACAGGTGGGGTTGGGCTCTGTGTTTCCGTCTAGTACTGAGTCAGGACGCTTCACACACACACAGTCTGGCCATCTGGACTGCTCCAGTAGCCTACATGCTTTCATCTCGCTCTCTTTCTCGCTGGTTCACTCTGTTTTCAGAGTGCCGCCAAGATGATCAAGGAGTCCATGGATAAGAAGTTTGGCAGTTCGTGGCATGTGGTGATCGGTGAGGGGTTTGGATTCGAGGTGAGCCATGAAGTCAGGAACCTGCTCTACATGTTCTTTGGGGGAAGTCTGGCCGTGTGTGTTTGGAAATGCTCCTGATGTCGCTTCCTGCCCACACAGACGCCACTGTGAGATATTTACACTCATGGATCTGTCCTAACTATGCAGCCCTATTTGACTTGAGACATTTGTGTGTGTATGCAAATGTGTGAAATTGGAGGGGGAAAAATGATACAGATTCTTGTGCACTTCTCCAGATCACTCTTCCTATCTTATGTTTTAATGTATAGGCTTCAATTTTAAGCCAAAAACACAGATTTTAAGGAGTTTGATTAACTTTTTTACATTTTTTTTTATTCAACCTATGGAGTTTATTGCAACTGACTACAGAACCTATTTAAGAAAATGTTTCAGCTTTGTCCTCTTCCTGTGCTATTTACTTTATTAAAACATGTTGGTCTTATTGTGTGCAATCCATTATAGCACGTTATTCCAAAGAAAACTTTTGCCTTTGTAATCTTTCATCAAAATGTATTAACTTGCCCCTACTCTCAAATGACTTTAATTTTTAGTCCATCATATTTTCAATTCTCTCCCATTCAAACATCTGTCACCATTCTTCATAAATAAACAATGAATGAATGAATTCTGGTATGCAACACCCACTTTAATGGCCAATCAGTTCCAAGTGGATAAAAGTGTTAGTCCTACCCTTTTTTTTAGCTGAATGTTATTTTTCATTCAGAAATGAATCGTATTACAGAGGTAAAATTGGTTGAGAAGCCTGTTTCACGTTAAAGTTTACATGGTTTACATTATTAAAAAAAAAAAATCTTTTTTAATCCATGATCTTGCTCTTCATTGGAGACAGCTTTCCCTTTCTGTTAACATCACTGGCTATGTGTGATATTGAATAATGTTTACTAATAGCCAAATAGCTATTTAGTCATAGTTTTAGCAATATTGCTTTTGGCTTGGCACGCTCATCCATCCATCCCCCTACAGTTAAAGGGATACTCCACCCCAAAATGAAAATTTTGTCATTAATCACTTACCCCCATGTCGTTCCAAACCCGTAAATCTTTGTTCGTCTTCAGAACATAATTTAAGATATTTTGGATAAAAACCGGGAGGCTTGTGACTGTCCCATAGACTGCCAAATAAATAACAGTGTCAAGGTCCAGGAAAGTATGAAAGACATCGTCAGAATACTCCATCTGCCATCAGTGATTCAACCATAATGTTATGAAGCGACGATAATACTTTTTGTATGCAAATAAAACAAAAATAATGACTTTATTCAACAATTTGTCTTCTCTGTGTCACTTCACATAAGCGTATGTCCTTTATCACTTCCGGTAAGTGATAAATGACAAAATTTTCATTTTGGGTTGGAGTATCCCTTTAAGTCTTGCTCTTGATGATGAATATCCTGTTTCATTCGGAAATACACTACTGTTAAAAAGTTTGAGGTCGGTAAGATTTCATAAGTTCACTAAGGTTGTGGTTATTTGATTAAAAATAGTCAAAAACACTAATATTCTCAAATATTATAACCATTTTAGAATAACAGTTTTCCAATTTAATATAATGTATTCCTGTGATGTTAAAGCTGGATTTTCAGTATTATCAATGTAGTGCTGCTTAATATTTTTGAGGAATCTGCAATACATATTTTTTCAGGATTCTTGAATAGAAAGAAGTGATCATTTTAAATTGAAATCTTGTATAACAGTCGTGGGCGGTCGTGGCCTAATGGTTAGAGAGTTGGACTTGTAACACGAAGGTCACAGGTTCGAGTCTCAGGTCCGGCAGGAATTGTCGGTGTGGGGAGTGAATAACCAACACTCTCTTCCACCTTCGATACCAAAACTGAGGTGAGACGCTTGAGCAATTCACTGAACCCCCAACTGTTCCCCGGGCACCGCAGCAATATGCCCCCCACTGCTCCGTGTGTGTGTTTACTACTGTGTGTGCACTTGGATGGGTTAAACCAGAGCACAAATTCCGAGTGTGGGTGGCCACACTTTAGTTTTTCTTTTTCACTTTCATAATAAATATATTTAATGTGTCCTTGAAAATTAAAAGTATCAATTTCTTAAAAAAAAAAAATGTAACCTCTTACCTCAAGCCTTTGAACAGTAGTGTGTGTCACATTACAGAGGCAAAATGGATCATGAGTGGAAATAAAAACAGTTTAGTGTAGTTTTGAAAGACATATTTATGTCTATTTCAATCCATTTGTGAGTGGACATACAGTAATGTGCTCTGTTATAACTCAAGTGTCAGTCTGATTTCGGTCTCTGAGGCTCAGAATACTTGGTTGTATTTGTCTGGCAGGTTGTCATAGGAGTGTGTTTGCTGTGTGAGGCTGTTCAGGACAGAATGTGTGTCGTTGCACTCCATTTCATGTGTCATTTTAAAAATGCATTCCCTTTCTCTCTCTCTCTCTCTCTCTTTCTCTCTGTCTGTCTCTTTCATTCTGTTTCTTGTCCAGCTGTGTTTTTCTCAGTGGGCTGCTCTGCCACCTGTTTCAGAATCCTCTTTCTCTTTCATTGTTCACTCTTTTTTTTTCTATCCTTTCATTGTCACCCCAGGAATCTTGTGCCCTGTACCTTTCCCCTCTTTACATAACCAGCATTTGTAGAGTGTGAATACTTGAACCTGATATTATTTTTCAGGACTTGATTTCTAAAGGTTTCTGTAGTCATGCAATAATACAATTAGTACTCTTTCTTTTTTTTTTTTTGGTACCACTTCACAGCCCTGAATTTAATAAATGCTGAAACCTGTCATTCACTATCATAATTTGCAACTCTTTACAACCTAAAACCTGTTCTAATAGTCTTTAGTCCTAGTTTGATTGTACATTTAAATGGTTATGTAATTACAGAAATTACAGTCGCTTGTTTGTCGTTTAATTATGGGAGTAATTTCTGTGCCAGAAGTGTTATTAAATGAAACTGCATAAATAGTGGATGAAAAATGTAATCTGCCAATGGTTGGCCAACTTGATAGTTCCGCCACCAAACATACAACATTGTTTGAGCAAATGTCATTGTGTCCAGCCGAGTCAGGCCACTGATTGCAATTCTGATTCATGCAGCTATGGTGCACATGCTATAGTGAACACTTTACCTTGAATTCTTTGAGTTCACATGGGTGAACAGATGCAATTGTTATTTTAAAAATATTTTTGAATATTTATTAATTTATTTTTTATCACTGCTAATTTGAATGGTTGCTGTTTGACACTTTTGATACTTAAAACAAAATCATGATCAGAGAGGAGGCAGGCAAATATGTTACAGTCTTCATCCTGAGAATTAATTAAACGGTGCAAACAGTGCTTTTGATTCCAACTGAAGTTAAATGCTGCAATATTTTATCAGAATGTTCCATCCTTGTTCCTGCAATATTTAAATGCAGTAAAAAAACAACAACGACCTTTTAATGACTTTATTATGATCTTTTATTCAATTTTTTATTATTTTTTTGTCAACTCTGTGCAATAATTGCTCTGTTTAGATAAATAAAATTTCAAAAAGTCTACTGTCTGTGAGTCTACTGATTCTTGAGTACTGAGACAAATTTAAAAACTGAAGACTTCTTAGTTGATTATGCAAAGGAATTATTTTGAATTAATAAGAGGTGTTCACCTGTGTTTGGGTGCATCGCCTACTCTAATGTACCACAAATAGTTTTTTTCCCTTGCTAATTATTACTCTCAACTCTCATTCCAACGACCCCCATTCACTGCAGTGAGCAAGTGATGTAAGGCTAAATTTCTCCAAATCTTTTCCGATGAGGAAACAAACAAATCTTGGATGACCTGAGGGTGAGTACATTTTCAGCAAATTTTCAGTTTTGAGTGAACTATTCCTTAAAAAGGTACATATTTAATACAAATTTTAATCATGTATTAAGTTATGTCACATATTTTGATCTATGTCTCAAAAAATGTTTCAGTCCACGATTTGTGAAGTCAGAGAGCTGCAGTTTAATGTGATTCCCAATGTGTTTTATTCCAATTAGCCTTTGTGCCCCTGATGTTATTAACCTTCTACATCCAGTATCTTGTTTTACGTTTATATAGGCTTTATCAATAAGCCCCTCCTAATGGCCATGTTCTCTTCTGTCCACCTCATCAAACTCCTTCTATTTGTGTTCTTTGTTTCTCAATCATTTCTTGCCCAGACGTCTTCTCTTTCTCGTATCCTCTCCACTCTCTCTGTATTTCAGATGAACTGAACCCAGATCAGATGATGGGCTGGTGCTGTGTGTCTCTGGCTCACGCTCCTCATTAACAGCTTGGCTCTCCCTGGGGGACAGCAGGATCTGCCTGACATTTTTCTGACCAGGAACATACCGCAGAGAGACACTGCAGGAAGAGGAATGCAAGCCAAAGATCAGATTCGAAATGAGATCATTGGAAGCATCACGCCTGAGATTTTATACTACGGTAAAATATGCACTGAAACACAGGGGGGTAGAGATGGAAGAGAAAAGAGCTTAAATGAATTTGTCACTCATGGACATATAGATCCTTCCTGGAAAAGAAAAGAAAGTGTAGATTGAATGGTAGAGATGTAGAGTGATTGATGAAAGGAGAGAGCGGCAGTTGAGGAAGATCATCACAGTGATTTGTATATCATGAATGTTCAGATGAAGCAGAAGAGGGATTACACTGATTACATAACTCTGTGTGTGCGTGTGTGTTGAAAGAGGATTGATGGCAGTGAAGAAGTGAATGGGATGTGAGGAGAGCGTCAGTGAGGGGATGAGAGTGGGTCTGAGGGATGAAGACAAATCAGTTTTCGTTTTTTTCCTTTGGTTTCTCTCCTCACTTTTTTCCAGCAATCTGTCTATTACTTCTTATAATACAGTATGCATAGTTCCAGTCCTGAGTGCTGAATACACTTATGTTTACATGGCACAGTTATGATAGTGCTACAGCAGGTTTAGTTTTTAGCCTAATTTTTGTTTTAGTCAGTAGTAACGACTGAACTGTGTCGCTCCTAACAGTGACCTTTAGCCGTGATTTTATTCACAATACAGCATAACATTATAGAGTAAAATGGTAATTGCCCACTTTTTTTTAGCAGCATTGGTTTGGGGAGGATTATTTCCATTCTTTTCTTTATAGGAATTTGAACCAGTCCTTTAATAAAGTCATCAAAAGGCTTAATGTCTTTTATGAGGGAATGAACTACAATCCCAGGAAACACTGTAATGATGCAATCGGGGGAAAAAATCACAGTATAATACGATATAATAATATATAATATTACTGTATTTGTATACACACACACACTTTTTAAATGAATTTGAGATTACACTGTCTCATGGTTTCAAATAAAGCATATTGTGATTAATAATCTCAGAGGTCTGTTTTAAAGGTTTATACAGTCATTAAAAATCTATTTCTCCATGAAGAAAATTAAAACTTTAATATCTTAAGTGGGTAATTTCTGCTCCACTGGTGACACCAAATTGAATTGCAAAAATGACTATTTTAACAGGTTTCCCATTCTCTCCCCATCTGCCATTGGTCTTCTTATTGCCTAATTATATAACTGTTTATGATAGTTGTGACTCCTCTCATAACTTCTCATCTCTCTCAGTCTCTTATTTTCTCGCTCAGGGGTGAATGAAATATTCATAGCTTGGCTGTGTGAGTGTACCAGCACAGTGTCTCAAACATGTTCCCTCACATGTGGAAAATGTCACTCACAGTGTTTTTATTTATCTGCGTTGAGTTTTCATCCATAAATTTCTTATTCAGTCAGGAATTAGAAGACTACCAGATTCCAGATGCTTCCTCAACCTCAGCAGTTCTGTCTGAATTCCAAAAAACAGACCAACAGTCCATGTGGAAGATGAATAAATGGAGAGAGTATTGACAGACGAGAAGAATTAGTAAAGTAATGCTCAAGAATAAGAGTATAAAAAGGGAAAGGGATGAATATTTAATGGTCTGTCCCCGAGCTTGAGGTCTAGCCTCTTGACACATACAGTATTAATAAACAAGATGGCAAGATGCTCTTGTGTATTTGAGTGAAACAGCAGGTTGTTGTCTTGAAGATGCTGCAAAGGATTGTTAAGTGTGATGCTTTATCAAACTGAGGTAAATAATATGCAAAAAAAACAGTTGCGAAACAGATAAATATGGAAATGTGTAATTTGAGTGAATTTTAACAAGCCATTTTGTTCTTTATTTATATTTATTTGGAATAGCATTAGGATATACTGAATCATGCCTGCTATTTAAAATAAATAAATAAAATAAAATATGTGAAACTATGCAATTATAAATGTTTAAAACAGTAATATGCATTGTGATCGAGATGTCATTATATTGTATGTTTCAGTAAGTGTCATCCAAACAGTTATTTTCCTTTTTTAGTGCAGTTTTGTCTTTTGGTATTCTGATCAAAAGTGATGTCAAAAGTGAGGTGAATGTTACTTCTAATTCATTTGCATTGGAAAACGGAAGGTTTGGGACTGCATTGTGGGATACACCTAGTACAATATGCTTTGTAGTACAGTATAGCCAATGTTCTGAACAGCATACAAACATAATATATATGCTGTGTACAAACTTTCTTAATGTATTAAATATATTGAGAACCTACTACAATTGTCAAAATCTGCAGTTTGCATCAAAGCATACAAGCATACAAATTCTTTTTTTTTAACGTCTCTATTTTTATCAGACTAAAAAGTTACAACATTTTTGAACAAATAAATAAACAAATTAATTAATTTTCAAGTTGATAACTATAACTCACATGGCAGGTAACAAAATGTATGCATTCTACGGTGTTAAACGTTTGCCTACATTTTAAATAGGCACTAGTGTACTTTTGTAGAAATAGCATTTGAAACATTAGGCATTATTTGATTGATTGGTAGATTCAAACAGTAGTATGTGTTGGCACATTGAATGCTTAAAGGGATAGTTCACTCAAAAATGAGAATTCTGTCACTAATTATTCACCCTCATGTTGTTCCAAAACCGTAAGACCTTCATCTACGGAGCACAAAGTAAGATATTTTTTGATGAAATTCGAGAGCTTTCTGACCCTACATAGACAGCAATGCAACTGAAATGTTTTATGGCGCAGAAAGGTAGTAATGACATCATTAATGAAGCCGATATTCTGACGTAAAACCCGGATTTTCTGCGCCTTGTTTATAAGATTTACAGATCAGTATAGATCAATGGTCAGCACTAATGCAATTAATTTTCGTGTTACTGAGATACTTTTATAGTTTATATATATATATATATATATATATATATATATATATATATATATATATATATATATATATATATATATATATATATATATATATATATGCATATTTTGATTCTGCCATTTCTTGTTTACAGAAAGTTTGCATACTAAACACATCATAGAGTAGTCTACTATTTCAAACATAGCTTCATTCTTTTCATACTTTCAGAGTGCACTTGATTAATTAGTAACATCTCTATAATCTGGTTTGTTTGCGCTTTAGGGTACATTTGCTTCTGTTATGCAACTGTTGAGTTGAGCTGTGTATGTGGAAATGTAAAAGCCATATGTACATGATTTTATGCTGGGGATTGGCCTCTCTGAGTACGTCAGCATGCCTCTGAATTAATGATGTGATGGATGGTGTCTGTGATGGCACTCCACACTTTGGGGATAAAGAAATGTCAAATCCATTCCTGCCAGTTGGCTGCTGCTTTAAAAGGCTGATTTCCCAGGTTTCTTCTTTTACAACCGCTGCATGTTATGTAAAGGATCTTTGAACATAAGCAGAAGTCTGGCTTTAAGCTGGTGCCGGTCTGCTTATGGCGACCTGATCATACAAATGTTTTCTTAAATCCAGGATTTCTGATGTCAAGCCTGTGCAGTTGTGTGTTGTCATGTTTCCTTTAGAGGATGCCTGAAATCTCCTGTTTGGTTCTTATGATGTATTACCATCTAAGGAGGAATTAATATTTGAACATTTAAAGGAACAATTCACTTAAAGGGATAGTTTGCCCTACAGAGCACTGACCACCAGAACAGCCAGGCAGCCTGAACAATTAAAAAGCTCACAACTACACACTGTCCATCACAACTGACACTTTTATACATAGCATCTGGAAATTGTATATTGTAAACTACATATACGGTAAACATATACATAACAAATCTGTAAATTCATTTAAACAATTAGGTTTTTTTTCCCTCTATATTTCTGTTTCTGTATATAGTGCATTATTTATTTTTGTTTTTCATATATTAGTGTTATTTCATATTTACTGTGTAATCCTATGTGTGTCTGCACTATCATGAATGCTTGCACTATGTGTGTACTTTCTTCTGCACTGGAAGCTCCCGTCGCCAAGTCAAATTCCTTGTGTGTGTAAACACTTGTTAAAGCTCCTTCTGATTCTTATTCTGAAAATGAATTCTGTCATGAGTTGTTGAACTCAAAAGATGATATTTAAAAGAATGTTGGTAAACAAACAGTTGACAGTAGACATTGACTTCCATAGTATGGAAAAATTACTATGGAGGTCAATGGCTACCATCCACTGTTTAAAAACTAACTAACTAATTATATATATGTATATTACTGACCCCAAACTTTTGAACAGTGTATATTCAAAAAAAACGTTTGACTTCAATGATAATCACATGTATTCTTGGTTCTCAGGTGTCATTTGTCATTTGATTATGTGGATATGCAAATGAGAGATGAGAACTAACAGTGGTAATGTCTAGAAGAAATCTTGCAAGAAACTCTTGTTGCCAAGTATGTCTTCAGAAGACTGGGAATACAGTGCACATGGGAATTGCTTACATAAGACACAAGACCATGAGTTATAAATACATGTACCAAAACAGACAGAAAATAACAATGCAGGGTTTTGTTACAAAATACATAATTGCAGAAGGTGTTCGTTAGCACATCTTATGACATTTATTATTGAGCCCACATACATCTGTCAGGTCTGTCTTCAGATGCTGATTGATGTGTTGTGTTATAATGTCATTGTATTTGATATAAAATATCAAATCAAGTGATGTCTGCACAAAAACAATGCATGTGCTTTTCCAATGACTAACTATTTGAAGAACATCTATCTTAAAAGTAACATTGTACTGTTTAACTATTCTGAGTCAACTGAGTGTTTTAAAGCAGGGTAAAGAGAAGGATGTGGAGAAAGACGCTTTCATGTTGATGTGTGATATTGTTTCCTGTGAGTTCATAGTTTTTGAGGTAATTTCAGTCTTACAGAAAGTATTTTTAAGCTTTTTGTAATTGCACTCTTTTTCAGAGAATTCTTCAAAATTTCTTCTTTTATGGTAGAAGAAAGAAGTCACAAAGGTTTGGAAAGACATGAGGGTAAGTAATATATCTCTTCAACACACAGTTCCAGGGGGACTGACAGTGACTCAGATGTGCTACTGTTCCCTGCTTCATTTTTAACATTTTAGTTTGTCATTCTTCAAAACAGTCATTTTGGTTTCTATGAAGAGAGATGGGCAAGTAAGGTTGTGTGTTTTAAGTCTTTTTGATGCAACCTTGGCATCTCAGAAGACTGTCCACAAAATACTGGAGGTTTTTGAGATGAAATGGGATGGCCTGTGGGAGGGTAAATAAAAACAAACGGTGACCATTTCACAAGTGGTATTTTGATTAATGTATATTTTACAGTTCATGTTAATATATATTATACGATTACAATATTATATGATTTCATATATTAAATCATATAACCTGCTATTATAAAATGCACTGATAACACGTGAGGGTCCAATAATTGATTAAATGGTACATTGTTAAACATCAAGAAACATCAATATAAGAGATACTAAACCAATAACAAAAATAAGAGAACCTAACTTACTTTTTTCTTAAAGTTTCACATTAACAATATTTTCCTGTAAATGCATGCCTTTAAAAAATGTTTTAAAAACTAAAATTTTGTACTTATATATACTTTTTCCTTTAATATTTTTACACTGTAATTGAACAAACTCGGTGTGTACTGCTTTGGACAGTCGACTCGTTTTATTTTCAACATTTTTATTCTGGATAACTTGCGCCCTCAAGTGGACAAAATAACAACTGTCACAATAAATACAAACGCCTCAAAAACCATGATAAGAAGTAGATCAGTTAGGGGATAAATAACAATGCATTACTGAAAATTCAAGTATAGGTGTGGGTTCTGCATGAAGCTGTGTCTGGTTTCGGTTCAACTGTGGTGATGTCAGATTCATTTTTTTAAACAGGATTAATTTACAAATGTGTATATTTGACTGACCGTTCCAAGAGGGTCTGGCTGCAGGGTTGCACTTGCACTCTCAGACTTGCACTCAGACACTTGCACTTCCGCTAGTGACATCACTTGCCGTCTTTATTTTTTATTTTGTTTATTTTTTTTTTTTATTACTTTTTGTTTGAATTTCCCAACATTTTATTACAGTAGCCAGGTGGCGAAGACAAGAAAAAAGAAACTAAATTACAAAGTCACTTGCAATCGCTACTTGCACTCTCCGCTACCTGCGACACTCGCAATCAACACAAATCGTGCATGTTGCCAATGGAGACAAGAAGCTGTGGTGGTGATTAAACAATTAAAACTAATTTAGTACTATAACGTACAGGGTCCTGCAAGAAAAACACAAGACCGGCAAATCCGTGGCCACAGAACAGCAGAAAATGAACGCTTGCGCAAAGTCTCTCGCTAAGCGTTTTCCTCCTGTAGAAAAACATAAACACTTAACATGGCTTAATGTATTAAGATGCTATTAAAATATCAAATTAAATATACAGTTCATTAATATAATGAGTATTTTCCTCACATGCCGCAAAATGTGGCATAATGGACTAAGATGATAAAGGCCAAACTCATTATGCTTCTCTACATTATTAAAATACATAACTAATATGTACAGAAAAGCAGATGAGTCCAGAATAAACGCAACACGCAAAGTTTCACGTTAAGCATTTTTCCATATAGAATAAACTGTCTACAACTCGTTTATATCACTGCCTTTGTCCATTAAAGCTACATTATGTGTTTTATTTATAATGATTTTCTATAGGAGGAACACGTTTAATGTACAATTTAACGCACTGCGTTCTGTCCTCGTCTGCTTGCCTGTACGGAGTTGATCCTTTTAAAATCACTTAATGCATTTCATAATGCACGTTCATATTTGCTGGTCTATATATATGTTGAGTCAACAACAAGACATATAGGCTAGCCCTACTGAAGTGTCTTTATCATCTTAGTCTGTTATTAGGCCACATTAAGCGTTTTGCTGTATGGGAGGACAAAGTTTGTGCAATGTGTTCATAGCCATCTGCTTGCCTTGTAGTACATGAAATAATAACTATATATCGAATTTAGTCTTTTAATTGAACTTAATGTATCTTAATACATTATGCCATATTAAGTGTTTGTTTTTTCTACAGGAGGAAAACGCTTAGCGAGAGACTTTGCGCAAGCGTTCATATTCTGCTGTTCTGTGGCCATGGATTTGCCGGTCTTGTCTTTTTCTTGCAGGACCCTGTACATTATAGTAGTAGACCTACTAATTTAGTTTTAATCGTTTAATCACCACCACAGCTTCTTGTCTCCATTAGCAACATGCACGATTTGTGTTGATTGCAAGTGTCGCAGGTAGCGGAGAGTGCAAGTGGCGATTGCAAGTGACACTGTAATTTAGTTTATTTTTTCTTGTCTTCACCACCTGGCTACTGTTGTAAAAAATCAAAAAAAAAAAACAAAAAGTTATCAATAAATAGAACAAAATAAAAAAATAAAGACTGCAGGTGACGTCGCTAGCGGAAGCACAAGTGTCTGAGAGTGCAAGTCTGAAGCCCTGTCCCAAATGGCACACTCCGGACTTGTGGACTTCCTCAGAGTCCACACTTTGGTGACGTCATGTAGTGCAGACCTTTAGGGCCCTTGGCGCGAGTCCACGAGGGCGCATTGAGAGGTATTTTTTGGGTCAGACTCGATCGTCATGCCGGAAATAACGGTCTGGTTGTTTTTTTTGACAGGAGCTGCAGGTTCGGGGAATATGCTGCCTATGTTCCATTTGAACTAAGATTACAATTTTAACACATAATAAACATGTGCGTGAGTTTCAGATGAATTTACAGGTTTAAATAAAAATACTAGGTATGACTCAGTAAATCCCTGACATTTGGTTCTATTTATTTAATGAATCATAATGCAATCGTATTATTCAACGCGCTATTATTATGTTTGAGATATCAAATGTTTTGAGATATCAAAGATATCTTGAGCGAAATTTCCCCCCATCTGTTGTCTGATTGGCATTTCGCAAGGATTCCAGGGTAGTTAAAGTGTGCGGAGCCTGCATCTATGCGGGCTTCGCGGAAGACCGCTTCAAGGGTACAAAGGGGGCGCTGCTGAGCACACTTCAGAGCGTTAAAATGCTGAATGGGACGGTCTACGGACTCGTAGACTTGGCGAGCACGCGCGATTTAAGTCCACGAGACCGAAAGTCCACATGAAGTGTGCCATTTGGGACAGGGCCTGAGATGACCGTTTAGCAGACATGTCATGATTAAAACGTACTAGAAAACTTGTTTTAAACTTGTACGGCAGTTTTATCAACACACATGGTTGATTAATCCATGGTTTAACACATTTCAATAAAAGCTCTTCAGTCATGGAGTTAAACTTAATTTCAGCATTATTCGCATCTGGAACACATGACATAACGATTAGCATCTTTAATAAATCATCGAAACGGCGTGCCTAAAATATGCGCCCTGCTGTCGTCTGTAGTTGTTTTGAAAAACAAACAAACAAACAAAAAATCGTTCAGAAGATCCGTTTAGTGGAACTCCAGCCCTGTAACAGGTTAACATTCGCTATCTCTACATCACTTCCGCGTACTTCTCGCTTTATAAACCAGACTGTCACATTCAGGCGAGAGATTCCTGTCAGCTTACAGAAATATACAAATTATTCCAGACATCTCGGCCCTTGTCAGGTAGGCTATACAAGAGTTAAATATGCAACTGTTGCGTTTAACGCCAGCAAAACGTTTGTACGTAACATTTGGGCACAAGTGTGAAACATTGATTTATAATTATGTTATTGAACAC